>NC_072490.1:20800156-21105000 GCF_027574615.1 Eptesicus fuscus
ACAAGAAACTACACAAAAAATACTTAATATAGTACCTAACACATTATAGGTCTCGATAGTATTATCAACTCCTTAAAAGTCGATGTTGATATTGATCATAATATCTACTCATTGCCTCAATAAATAAGTTCATTAAGTTGCATGTTTAAAAATATTTATCTAAAAATACATGATTATTTAATTAATATAATTCAGCTAAAGTATGCTGACTAAAAGGTCTCTCAGATGCCGTTGATCCCCCTGCCCCCACCCCAGGAATTGGCCAGTATTTTGGGCCTCATATAAACTCCCTCTCTGGATCAGCTATCAGTAGGATTGATTGAATTGGCCAGGTAGTCAATCTGAATTGGCTCTTGAGACAGTATTTATCACACAGATGTGTCTCCGGGTGACGTGTATAGCTATAGGCATTCACATCTCACGCTCCCATGAAGACACGAGGATGTAATGTCCTCCTCTCAAGCTTTAACTTGGCAAGGAGCCTCTGCCTCTGAAAGCCAGGATGTGACAGCCGTCTGAGAAGGCACACAGTGTAAAAGAGGAGTTATCCAGCCGCAGAGACAGGCTCTGCTCTGTCACCATCATCATCATTTACTATTTATCAGGGTGTCCACAGGTGCCTGTGCTTTATAGCCTGCAGGCAGCACTGTGCCTCAGACAAGACAAGCAGATGACAGTCAGCCCATGCCAGAGGTGAAACAAACACCCACCTGCACCCAATGGCCAGGCAAGATTTAGAAAGATGCTAGTTACTTCTGAGTCTTGACATTGTCCATGCTGGTGGGAAACTTGCCTGCCTGCATAACAGGTCTTTGAAAGGGGAAGAAGAAAATGTGAGATTTGAAAAAAATTTTTAAGCAATGATATCAAAATAAGGGTGAATGTTACTCTGAGGGCATTTCTCTCTCTCTCTCTCTCTCTCTCTCATCTCTCTCTCTCTCTCTCTCTCTCTCCTTCTCTCTCTCTCTCTCTCTCCTTCTCTCTCTCTCCTTCTCTCTCTCTTTCTTTCCAGAGATAAGGTATAAGATATTTGAGGGTTTGCATTATATTTCTCACTTTGCAACCATGCACAAAATAAAGAAAATGGATCAATTGAAAAAAAAGTGGATGGGATGTCTTATTTTTCAAGTGTCACATTTAAGATGTTAAAACAATCTGAGAACTTATTCATTTCTGGGAGATTACTGTAGAGTCACGGCAAACAGTCTGTACTGAAGCAAAGATTTATATTTTGATGTGAGTCAATAGTAGTTTTAATTTGATTGAATGTTTTTTGTCTAACAATTTATTAATGTTTTTAATTGTAAAACTAATAGGAGAAATTATGGAAAGTATAAAAGGTATAAAGAATATAATAATAGCTAATTCCTTAAATTCACTATGTTTAACATTTTGGGTAGTACCTTCCCATTCAATCATTTAGGAAAGACTTTCATTTTGAAACTTTAAATTTTCTTTTCATCATTAAAATAAAAGTACTTTCCTAGTGAATATTCTAATAAATAATTTCTATTATTTTAATGGCTAATTTATAAGGAATTCTGTATGATTGATAACTAGAAACTATATTCCTGGGACAAAACAGCATGCCTATTTTAAATTTTGATGGATACCAACCAACTCTTAAAAGACAAACACACACACACACACACACACACACACACACACAAAATCCACTCCCATTAGTAATACATGATAACTCCCATTTTGTCATGTTCTTGTCAAGCCTGAATACCGGTATAAGTTTGTTTATGTTTTATTATTGTTATGATTTGCAAGTTTCTGATAAAAACCAGTTTTTTTCTTAGAATTAGGAACAATCTAAAATGGTCAATCTATATATATATAAAACCCTAATATGCAAATAGACTGAACTGCGGAACAACCAAACTACCGAACAACCAGTCACTAAGATGTGCGCTGACCATGAGGAGGTGCACACGAAACATGGCAGGCGTCGGCCATGGCGGGATGGTGGAGCAGGTGAGTGGAGGTGCCAGATCAAGGTTGGTCGCCAGTCACTGTCATCAGGGCGAGCCTCTGGTGGTTACTGAAAATTCTTTGCTCCCATCCACTGTGGTCCCACCCGGTGCTCACATCTGCTGCCAGCACCGGCCCCACTTGCACCCGTTGCCTGCACCCCGTGCTGACCCCAATCGCCCCTCAGGGCTTCTCTACCTCCCCTGCTCCTGAGGGGCGATCAGGGCCAGCAGGCACCTCTTGCACCCACTGCCAGCAACAGCCTCACTTGCACCCACTGCTAGCACGGAGCTGCTGCTCACATCCACTGCCAGTGCCAGCCCTGTTTGCACCTGTTGCCAGCACCACTGATCGCACCCACTGCCAACGCCCCACATTGGCCCCAATCGCTTGGTGCCATCAGCGGGTACAAGCAGTGGCTGCCAGCCCCGATCGCTCCTGAGGGCTTCTTCACCTCCCCCTGCTCCTGAGGGGCGATTGGGGCACCAGCTGCCACTCGCACCTGCTGCTGGCACCAGCCCCAATTGCTCCACGCTGTCAGGGGGGGTCGAGTGGTGCTGGCAGCTTCAGTGCGTGGGAGTGGTAGTGGCGGGCACAGGGCTGTTGGCAGACAGGGGGCCAGGGGCCAGGATGAGAGGGGTTGGGTGGGGGCACGGAGGATGGGCTGAGACCCACCCCTGTGCCCACTGTAGCCTCGAAGCCCACAGTTCCTTTCAAGGTGCACAAATTCATGTACTGGGCCCCTGGTAAACATATAAAAGAATAAATGCTTTTTTATGTTTATTGACCATTTTAGATTTTTATTATGTGAATATACGGTTTATTTCACCACTTAAATTTGGCTGTCTGTTTTGTTTTTTTTACTGATCTGTATTAGCCCTTTATATTTTCTGGTGTCAAAGCAAACAATTGCTTAGTGTGAACTCAGCTCTGCTGAATCACAGGGCAGGGAGGTTTGAAGTGCTGGGGTAAGAGGGAGAACACAGGCTGTGTTTGCTAATTAGCTTTGCCCAAAGGATAAGTAAACTTTTCCATATAGTCAAGACATGGTGTAGTTTCACATGTCAACTTGGAAGTTGTCTCCTACTTTCCCACAGAACCTGGGAAATAGGCGCTATCTCCCTTGATGTTTACCGTTCAAAGAGCTCGCTTCCAGGTTCTTGAGAAGAAGAGCTTCCTGGGTTATAAAACATGCAAGAAGGTTTAGGGAGAGGATTCTGGAAAGATCACAGAGTAGGAAGGACCAGGAATCTATATCCCCATCTAGAAATAGTTGCACAGGAGAATCTTATCTGTTATCACCATTTGGGGAACCTGTTATCACCATTTTGGAGTCTAGTGAAAGCTTGAAACCTCCAGGGGAAGACTTGATTGGTAAACTGTGGTTCATTTTGTTCAATTTCAATTCTTATAACCATAGCAGCTATCTATCCCCCACCCCCAGTCATGGCAGACAAGCTAGGCATGCGTTCTGTGCACACAAATTGAGGGAACCAGGACAACATCCTTAGGGGATAAGTTCAATCATTATTCTCCCCCCCTTCCAAGGAAAAAACAAGTTCAGAAAGAAAAAAACATTACTTTCTTAACGACAGAGACAGGCACAGAGAGTGGATCTAAAATCCAGTTCTTCTAACTTTGTGATTGCAGCTCTTTCAAGTAGGCTGTTCTGTCCTCTTTAACTAGGCAAGAAACAGTATGTCACCGTGCTCTTTGCATTTCCTTAAGGGCTAACATTAGGACAATGAACAATTAGCTCACTATTATAGAACCAAAAAGCACTTTAATTCTTAGTCACTAAGGCAGAAAGATTGTGCTAACAGAACCTTCAACTAATGAATAACCTTTTATGATGGATTATAATGCAACACCTGTAACATTTAGCTACAACAATATTTTTAATTTAGCAGAGCTTTCTATGGTAATGTTAGCCACTCTTGTGAATACCAAGCAGAGAGAAATATTGAAAAAATCGTAATGGCAATCATTACACAGGTGACCTATACTCTCAGAATATTTAAAAGTAAAAGAAAAATTATTCTATGTCCCCATTTAAGAAATAAAAGAAAGCCAAACAACTCTAGCCCGAGGTAATCTTGAGAAATGACTGATGGTTCAACTGGGAATATTTTTAGAATTTCCTTTTTTATTCTCCTCCCTTTTTTCTTGTGATTCCTTTTTCCCACTTCTCTTATCTCATCTGGGACATTCCCATGACAGGGTCCATTCAGACACGTAAGCATCTCAGAGATATGCATTTTTGAAGTGGTCTTTACTGTATTTTGAAGATGCTATTAGCTTGGGGGAAGGGGGCGGGAGAGAGAAAACAAACACACAAGAAACTCTTTAATCATAAGCTGAATTTCCAGGTAACAAGTGCAAACCATAATGTGTCACTGGGCTACATGCATTATGTTATGCAGTGCTGGTTAGTATATGTAGAATACGGATCATTCCTTTTGAGTATCTATAATAATAAAAGCATAATATGCTATTAGACCAGACATCCTTCCGGACGACCTTCCGGACAAAGCCGGGGCTGCGAGGGCCGAGCCCCTTGCATGAATTTCATGCACCGGGCCTCTAGTTAAAATTATAAGAACTGCTTGAGTGCACTGGCAATGGCAACTTGTTTCCTTTGTTGTATTAACAAGCTAGACTGTATGTTGTTAATTTACAGTTGCTTTTTTTATCCAAAACTCCTCAGCAACATTGGTCATTTGATTTTCTTATAGCAATTAGGGCAAATAACACTTGGCATATAGTTAAGGGCACACAGGGGTACCAAATATGTATTTGAGAGAAAATACTCTTTCTGAATTGAATAGATAGATAATTGTCAACATGCAAAACCACCGTGACAAACTGAGCTGGGTAAATTGGCTACCTCAGGTCAGCTTGCAGCCCTGGATGTTGTATCAAATGCAGAACAATGTCATAACAACACTGTTTTTATTTCTACGGTCCCCATGCCCTATAAAGGAAGCCCCCTAGGTGCTAAACAAGATTAATAGCAGTGACAAAGTTGGTGTACAATAAACTCACAAATAATTTTTAGCCATCCCAAGCGGATTCATAATATACCCTTTAGTGTGGAAGTCATACACTACAACAAAACAAATCTCCAATAGTGTATATATTATATAATGTGTGTGTGTGTGTGTGTGTGTGTGTGTGTGTGTGTATGATTTAGAAGGGCCAATTTCTCTTTAGCAGCAGGACAGACAGATTCCTCTTGATCCTTCATTATTTCTATTTTTCTGGTTTCAGCTGTGTTGCTGAGGCTCTTTGCTGAGCATTCATAGTCAGATTAGGAATCCAGATAAACTATGGTCCCTGTTTTAATTAAGGTTGGGAGGCAGCTATAGGAGCGCTTTAAAAATAAATTACTATTTTCTGCAAAAGAAAATTAGAAAACGGGGGACAATAAGAAACAGAATGGAAAAGTAAAGGGCACGGGAAAATGCATTGGATGTACCATCGATTTTTACCAAAAATTAATTTGTTCTTTGTTGGGAACCTTTCCATCAGGAGAATCTCCATCAGGAGTAACATGACGTTTCCGATGAAAGTCCTCGAGGCAACAGCAGGAAAAATTCCCTCAGTGTCGCAGCAAATGCTCACCCCGAAATGGAACAGCAACGATCAATTCAAGTCCAAACAATAACATTTAAGCAAACAATAAGAAAGACTCCAGGTCAAGGAGTGGTATAATTAAAAGGCTACTTCTTGAGAACTGAGGTTTTGGGTTAAAAAAAGGATAATAACCTGGTTTCAATAAAAAGAAACCTGCTGAAAAGTGTAATGTGTAATCATACTTCAAAATAATTCACTTTTAGAGAAAAATACTAGTGGTTGTTTTTATGCATTTAATCCAGACTGCAATATTGAACTTGAGTACACAGAGGAGAGAAAGCGCAGCTTTGGAGGATTTCATTACAATTGTTTTTTGATTGTCTTTGTTACAATTACTTGTAAGATCTTAGAGGACATGTGATTGTTATCTCCTTTTTTTTTTTTTTTTTTTTTTTTTAGAAAAAGAAATGGATACAGAGACATTCAATGATATAGTTTATACCGAAGTAGTGAAGATAGAAATACTGGATTTTTGAGTCCTTGTCAAACATAAAGTCCTATAAAATGTGCATTTAAAGAAGTAAATGACAGCATTACAATATTTTCATGAAACAGATTCTGATTTAATAATACCAAAGCTTAATTTAAACAGTGTATGATTTCTCACCATGATCCTTAGTTTTGAGATTTGAGTTTGACATGTTTCTGTTTAATATATGGGTCACTTTGAGTATGTCTGTAATATTTTGGAAGCTTTTTGTTATTATTGTAATTTTAAAATAATTTTAGGCTTCAAAAGAATTATAAAAGTAATACAAAAGGAATTCTTATACTTTTATCCAGATTCTCTAAATGTTCACCTTTTACATAACTAGACTTCACTGATCAAAATCAAGAAATTAACCTCAACACACTGTTAATACTAAAATTTACAGACGAAACCAATGTTGCCAATTAATCCACAAATGTCCTTGTGCTGACCCAGGATCCAATGTAGGATGAGGGTGCATTTTGTTGCCATGGCTTCTTAACGTCCTATAATCTGGGGAGGTCCTTTCATTGACCTTTGTCTTCCTTGACCTTGATACTTTTTAATAGTGCTGGCTAAGTTAATTTACACAATGTTTCCTAGTTTGACTTAGTCTGATGTTTTCTCGTGACTCTGCATTTGAAGTAAGAATAGCGCAGAAGTGATGCTGTGCCATCTCAGTGCGTCACGCTTACCTCTGGCTCAGGATGCCTTTGTGTCTTATTACTGGTGAAGGTAAGGTGGTATCTGCCACATTTCTCTATTGTGAAGTTACTATTTGCCCCTTTGTAATTAATAAGAATCATTTGGGGAGGTACTGTGAAACTATGTAAATATCTTTCTTTTCCCCTCATCAGACTTTCGCCTAGCATCCACAGATAATTCTTGACTGAAACATTGATTATATTTCTTTCATTCCTTCTACTTGTATTAGTTGGAATTCCGCCTTAAGGAAGAACCATCCTTACCCATCATTCTTTCATTTTGTTTAAAATCCTTGTGAACTCACGACTTCTTATTTTACTCTATGGGTAACTTTATCATTATTTAATTTCTTTCTCATATTTGTTCTCTGGGACACTTCTGAGAATCAATCTGTTTCAAGTGGCAAACCCCCCCCCAAAAAAAACAAAAAACAAAAACACCCCCCACACAAAAAACCAACAATACAGCAAACACTAACTCAGGCTATGAAGATAAATTGGTGTGATCTGGGAAGGTCCCTTATAGGACCAAAGTTCTCTGCTATGGATGATTCCAGGCACTGGAATGTGTCTGAGATGCAATTTGCTTCCATCCTTTCTTTGCCTGAGTTCCATTCATCAGCCCAGAGACCGTTACTGG
This sequence comes from Eptesicus fuscus, assembly GCF_027574615.1. Lineage (NCBI taxonomy): Eukaryota > Metazoa > Chordata > Mammalia > Chiroptera > Vespertilionidae > Eptesicus > Eptesicus fuscus. The sequence continues at coordinate 20,807,586 of NC_072490.1, forward strand.
GTTTGAGAAATGGTTTTTCTGAGCTGAGGTCTGATGATCTGCCTTTAGGCTAAATCTTGGGGCTCAGCCAGCACTGACCTCGATCCACACTTAACCTGCCGCAGGCTGTCATGATGCCTTCACACATCCATGCTTTATATGCCCTGAGAATCCCCTAACACAAACATTTCTTTGATCTCTAGGTTTCTAATTTATCAAAATAATAACATCACCAGTCCCCACTCAGGTGTCCTTTCATGATGCACAGGCTATTTTTTACATTATCCTAGATACTGATCCTGAGACCCGGATTCATGTGTAAGGGGTATACATGGGCAATGCGGATAACACGAATAGAAGACACGATAAAGGGAATGGACAGCAGCCAATGGAAGGTGTACTATTAAGCCATCTGTCACAGTGTGCAACTTAAGCTAAATCCTGCGGAGACTCTGGAAATTGATATAAAACACACACATCATAATTAACCAATCTGCAGTATTAGGCAACAGGGATATTTACATACTAACTAGAGGCCCAGTCCACGAAATCTGTGCACTCAGGGGGGGGGGGGGTCCCTCAGCCCAGCCTGAGCCCTCTCGCAGTCTGGGAGCCCTTGGGGGATGTCTGACTGCCGCAGAGGTGGGAGAGGTTCCTGCCACCGCCACTGCGCTTGCCAGTCGTGAGCCCGGCTGAAGGCTTCTGGCTGAGTGGCCCTGTGGGAGTGCACTGACCACCAGGGGACAGCTCCCATGTTGAGTGTCTGCCCCCTGGTGATCAGTGCACATCATAGTGACTGGTCATTCTGCCGTTTGATCGATTTTCATATTAGCCTTTTATTATACAGGATTATATAGGATTCTGTCGAGCCAATGTTTGGGAGTTGTTCCTGGAGGAGTTAATTCCTTAGAACTCTGCCTGTTCACATGAGCTCACAGGCAGTGGGGTTTTCACAGTTCTAGGATGGGGGGCGGGGGTCGGGGTGGGGAGAGGGGGAGGCAGCCAGTTTCTGCAGAGCTCCAGATACTGGAATTTGGTTAAAAGATACTAGAGTTATGGGTAGGGCACTGATAAGATCTGCTACCCAAATCCTATAGCACATGTTATTTAATGGTAAAAAGGAATCATGCCAAATAGGTAGATTAAATGTTATTTTCCTTTCATAAATTAAGTAGCTGAAGTTTGGAGAACCCAAGGGACAGGCTAAGGTTACATACTATAGTAAGTAAGGTGACATACTATAATGTATGCACAGGAAGAACAGGGCTAGACATTTGCAGAGCTTAGGGGAAAATATGAAGTCTTCACTTCCCCCTTCTAGAGCTCAGAGTTGCTGCTATCTGGTTGACCCTTACACGGAGGAGATTTGCTCCTCAGCTTTCTAAGCTGAACCCTGGGACCTCTCAACCACATGGAGTCCTCAGACTTACTTCAAAGTGCAAAATGGCGTGAACTATCTCCATTTCTCAGTAATTTATATGTTGCTGCTCTGCTCAGTTGATACCACTGAGTATGACCTATATTTCATTTCTTATTGATGGTACCTGCACACGAGGCAGCTTCTATTAAAGTCCTAATGTACTAAAGCAAAGGTAAATGGCTGATCAGGAGATGAGCACATATAGCCCAAAGTTTCCTTATAGTCATCTGCCATGAGATATAGTCAAGTTAATATGTTGAATTAGAAGAAGAATGAGGAAGAGGAGGAGGAGGAGGAGGAGGAGGAGAAGCCGCCCAGCCAGTGTGGAGGTCATCATGTGATTCCGGGATCAGGGCCCAGGCCCAGGTTGCAGGGTCAATCCCCAGTATGGAGTGTACAGGTATAGGAGGCAGCCAATCAATGATTTTCTCTCATCATTGATATTTCTATCTCTCTCCCTCTCCCTTCCTTTCTGAAATCAATAAAAATATATATATTTTAAAAAGGACATACTTGAGTTAATTCAGCACTGAAAATAAAGGAAGCATTCCATATGTTTAATGGGGACAATGCAAGTACAGATCTAAGATATGAGTACAGAATTTTTACACAATTAAAATGTCCTGATAAGGACATTAACTCATTCATTTATTTACTCAACTTATCAGGTATAGTTCATCTGTTGAATCCCTGTAATGTGCCTGACTCTGTGCTAAACACCAACACCACAAAACTACAGGTCACTGTCCCTGCTTGTATAGAAGCCATACTCTTAGGAAAGTGTGGGCTGCAAGGAGCTTCCTTGGAGGTTGGAAACATTGATGATACAATATAATGCAGTCTATGATAGAAGATAGGGTGGTAGAAAATGAAGCTGGAATAAATGATTGGGTCCAGATTCTGAAGGGCCTTGAACATGATGATAAGGCTCTTGGATTATTTTAGGTAACAAAGAATCACTAGATTTTACTTTAAAGCAATGGGATGACTCAAACAGTAGTATAAAGGAAGTGAAGAAAATGATCTCCCCTTTAGACAATTAAGCAACATGGTTCAAAGAAATGCCATGTTATTTAAGATGAGCTCTTATGATTAAAGAGGCTATTTAGTCACAATTTTTTTAGTAACTTTTCCTTGTTTTCTTAGTGGGCACATAATTTACTTGCTGATGTTATATCCATGATTCTGGCCCACCTGCAGAGAGCATTTGAAAAATCTGTGAATAAATGTGAGGAATATTATAGGTTATGGCTATTTCTATAGTTTGTTTCTCATAAAATTTTTTTTTCAAAGGAAACTTCTGAAGAGTTATCTGAAGAATAATTCTCTTATTCTCTTGGCTCAGTGCAGCAATAAAAAAAAATAGGAGATGAGAAAGGCTAAGAGGAATACCATCATCAAGAACATATAATTATTGAGGTTTTGTTATGCTTCGGGCATTATGGAGACATGTGGGTAACATGGGCCATTTCAGCTCACCTTCACATCTTTGGGATGTGGGAGGCAACCTGAGTACTGGGAGAAAACCCATGCAGACATGGGGAGAATGTGCAAACTCCACACAGACAGTGGCCCCAGTCAGGAATCTTTTTTTTTCTTTCTTCTCACCATCCTTATAACAAAATAACATTGAATGAAACATCATCATTCAAGAACCTGCTCTAGTTACAAAGGCTATTTTGGGGGCAATTGAGAGGTTTAAATAGTGACTGGGAATTATGTGAAAGTATTGCACCAATATCAAATGTCTTGATTTACATAATTATATTGTGACTAAACAATAGAATATCCTTGTTCTTAGGAAATACACACTGAAATGTTCAAGAGATAAAGGGACATATATTTTCAATTTAGTCTCAAATGGGACAAAATATATACATCAGGTGAATGTAATAAGTCATATACAGATCCCTTTACTATTATGTATGCTTGAAATTATAACAAATTTAAAAGTTATAAGCAAAACCAATAAGTTTAGATTTTATAACATCCAGGGCGGCTGACAATGCTAGGCGTTGATGAAGACATGAAAATGCCTAGAGGCAGTATTTAAATTGCTCCGGCGGCAGAGGAGAGGAAATTGATAGCATCTAATAACTTGGACGATGTTTATGCTTGTGGTAGGCTGAATAATGAATGTCTCTGAAAAGATATCCACATCCTAATATAGAGAGCATGCTACTTCCCATGGTAAAAGGGACATTGCACTGTGATTAAGTTAGAGATCTGAAGATGGGAGATAATTCTGGATTATCTGGGTGAGCCTCAATAATCACATAGGCCCTTTGAAGAGGGAGGCAGCGGAGTTGTTCAGAGAGGAAATGTTCTTGCAGAAGTAGAGGGACAGAGTCGGAGAGAGATTTGAAGAAACTACTCTGCTGGCATTGATGATGGAGGGAAAAGCCAGGAGCCAAGGAATGCCGGCAGCCTCCAGAGCTGGAAAAAGCAAGCAAGTGGATCCTCCCCCAGAGCCTCTGATGAAGTACGGCCCTGCCAACACACTGGTTTTGGTGCAGTGAGTCCCATTTCCAACCCTGATCTCCAAAACCCTGAGACAATACATTTTACATTGTTTAAAGCTGCTAAGTTTGTGGTGATTTGTTGTAGCAGCAAGAAGAAACTAATATAATATCCTATGACAAGCATTTCTACGTCCAGGTAGAGGCTTTCAAGAAACTTTCATTCATGTGGCCAAGATATTCTGGCACCATTTGTAATAGGAACAATTGGATGTCTATCAGTGGGGAAAGAGATAAATAACCGAATCCTCTCATGGATTCACCAAATGAGTGAATCAGAAAAATATATCCAAAGGGATAAATCACAAAAACGCAATGCTATGTGAACAGGAAAAGAATTTTTCTCTGTAATTTGTAGGTACAATATGATACCACATAAATCAATTCTTAAAACATTAAAAATGTACTTTATGTTAAGGATATACATGTATGTAAAAATGTATGCTCATAATGTGAAATCATGTATGAAAAGGATACATACCCAATTAAGTGTCACATCTGGAGGAAAGAAGGGCCTGAGATTGAGGAGAGAATATCCAGACAATTCAATGGAATAAACACAAAATTATAAGACATGATTAATAGACATGAACAGCGAGGAGAGAAGAGTCAGCAAGACATATTTTTAAATTCAAATAAGTGAATATTTGTTGATAACTGTAAGCAATAGTGGTAATAAAGAAGAAAGAAGAGCATGTTTGGGGGAAATACTGTATACTAATTTATAATTTCAGTATCCAGAGTTGGAGTACTTTCTGTAAGTTGTGCGCAGGGGTGATGCAAATATATCTATTATATTCCCTTTGTCCTCAAGATGATTATATTCTAGATCAGGAGTAGGCAAATTATTCTGTAAATGGTCAGACAGCAAATACCTTAGCCATTATAGGCCATGTGGTCTCTGTTGTAACCACTCAATTCTGCTGTTACTATAGGAAAACAATCCTATATAATAAAAGCCTAATATGCTAAGTGTCCAGTCATCAGGTCACCCATTAAACCAAGCAAAGCGTAATATGCTAATGAATGCTAAGGCCTCTCATCCGCTCGCTATGACCTGCACTGATCACCAGGGGGCAGACAGTCAACTGGTTGACCAGTCACTATGACGTGCACTGACCACTAGGGGGCAGATGCTCTGACTGGTAGGTTAGCTTGCTGCTGGAATTCAGTCAATTGGGACTGAGCAAGATGGGCTGGACATGCCCTGGAGCCCTCCCATGTTCGCTCCTGAGCTGGCCAACATCCTGTGTCCCTCCCTGACCCCAATCATGCACCTGTGGGGTCCCTCAGCCTGGCCTGTGCCCTCTCACAATCTGGGACCCCTCAGGAGATGACAGAGAGCTGGTTTCAGCCCAATCCCACAGGCCAGGCAGAGGTACCCCACTAGTGCACAAATTCGTGCACCGGGCCTCTGGTCATAAATAATTCATAAGTGAATGGGTGTGGCTGTGTTCTGATAAAATTTGATTGACAAATTCAGGCAGTAGGCTGAATTTGGCCCACAAGCTGTAATATGCTCTCTCCTGTTAGAATAGATATTTTACATTTCTTCATATAATAACGACTATAATTTTGCTATCCTATTGGTTGAGGAAAATATACATGCACGTACAGATTTGTGCCCCCCCCCTTCAATAATTTCATTCCTCCCCAGGGACTGAAGGTTTAGTTTGTGGGAGCCACTGTTATGGTGGAAGTAAATTATTAAAACCCAAAGTTGAACATACTGGAAAAGATATTTGAACAAAGGTCTGTGAGAACTGACTTAGGGGAGTAATCAATAGGGTGTTGGAGAATGCTTTGGGATGGGAGTGGAGTTGTGGCTAGATAGCTGAAAGCATGTTGAAAATTACACAAGCAAAGCCCTGGAGCCCTGAAATCATATGGTATATCAGCAAGGAAGATGAAAAAAGGGTTGTTGTTATTTGGCAACAACACAGGTTACGTGAAGCTGTGGAGGATTAAAATGTTCTCAGAATGTATTTTGGAAATCGGGTATTTAAGGGCCTTAAGTGCTAAATCTAAGCCCTCTGTTGCTGGAACCGGGAATGCTCACTGTCACATAAATATTAGGATACTCTATTACTTTGCACCATAAGACATTTCTAAATATTCAACTTGCTGAGAAATGGTTGAAATTGCTTTAGAGCACAGTGTTCTTTTAAATATATATTTTGGCCTAGAATGCTGCAGAAAAAATGTGTTTATAAACTCTAAGACCTTTTAAGATATCAAATGCATTTTTCAAAACTGATGAATAATAATGAAAATGACCTAGGAGGTTTCTCACTTTATCTGCCAGCTTATTGTTGTTTTTATTAATAGACTTTGCTGTTTATTATCTTCTCTGGCTTAAAAATGCACCAGAGGTGAAACTATTGAAGTAGCATGTAGTTTCTTTCATTGACAAGTCATCACTGAGGTCAGATAGAGATAGAAAAACATCAATGGTGAGAGAGAATCACTGATTGGCTGTCTCCTGCATGCTGCCTAATGGGGATCCAGCCCACAACTTGAGCATGTGCCCTGGCTGGGAATCCAACCGTGACCTCTTGGTTCATAGGTTGACACCCAACCACTGAGCAACACCAGCTGGGCAGTACTAGCTTTTAATTTATAAAGATTGAAGTGAGGGAGACCCACAAATGAGCTTTTGCCCAGAGAGAAAAGACAACATAAAAAGTTTTAAGCATTATGTATATAATTATGTATATAATTCTGTTATAAAGGCAATACATATACTCAATTAATGGACAAGTATATATTGAAAATCTACAATGTAAAAGATTCTGTGATAGGTGTGTGGGATCGTCCATGGGTGGGCAGAATTCTAACCTAGCCATCAAGAGTCCTGCTTCCTGGTACACATGTTTTATGGAGTCCTTTTCCCTGGATGTGGGCACAATATGTAGAAATTATGGTATATCAGTTCAGGGATTTTTGCAGGTGTAATGATATTACCAATCAGTTGACTTTGAGTTAACCAAAGTTAACTCACTAGGCCAATGGAATGGAGATGATAATGTTTTATTGTCATAGAAATAGCACAAGGTGTGCCAAACCTAGGAAAGGGAGATAAAAGATAGTTCATGGAGAAGAAAACAAGTTCAAATTCATGGGGTTCCCAAGGGGCTTTGGAAACATCAGCAGCAGGTTTAGTTTTAAAGGTTCTGAGAGTGGTTCTAGAGATAAAACAAATGCCTGTGTACTTTAATACTGATTAAAAAGCTCATTTAGCCCAATTTTGCCCACCTTGCTATCTTCACCTGACTCCTCCAGAGCCAACAGCCTCGATATATATACAGTGGTAGAACGGTCCCCCCTTATCAGAGGGGGATGTGTTCCAAGACCCCCAGTGGCTTGCCTGACATCACAGACAGTACTGAACCCCATATTTATTAATTATGGTTTTTCTATACATACATACCCATCATAAAGTTTAATTTCTAAATTAGGCACAGTAGGAGAGTAACAACAATAATCAATAATAAAATAGAAGCACTTTGAGGTTTCTCTTTGGCATATCTCAATTGCCAGCATCACTACCATTATTAAGTAAAATAAGGGTTATGCAAACACAATCACTGCGATAGTGTGACAGTTGGTCTGATAACCCAGACAGCCACTAAGTGAGTAATAGTCAGGAGTGTACTCAGCATGGACACGCTGGACAAAGGGATGATTCATACTTGGCCGGCAGAGAGCAGGAGAGCTTGAGATTCATTATGCTACTCAGAATAGCATGCAATTTAACACTTACGAACTGTTTATTTCTGGAACTTCCCATTAAATATTTTCAGATCACGGTTGACCGCAGGAACCAAAATCTCAGAAAGTGAAACTGTGTCTATGGGGGTATTACCGTACTTGGCCCTGTCTCTAACGTAACATGGTTGGTTTCACCTGCGTACCCTTGCAAACACTGTTTTAGCTCTGTTAGTCTTCCCCGGTTGGGCTGATCAGCCTCTTAGCCTGTATTTATAAGGAGCTTCCATAGCACATAGTGACTATCTCTGTCATAGCACTCATCACTCTATTTTGTAATTATTTATTACTTCAGTTGTCTCCTTCACTCTACTATGCCGCTTTGAGTTTATAAAGCAGGTCTTTAATCTCTGTACCTTTAGCCTATCAAACACCTGACACATATCATTTGAACAAGATCTGCTTTTATGAATGAATTGGTGTGACCAAACATCCATTTGTAAAAACACAGTTTCCCATTCTGTCAGTGTCTCCTTCCCTAGAGTTAAAAACACACAGATATTTTATGAAGACCTCTAAGGAAGCAGGTGGTGCAATCCAGTAGACATTTTGAGAATAATGAACTCAGTACCACAGGGAAGTGTCATAATTGAAAGTAAGGTCAAGTTGCTGTGACTAAAGAAAATTAAAACAGAAAAAAATGTTGCAAAGGCTACAGTAAAAGATTTGGCAAACATGCTGCAGCAGGATTTCACCTCTTCCCCCTAATTTTTTGTAGTTTCTCTAGTATATGAAGTGTCAAGCATAAAGTGCTGTGAATGGTACATGGAAACTTCAGCAGATCTTTCTATTTAATCCTGTTGCTAGAACAGACTCTCTTTTGAAATATGACAATACCCTCTGATCTCTTTTCCCTGGTTCTTCATTATGAAGTACAGTTTCAGAATAGGATGTCTCTCTTTTAGTAGCACATCTGTTCCGACTTCATTGTCTTCACTTGGAACCGTAATTTCCTCTTTGGGGATGTACAATTGGTGGCAAGTAGAGATGATTATGATGTAATAAACAGAAACGAAGACTTCAGGTGGGTAATAATAGTTAAGAAATCAAGGTTTTTCCCTTCCAAGTAAATTCCTCTGCGGAGTAAAATGAGGAAAAAGGAAACCAAAGTATGTGCAATGCCTGAGCAGAATGGCCCCACAATGGAATGGCTTCTCTTAGTCAGATCCTCTCTGATTTGAGGGTGTCTAGTTCTTATAGTCCGTGTCACAGCTGTTGTAGCTAAATACATTTATATTGCCACATATACATATAATGTGTGTGCATTTTAAATCACTTTCAGTGTATTCTTTGATAATATAAGGAATAGAAACTTTCTTTGGAACAGAGTTGGATTGACTCTTGGATGAAACACGTTGTTTTGTGACTTGCATATCTCTTAACGACTTTGAGCCTGAAGGCCTGGTTCAGTAAAACTCTGGATGAAAATATCACCTTCTTTGTTCTGAAAATTTTTGATAATGTTTTTCAAATGCATGGGCCAGATGTGTCTGATCATGAAAATGCTCAATACATGGCAGTTGTTGTTTTTGTTTTATGCAAAAAATCACCTCAAACCTCCTATGACAGCTCTAGTGTCTTAGCTTCTAGTACTTAGCATTGTTTTTGCCGGTGTTGGTCTCAGGCCCCAGGCTTGCTTCTGATTCCACATTTTGCCTTTCATCCCAGGTAATCTACCTTCCATTTTCTTACCTGTTTGTCACTCTCTGCCCAAACATTGGCTTCTACCAACTGAATTTGTACAAAGTAGCATTTTGAAAAAACTGATGGACCTCTCATTAAATAAAAATTCTTATGGCGCTTTAATTTTGACTAACTTTATAAATACATATTGTAAATATATAAATGTTTAATATATAAAACTTAACATATAATGATGTTTCTTAATATATACATATGTAAAATTAGGTATAGATTCTTTGTGCTTAAAGCTCTTTATAATTATAAATAACAAAAATTAACAAATTAATGATAAAAATTCGACCAATTAAAAATAGATGTATTATTTTTACTTCTAAAACCCACACATTGATTTAGCCAGTTGATTCTTAAATCTTAGGAAAATGACATTATGGACATTTGCTCTTTTGTATCTGGCTTCTTTTGATAAACAGTAGGTTTGTGAGATTTAGCCATTTTGTCCCCAGGATGAATGAATTCTGAACATACTGTCTTCTTGTGTGTTATGAGCCCAAAACTTAATTTCTCAGAAAGGGATCTGTTATTGGGCATTGTGGAGGGTGTGATATTGCACCATGGACATTCCTCTTTAGAAATAAAGGACGTGTTCTCCCAGCTGTGGAGAGAGCTGTTAGTAGAAAACCCCAGCAGACAGCTGCTATGGGGACTGCTTAGCTGAAGAAAGCTGCCCTGTCTCCAATAGGAGTAGTCTGTAGACAGCCCGCATAACAATGAGCAATGGGTTGAAAATAAGATTAAAAGTGATCTTCCAATTTGCATACAGGTTCTTTTTTTTAGTGAGCAAATAAATTATGATTAACTCGGTGTCTTTACTGTTGTTAACTTTTACTGGGTTTAATTTTGTTTTTGTTGGTATTTTTATACTGAACAATTGGGATATGTGGAGAAATTTATTTGACTGTCCTTCAAATTAGGACAATTATGCAATTGACTGGGACAGTGATTTTCAACTGGTGTGCCAAGGCACACTTAAAACATGCAATACCTGACTGTTTAGTCAGGGGCACTGACTTCTTTTCCCTTATATTGTAAAAAAAAAAATTACAACAGCCAACACAAGAGTAGCCATCATATATGAATGAATCAAAATTATACCTATTTTTTTGTCAGATCAGCAAAAATCAATTTTTTTTTATTTGTGCTGCAGAATTTTAGTAATTAGTTTATGTGTGCCATGAGCTGAAAGTGTTGAAAATCGCTGGACTAGGAGTTTACATACATTATTGCAAGGCTATCCTATAGCTTTCTTTCTATTTTCCCTGCTAACAAATCTTCAAATTTCTTCAAAAACTGAAACAAAACAAAACAAAACAAAACAACAACAAAACAAAACTGCATCCAATTCCATGGAATTAAACATGCTTTATCTAGGCAAGTTATGACTGCCTCATTCTTCCTTTCCATCTCCTCACTTTCCCACCTGCCCTTCTACCCAGAGATGGCCATGTTATCTGACGTTAGCTAATTGGACATATGGGACAACTACTTGGGAAATCTAAAAATGATGTACTTCTTAGCAAAGGGAAAGCTCCATTTCCACCTGCCTGCCTGCCTTCCTGTTTGCAATGTGATTTGTTAGGCCCTGCTTGCTGGGAGCTGGAGCTACCAGTTTGTGACCATGAGGTAAGGACTAGAGATAAATACTCACATCACTGATAGAACCGAATGTTCTTATGAGAAAGAGAGAGAGGTATACTTCCATCATTTGTACATAACTTCACATTTTTTTAAACCACTTTTTGTGCAGTGTTCTGTTTACCTACAGCTTAAAACTTTCCTAGGAGATTCAAAGGTCCTTGACTCATAAGATGTGGTTTCCATTGTGTGAAGTACATGAGCTGGGAGGCTGGGCAGTAGCTTGCCTGTATGGTGCAGGCTTTTCATACGTCTCCATTGAAGAGACCATCAGACCACAGCAGAAAGGCTTGCTAAGCAGCATAGCTAAAATCCAGAAAGCAGCAGGGACCCAAAAGATCCACAGAAGCCTATTTTTAAATTCTGCTTCTCTAACGTGAATCTATTAAAGTTGCTAAAGTTGTTTTTTTTTTACAGATGATATTTGGGCTGGCATTTCTGTAAGTGGAAGAGATTATCTTTTGCTTACAATTTGTCACTTCTAACTAACTGTAGATCATGGCAGTTTAGAAGCTTAACCCCTTTAAAGTTAGGCTTTCTTCCAGCATTTACCAAAATCCCTTTAGCAGGCTGATAAAAATAGCAGCAGCAAAGCAATTAGTTTTAATCCCAAACATCTGCAGCCCAAAATATGCTCTCTCCTATTTTAGTTACACATGACTCCGAATTCACGTTTAAGGTCCTGATGAAGTGAAAAAAAAGGAAGATACTTCAAATAATATGTATTGAAATTCAACTCTAACTACTCCTATCCTTATCTCACAGCAAATATTGGCCACCAAATGTCAGTGAAACTTAGTGAAATAATATTATTGTGATGTGGATTTATTGGCACAAAATAACTAACAATTAGATTTTAGTTCAACTCAGGAAACATTTCACAAATTCCTACCAGTCCTGAGAGCTCTGAAAAGTTGGGTGCAAAGAAAAATACGGTACAGTCCCTGCCCTCAGATATCTCATAGGCTAAAGGCAGACTGCAATCTCTTTTCTTCACTCCCACATCCACTGATTTGTCATGGATTAAAAATATCATAGACCTTAGCATTTGAAGAAACCTATGCTCTCATTGGTAATTCGTCTCTAAACAGTCCTTTGTTGTGAGGTACTATTAAACAAGTAAACAACCCATAGGAAGTTGGTAAACTTCCAAAGCAGAAAGTGGAGAAGTTTCTGACCTGAGCCAGTGGGACACAATCTAAATTAATAACAATAATAATAACAAGGCAGTGTACATTTTTTATATCACACAATGAACAGTATTAAAATTTTGCAAATATTTAAAATCTCATTTTCTTTGGCTAAATATACACAGAATCTTATCTCTCTGCCCAATCAAAGGAAACAGTTTTTGTCCTGGCCAGAGTGGCTCAGTGGTTGAGCAGTGACCTATGAACCAGAAGGTCATAGTTTGATTCCTGGTCAGGGCACATGCTCCAGTTGCAGGAGGCATGCAGGAGGCAGCTGATCAGATTCGCTCTCATCATTGATGTTTCTCTCTCTCTCTCTCTTTCTCTGCTTCTTTATTCCTCTCTGAAATCAATAAAATAAAAAAGAAACAGTTTTTGATTGCCAGGTAAGTTTCAGCAAGTAGCTTTTTGTAATCAAGGGAACTATTCTGTTGCACTAATTGTGTTTATGCTATTTCAAGGTTACTGGGCTTTGGGGGGATCTTCCTTGTCCTAGTTATGAAGAAGCTTGCACAGGTGCATGCGCCCTCGCTGCCCTCCCCATCACAAAAGGAAGCAGCCCACCAGTCCTCTGTTTCATAAAGGTCAATGACGACTCCCACGTGACAGCTCTGCGTCTGTGGAAAACAGCTACCAAAAATAAAAATTAAGAAATGAAAGTGCAATAGAGTATTAGAGGTAATCCATATGAGGAAGAGAGAGAGAGAGAGAGAGAGAGAGAGAGAGAGAGAGAGAGAGAGAGAGAGAGCGCAAAAGTAGGCAGGGAAACACTTCTCACCGTGATGCTGGTCTCTCAGAGGTGAATGGGGAAGGGAGCTGGATCGAATAGGAAGACCCTCAAATGGCTGTGCAGCTCCGAGAGGCTAAGCCAGTCCCCAAACATTGCCCATAGAGAAGAGCCAAATGATCAGATATGGTGAGCCCTGGAATCCCACCCATACTCAGTCTTTGGCTAGAGACTGCCCAGAAAGTGTGTGGCCTTGACTTGAAAGCCACCTTGAAGTGTCGGGGCTCCAGCTAACTGCACCCCTTGCAGCACACTGTGTTTCAAAAGGCGATATGAGCAGCTCGCCACCCCGTACTAGTGAACTGGGAATGCTTTTTAACCTTTTTCTTCAGGTACTTGGCAGGTTCCTCCTAGAGCGCTATGTCCACATAAACTCATTCAATTCAGTGTATTTCATTTAATGCAATTCTCCACATGCTGCCTTAGTGAACTGGCATTCCTGCTTTTTAGGGCAACCTTCTCTCACAGACCTATCTGTCACTCACCAGCTGAGGCTGCCATTTTATTTCAGGAATACACTTGGGAATAAAAAATCTTAAATGAAAAATATTGAGCTGAGATCCAACCACGTAACTGAGGACCTAAAGCGGAACCAGAGTCCCAAGCAATATCACCAGGACACGGTGACATTGTTTACTTTCCCCCATCTTCTTCTTGGATCTTTTACTCTCCGTGTTCAATTGAGTTACTTCACTAAGTTGGACACCATTCAAACCCTAAGGCCTGAGATGAGAGAGAGGATTGGATGTGGAACAGACAGCCCCAAAATATAAAGTGTTCTCTATACTGAGTCACAGGACGGTATTTAGATGGTATTCGACAAGTTTTATATACTCACCATATTCTCTTTACGATTTTCTTTATCTATTTGATACTAACCTATATAATAAAAGGATAATATGCAAATTGACTCTAAGGGCGGAATGACATGCACTAACCACCAGGGGGCAGATGCTCAATGCAGGAGCTGCCTTAGTTGGACATCACCGGAGGGCTCCCAGGCTGCCAGAAGGATGTCTGACTGCCAGCATCCCCTGGGGAGCGGACCTAAGCCATCAGTCGGACATCCCCTGAGGGATCCTGGACTGTGAGAGGACGCAGGCCAGGCTGAGAGACCAACCCCCCCACCCCCGCAGTGCATGAATTTGTGTGCACCGGGCCTCTAGTCATACTATAAAAGCAAGTTGTTACATCTCCTCCAATTTTTTCTTATGATTACCTTCAGTTTAAAATCAAGCAAGTCAGACTAAGAAAAATTCAATTTTTTACATGTCCTCTTAATTCAAAACCAAAGCACAAAAGAAAAAACTTGAAAGTATGAACTAAACTTAGAAATGCTATTCCATAATCACATGTCAATTGGTATTCAGTGTGGTATGAAGCTAATAATTAGATATCTATTTGAAAAGGCAGCTACTATTATGCCATTTAATTTAGAAATAATAAGGATTATCAATTTTTATATGTTAAGAAGTGAGCTGTCAATAACTGTAGCCAAAAAGAAAATGTCTTTGTAGGTTTGATAATTTTATAAAGATTATACCTATGATGTCAGAAATAATGTAACAGTGATCTCTGAAAGCACAGTTTGGGCTACTTATTAAAATGAACCATATAGTTTTATTTTTAAAACTAGAAGCCCAGTGCACGAAAGTTCGTGCACTGGAAGGGAAAGGTGTCTCTCCTCCCGTGGCTGCCATGAGAGCCTTCCTCCTCCCGCTGCTGCCACGATTGCCTTCCTCCTCCTGTGCTGCCGCCTCAGCCCTCACAGCCACGGCCTCTTCCGCGTTGGCCCTTGTAGCCCCCGCTGCTGCCGGCCCTCAGCCCTTGCAGCTACTGTGGATTTGTCTGGAAGGACATCCGGAAGGACGTCCAGAAGATGTCCAGTCTAATTAGCATATTACCCCTTTATTAGTATAAATAAGAAAGTGCATTAGTTGTATTCTGTTGCATAACAAATTACCACAAACTCAGAAACTTGTAACTATACACATATATTATTTATTAGTTGACAATTTCCATGAGTCAAGAATATTGGCACAGTTTAGCTGAATACTCTGCTCAGGGTCTCACAACTGAAGTAGGACAGGCTGCATTCTGGTCTAGTAGGGAAGAAATTACTTCCAAGCCCATGCAGGTTGCTGGCAGAATTGATTTCCCCTAAGTTCTATGACTTGGAGGGTCCCAGTTTTTTGCTGCCTGTCAGTTGGAGGTTTCCTTGAGGTCCTAGCGCACATCAAACGTTCTTCCTACTGGCTGCCCACAGTTCTTTGCCACATGGTCTTCTCTAACATGGCTCTTTATTTCATGAAGAGTCCAAGGAGAATCTCTAGCCCCAATTTGCTAGCAAGACACAGTCTTTTGTAACATAATATCATCCATCACAGGAGCGACACCCTATCACTGGAGCTGCATTACCTAAGTTAATTACATAAGTGACATCCCATATTCAACTGGTCAGAGGAAGTCACAGGTTTCACCCACACTCCTGGTGAGGGGAAGACACCAAGGCATGAGCACCTGGAGAGGGGATCCCTGGGGATCATCGCAAGGTCTATGCCACAGGAAGTTTCCTTTTTGATTGGAGGGGCACTGGACTGTAAATGAAATTAACACACATGGGCAATATAAAAATTTATTTAGTTAGTGGATAGAGTTGTAGTCCATTATGGCTTGTTAGCTATTTAAACTTTATTGGTAGTTCTTCACCTTTGAATTTTAAAAGTATTAATATTTTCAAAACTTTATGTAGTTAACACGTACATCATAAATTACAGTGATTAACTGAACATTCTGAACCCACCATCCAACATGACAAAAAATATTACCAAATGCCAGTAAAAGTCTACTGTGCTGCTATTACCTACATTTCCCCAGAGGTAATCTCTACCTTAAATTTTATACTTGTCATTCTACAACTTACTTAAATACTTTTACCACATGCGTATTTCTAAATCATTTATTGTTTGTATTTACTTATCTTTGAGCTTTACAAAACTTGTATCATACTGTATGTATAATATAATATATACTCTATGTCTATATGTAGTATATGGAGTATGAAACAATTTGTATTTCATGTATGGTATGATTTAATATTGCATGTGTGTACACAAACACAGACACATACAAAGATTTATTTATCCAACCAAATATCTTTTATCTTTCTTGAATTGAATCTTTTTTACTCAAACTTTTCCAGCATTATCCTAGCTCTATAACTTAGACTGGGAGAAAATCCTGTTTGTGAACATCAAGAGTTAAACAAAAGCATCCATGATAGAATTGCCTTTAATAGAAAAAAGCCAAAGCAAAGCCCGCATGAATACACACAAACACAAAACAAAAAGACAAATAAAAAAAACTGGAAGCCACTCAAATGTCTGTTTTCCCCTTCCCTTTACTTTTAGCTTTGTTCATACTGATTTGGATTTTCAATTTTTACTTCTTTAAAACTCATGGCATTATTACCATGTTGTCTTAATATGATTTTAGGCACAATAATACAGATTTCAAAACATGTCAGGTTTTATATGGATGATTAATGGATATACAAGCTATAGGATCAGGAAGAATGAAAGAACTGGTAAGAGATAATAAAGGTATCATGGATAAATGAGACTTGGAAAAAAATATATGGGTACACAGTCACAGACAGAGAATTTAGAGAAGTTTCCTGAGTCTCATTTCCCTCATCTGGAATATGGGAATACAATATAAATAATACCATCCATGCCTGATTCCATAGAGGTATTTTGAGAATCAAATATATTACCGTATGTCAATTAGCCCTTTAACTGTTAAGCTCTGTCTTAAAAATGGAACTCTGCATTCTCTTTGAAGAAATGTACAAGAGGAAGGGAAGTGTTCTGATATCAAATTAGCCGAAGCTGAGTTGAACAATGGAAAAACAACAGCCCTGGAAATTTGAGTTGGAGATATTGTAGCTCCACCAAGATGAGAGGACATTTCAAGTTATGGGACTGCAGCTGACAACCCAGTGGACTGGATTGCAAAACAGGAAAGGAAAAGTCATTTCTGGCTGGACGATAGGGTAATAAATTCACTCATGTTTGGAAAATAGGCCATAGCCAGAGATATGTTTCTTCACTTCAGAAAGCCCACAAAGGGTAAGGCCAAATTAGCAAACTTTTTGGTATGCAAATTGTGGAAAAGGAGCCAAGACGGAATAAAGGATTGAAGGATTGTAAATATCTCTCACTAGGGTGTGTGCAATATTGGAGAAGGAATGAGGAGTGTAGGTTTTGTATTCTTGCTATGTGGTAGCTCTTGCTAAGTATTTCTCCTCAGGAATTCATTTGCTAAGGTGATTCACAACAGTTATTACAATTAACAAACTTTCAGATTTCGGTAATTTCACATAGGCTAGGATATCTTCCTCCGTCGTTTGGCTATACTGAATAAACCACATGCACTTCAAGCCACCATTGCAGTGGAAGAGAAGATCAGATGCATCATCCTAGGTCTTAACTGTGCTATCATAGAAATGATACACATTAGCTCTACTCACAGTTTATTGGCTGAATCTAATCACGTGGCCCCAATCTAATTGCATTCATGTCTGGAAGCACACATATATTTGGTGAGCATCGTTTATATGTCTAGAACCGATACATCCCTTTGGTTTCTCTCTTCAAATTCAATGAACACATTCAACTCTCCCACAGGAGACAACACAAAGTCCCACACAGGCTACATCCTCCAAGTATAGAGTCTATGGGTGTGGAGCAGTAGTGTCTCCATCGGCAGGGGTGTCGCTCATCATCTTCTTGAGATAACAAGGCCAGTCATATTATCGTCCAACACCACATGCTCAAACCGGATAACTACAACACACTTGCTTGTTTTTTTGGAAGGGGAAGAATGGGAGACATGAACCTCTACTCTGACAACTGGGGAGGTAGATCCTTGATTATTTTCTGATTCTTTCCTCGGAAAAGGTATTTGTCCATTTTCCCTCAACTCTGCTCTCTTCCTCATTCATTTTCTTCCTCAGCCATAAGCTGCATTGGGCTTTGTGGTGTATGAACATCTTGGAATCGTATAACCTTCTCAGCTCACTTTCTGCTCTTTGAAGGTGAGAGTCCCCAGGTCTTTTTAAAAATTTAGACAACCAAAGGGAGCCTGGGACAGTTAGGTGAGCTCATGAATATTTATTGAATGAATGTCTCAGGTATAAGGAATTTATGATTTAGGATAAAGTATAAAAAATGGGTCAAATATCTATCATAGAAAGCATAACTAAATAAATTATCATGGGCATTCAAAGAAAAAAGGAAAATCAATCCAAATGGAACTACTGCGTTTAGTAGATTGGTCCATAATCTACTCTTGTCTGCTCACCTGTCTCTTGCCTCTTTGCACAAATTCTGTACCAGAAAAATTGCAGTTTCCCACAGTTACTGCTCTTTGCTATTTTTTCTGTGACTTTTCTTTTGGTTACTTTCTCTCCTTAGAATTTTCTCTCACATTGACAACCTGACGAATTCCTACTCATCCTGTAAAACATCTTAAGTACAACTCCTCAATGAAACCATCTCTGATTGACCAAGAGAGACCTAACTATTCCCTCCTTTGTTCCTCTATAGATTTTGCTTGCTACTTTTTTCACCCCAGGACTTAGGCATGCATGTGGTACATCCAGAGAAGCTAATGCTTACTCTAAAGCATTGTTCTCAGCCTTTTCTCTCTAGATGTATTTTGTCTTATTTATTTTATGTGGTTATAATTTTAATCCATATACAATGGAATAGTCCAGTGATCTTTTTCAATAAGCCTTTAGGCTGTAAGGTTTTCATTACATAATTCTAAATGGCGACATCATATTCTACTGAGTGGCCTCTCCATACCTTTTAGACTAAGCACAGTTGTTTCCTGTTTTTCTTTGATAAATATCACAGCAACATGTACTTGGGACCCCTTAATGCATCTAATCATGAATCTCATCAGCTTCTAGTCCTACCTAATAAAAGGGTAATATGCAAATAACCATCACTACGCTACACCCATGATTGGGGCAGCGGGAGGCTGGGGGGCGGGACTCAGGGTGGCCTATCCTGCCATTGAGAGGCACGGGGGGGCGGGACTTGCTACCCCCCCCGCACCTCTTAACGGCTAGATCGCTAGATCAGCGGCTGCTGCGGAGGGACTGAGGACCCATGGGGCCGAGCGGGGACCAATGGGGCCGATGAGAGTTGTGGTGGGAGTGGCGGCGGCGCCCAGGTCCCGCCCCTCAGTGATCGAGGTCAGAGCAGCGGTGACGCCAGTGTCCCTGCTATCACTGAGGGACCTGGGTGGTGGCGGTGGTGGCACCTTAATCGCGGATGGTGGCGTGGGGCCCGGCAGCTCCAGCCCCACACTGCCGCCGCCGCTGGGGTCCAAGCCCCCACCCTGAAAGAAGGTGGAAGGAAAACTGGTGCCAGTAGCCAGGTGAAGGAAGGTCTATTGCACGATTCTTCGTGCAAAGGGCCTCTAGTATTTCATAAGTGGCATGCTGGACCATGCCTTATTTTCCCACTGGTGTCACCTGACAGGAATTTCCTTCAGAAGTATTACTAAATGGCTTGTGAGAGTTAAGAATGTACTTGTCAGCCCTAACCAGTTTGGCTCAGTGGATAGAGCGTCGGCCTGTGGACTGAAGGGTCCCAGTTAGATTTCGGTCAAGGGCATGTACCTTGGTTGTGGGCACATCCCCAGTGGGGAGTGTACAAGAGGCAGCTAAATCAATGTTTCTTTCTCATCGATGTTTCTCATTCTCTATCCCTCTCCATTCCTCTCTGTAAAAATCAATAAAATATATTTAAAAAAAAAGAATGTATTTGTCCCCAAGAAGAAACCATGTTATCTGTTTCAATTATCACCTTCTGCATAGCAAACCACATCAACATTTAGTGACTAAAAAGAACAGTGTTATTGTTTCTCGTGTGATATAAGCAAGGACTACATCCTCTGGGGACTTCTTTGGGCTGGAACATCTAAAACGGCTTCTTCACATGGCTAGTAGATGATGCTGCCTTTTGGCTGGGCACTCAACTGAGACTGTTGACCAGAACTGACATCCATGTCCTCTCCACGTGATTGTGGCTTCTGAGCAGCAGATGGATTTTGAGAGGGAGCAAAATCCAAAAGTGAGCAAACAGAAGCTGCTAGATATTTTAAAGGCTAAACTTGCATCTGGCACATTGTGATTGCTGCCACAATCTGTTGTTTAAGTAGTCACATAGCAAAAATAAAGCCAATGGAAGGGCAAATTACCATCCTTTCTCAAAGGGCTGTGACCAACAATAGTTATCTTTAATGCAGCACATGCCTAGTCGCCAGTTATTTTGGGGTGTTAAATTCTTTTCATTTCGCTTGACCTCAAAATCCTGAGAGGTATTGTAAAATCTCTTCTTACTGAGGTTTTTTTCTGCCAAGTGAAACATGTCAGACGTTCAGTATAACAACTCCCCCCCCCCCCCCCCCAAAAAAAATAACCTTAAATAAATCTTGGGGGAGAAAATAATGTGTTTCCTCTTGAAACATGTGCTCTATATAATCTCCTATATATGGTCGATATATGCTTTCCTGTTTTCCCTTTTTCATTTCAGCGCCACCTGCTTGTGTTTGCTTCCATGTCAAAGATTTAAACATCTCCAATTGTCACCCTGAAAACATAGCAAGAGCATCAGCCATCCCAGTACCTATAGCTGAGTTCAACAAGCCAGACTGAGATGATGGCAGACTTGCCAATTTCCCTGAAGTTTCTCCCTCTCATGTCACATCTAGAGCCTAGAAACTGGTAGGAAAAAAGAGAGATCAGATGTACATTTTGACGTGGAATCCTAAAGGAAGGAACACTCAAACTGCCCAGGAGGGAGAGAGTGTTTAATGAGTTGTTTGTGTATTTTTCTTGGTTGGTTATTTTTTTTGTTTATTTCTTTAGTCACTCTGTTCCAGAGTCCACAAATGGTGCTCATGCTGCTCCATCTAAAAATACCAATTGTTTAAGTTTTTGGCCTCTTTAAAAAATATAAACTTAATTGGGCTTATAGGGCTTTGTAGCTCAGAGAGCTCATCATACTGGCCACTGAAGTTTTTCCATCTCCAGGTTCCTGCCTCAAGTTCAGCTGAAGTTAATAACAGAAACCTATGCACTCAAGACTGAGAGAGATCTGAGAGATTCTGTGGCATTGCCCAAAGTTCACACATCAAGTGATTGCCAGTGGCTAAGACTCATTATCCACCTCTAAACTGTAACAAGTGAATCTGTGTTTTCCAAAGATGCCTTTTCAGTGGAGAAAGAAGATATAAGATGAATAGCTATGTTAAAAATTTGCAGCTACACCAACCCTATATGTTGCTTTCTTGGACATTTCACTCGCAACCACTGTCTAATTCTATTTGCAAAGGCTATTCTCCAAACAATGCCCTCAGTTAGCCAAACAGGAATCTCAATCATAATCCAGCCTAAAACAATTAATACAAAACAATTTATTTTATTCATAAGACTTTAATCACTACCCACATATCTAGGAAAAATATTGTTGAACTTCATATGCATATTCAAATAACTATTAGAAAATTTCCTGCTTGGCTCTCTCCCAGGCAACTCAAAATTCAGCATGTCCAAGAATGAACTGATTATCTTCCCACAAAAGTTTCTGTCAAATTAATGGTACCATTTTCCAACCCACCACTTAAGACAGAAACTGAGTCCTGGTGCATGAATTCGTGCATGGGTGGGGTCCCTCAGCCTGGCCAGTGATCAGTGGTGATTGGGGCCATCTCTCCCAGTCCTGATCAGGGCCAATGGGGGCTGGCCAGCCAGGGAGGGACCATGAGAGGGCTCCAGGGCATGTCTGGCCCTCTTGCCCAGTCCTGATTGGCTGGACCCCAGTAGCAAGCTAACCTACCAGTTGGAGCATCTGCCCCCTGGTGGTCAGTGAGCATCATAGTGACTGGTCAGACACTTAGAATATTACGCTGTTATTATATAAGGTTAATTGCCAGATTTTGGGGATCCTATCAAATAAATATATCCAAGTCTAGAATTTCCTACAGTGTGTTCTGTGAAATTCTAGTGCCACAAAATGCTTCAGTAAAGAGAAAATTCATTTACAGTGAAAAGTAAATTCTGTTACTCAATCCCCTAGTTAAGCATTTACACTGAATGTTAGCAAATCAGAGCTTATTTAACTTGACTTAACCTAGTGTTTTTCCAAGTTATTTGATTCCCAAACTTTTCTATTTACCTCCTACAAAAATCCTTCAAAGCTAACATTCCACAAAGCATACCTAACTAAATGGTGCTCTACCATATCTCTGGCTGCTTATTTTATTTTCCCATCATCTTTTACCCATCATTTTTTAATGTCTTGTTGTTTATTTGTTTGTTACATTAAAATTTTTTTTCAAGTACAGTTTCTATTCAATATTACTTTATATTAGTTTCATGTGTATAGAATAGTGGTTAGACAATCATATACTTTACAAAGTGTCCCTCCTGATATTTCCACTACCCAAGTGGCACCATATTAGTTATTATAACATGACTGATTATATTTCCTATGCTGTACTTTACATCCCCATGACTACTTTGTAAATACCAATCTGTCCTTTTAAATTATTTTGCATTTTTCATCCAGTCTCTCAATGTGCCTCCTCCCTGGCAACCTTCAGTCTCTTCTCTGTATCTGAGTCTGTTTCTGTTTTGTTTGTTTATTGATATTGTTCTTTAGATTTCACATAGAAGTGAAATCATAGCCAAACTATAGAAGCGACCCCACTTCCCATCAACAGGCAAATGGATAAAAAGAGCTGTGGTACATATATATGATGGAATATTACTTGGCCATAATAAAGAATGAAATCTTAACATTTGTGACAGCATGGATGGACCTAAAGGGTATATTGTGCTAAGTGAAATGAATCAGTCAGAGAAGGACAAATACCATCTTAATATAAAGCCTTCTAACTAATATTACGTCCATTCTTCTTCCCTATGTGTGTTTTGCACTACACTGTGACTGATGTTTGCAAAATACAAATCTGATTCTGTTACTTTTCTGCTTTGCTCCACTTTATGGCCTCTCAATGCTTACAAGATTGTAGCAATGAAGGAAATTTAGCTGCAAGTAACAGAATCCAAATTACCACTGTGAAATGTAATGGCTTATAATTTAATAGTGTGGTTAGATATAAATTCCTCTGATAGTCAGATGAGACACAGATATATAAATAAGACAATTAAAATTAATAAAGTGCTCTGAATGTGGCTGTGGAAAAAAAAATCCAGCTTGGGTGGACAAAGTTGGTTGCTCAGAGAAATTGGCAGATCTATAAAAATGTGTCAAATGTTTTGACAAATGAATATTCTAGAGTGGTTATATGTATATTTTATATTTTACATGTAGTATATAATAAATATTACATTTATTATATAATAGATATATAATATTTATTATATAATATATATTAACAAGGTCTCTCAAGTGGAGCAACATATGCTATTTGGGAGAACAATGCTCAAATAAGTTTTATTGAGGTGTTGGAGATGGAAAGAAAAAAAAATAGATAATGGAATATGGCAAGAAGTAAGGCCAGAAAACCAGTTAGTAGCTCCATAGTAGAGACTTCACAACAGCTAAGTGAATGATTTAGACTTGATTCTCCATAGGATCCTTACAAACATTATTCTTAAGTCCAAACCCACACACTCCCCATGGGGGAAATAACGTAAGATGATAATCAGGCTCTTAAACATGTTTTCTTGAAGCTCTATTTAAATTTTAGAAGAAAGAATAAATGGCTGAGGGCCAGGACCATTGCACAGGTGGCAGAAAGACCAGCTAGGTTTTGAAAAAGTCTAGGCAATTAGATTTTGAAGTAGAAAGGGACAATGGGAAAAAAATTGTGGTAAACTGGCTCTATCAGAAATCAGAACCATGTATTTAGAAAACAGTTTCTTTCCTATGCTTTTTTTTTCCCTGTGTGCTTTGCATTTATATTTAGATATTTCTGTTTTTATGTTCATCAGTGGGTGTCAGTGGATGGGTGCTTTTGATACAGCATTGGACAATGCAATCGAAGGCCTTAAAGTCACTTGTTTGGTAGAAAAAGGTTTATTCCTGGTTTCTGTGGGAGTTATATTCACTACCACAAAAAGGGTAGAGACCGAGTCTTTGTAAAATTCTACATGAATTTCTGTATCAATAAAAATGCCGTCTCAAAGAACTTATTTCTTTACATTTGCTAAAGCAAGGTACCTGTAGTCCTGAGCATATTGCTCACAGCTATTTGATAGTGGGAGGTAAAACCAAAGGAAAAAATAGTGTTATTTACACTCTTTTGATTCATGGAGAAAATTGCTTCTCTTTGGAGTTTAAGAAGGAAAATCACTAGGTTGTGGTGTGTTGTGTTTTTTTTTAACCCTGTGCAGTGAATGCATATATACACACTCATGCACAGAAATGAGAAAATGCATTTTAATTCATTTATAGGTTCCATTGCAAAATATTTCATAAGACCTTCTGGGTCAAATTTGCTAATGTGGGTGCCTGAGTTATTTCTGCTAAATAAAATGAAGTCAACCTGTAATTTTGCATTATAAACAGGTGATGGAGGATGCACAATTTAACATCTGCATGCACAGTAGGCAGTTGGGCCAGTACAAACAGTTGCTGTGATGTGGACAAATGAGTTTGAATCTATACACATTCTTCATGCATTATTCAGATGACTTCCTTTGTAAACTGAGGTCTTTAAATATGAACAGAAAAAAAAAAACAGAAGAAAATAGTTCGATCAAGACCAGGTATTTTAAGGAAGAATGTTCCTCAAAATGAAGGAGGTTTGTTCATGTAACATAATGAAAATTTGGACATAGGGAACACCTGGCACACAATTTTGGCAGGTAATTAGATAACTGAATACCGATGACAGCTATTTAATTGTCATAATCATGGGATAATTTATTTGGGACATAATCTTATTCACGCCTTTCTCATGTACAAACGAATGTGTTGCCAGATGTGCATGAAGCATAATTTCAGTTCTGCTTTTACAATGGGATTTGACTTCCATTACTCTACCTTGGCAAGATGTTGCTCCGTAGCTGGTGGCTTGCAGAAAACAGTGATTTGGAGACAGCTTTTGAAGAGAGGCCTGTACGTGAGAATCATATTTAGCTAACTAAAAAAACGTTGGTGAAAACATGGATGCATAATTGCATACAACATATCTTGAAATGAAAGCTACTTATTAACAATTACTTAAAGCTTCTAAAGGGAGTTGTGTTGTGTTTTTTTTAGATCTCACACATATTAGGAAATTGGAAGAAAGTACGGAAAACTGGAGGACGCTATTATATTCGCACATGTAAACATTTTTTCATTGTCTTAGTGAGATTTTAATATCTGCATACTTTAGACACAGGTCACTTTATTGCAGGTCTCTGTGCTGCTCTCCTGAGATTTCTGGATTTGAGGGAAAGAAATATACATCTTCAGCCCCTACCACTGATCTATTGCATGGAGTAGCTATCCAGCCAACCTCCCGCATCCCCTTCCCTGCCGCCAGCCTGGCCACATTCAGCTCCCATTAGGGTGGGCTGGCTGGACCCCACTCGTGCACGAATTCATGCACCAGGCCTCTAGTCATAGATAACCACCTAGACTTGCAACAGAATTTGTGTGAGTCATAAAAAAATTTGGTTGAGTTGAGCCACTGAAATTTGGGATTTTTTGTTACTAGAGTACATCATGACCTAACCCATCTTGTGCACAAATGTTTGGATCCCTCAGAAATACTATATACATTTATCTACTTCCCATGATACACTGCTGCTAAGAAACAACCCAAACCTCTGAAAATTTTTATACTGTCATGTGAAAGCTTCAGTCAACATTAACTGAAACCAAAAAATAATAAATGACCAATTTTGTCACTGGCCCAAAATGAATTACATGTTCAACTCTAACTGGGAAACATAGGTTTTAGCTGGACCAATTTCCTACCCCATCAAAACTGGGATTCATTTTATAAATATAAATATAAAAAGGACAATGATAGTGGGAAAATAATTTCCATCTTGCCAAAATTCCCAACCATATGGACAGAAACTAGAAAAAACTGATTCAAGGACGCTGATTAATTTCTTTAAGCACTGGAATCAGAACCTGAATCTGAGTCAGTACATCTCTAGTTTATCACCACTGATTTCTTAGTTTAGGTAGATCTTCCACAAGGAGATTTATGGTTAAAAAAGATCAGCATTTGGCCTAGCTGGTTTGGCTCAAAGGATAGAGCATCAGCCTGTGGACTGAAGGGTACCAGGTTCAATTCTGGTCAAGGGCACATGCCCGGGTTTCACACTCAGTCCCCCATAGAAGGTGTGCAGGAGGCAGCCGGTCAATGATTGTCTCTCATCATTGATGCTTCTATCTCTCTCTCCCTCTCCTTTCCTCTTGGAAATGAATCCTATATAATAAAAGCCTAATATGACCGAACAGTGGAACAACCGGTCAGCGGGAGGTGAGGCTGGAGAGTGGGGAGCACCAGGCCAGCCAAGGTGGGTGCCAGTGGGCAGAGGGAAGGGACAGAGATCAAGGGGGCAGTGGCAGCCAGTGGCTGTGGAGGGGCAATTGGGGGACAGGGACGGCCACTTGCCTGCCAGTGCCGCCCCCTGAATGGCCCATGAATCGCCTCCCACACTCAGATATACCTGTCTGTCGGACATAAGCCGTAAGTTGGACATCCCCTGAGGCCTCCCAAACTGTGAGAGGGCACAGGCTGGGCTGTGGGACACACACACCCCCCTTGAGTGCAAGAATTTTCGTGCACTGGGCCTCTAGTAAAAATATGTTTTTTAAAAAAGAGAGAGAGATCAGCATTTGTGGCAGGGAAGGCTTGATGTCCACCAAAGGTGTATGCCCTTTTTCCACTTACAAGAGCTGATACTAGGAAACACAGAGCATGCCCCATCCTCCTGGGCATTTAGTCTGAGTACGTGACTAGCTCTCTTGCCAGTGGAATGTAGTAAAAAGCTTGTGTTGCTTATGGATTTATGTATTTAGGGAATGCATTGCCTCCCCTATCCTTGTTGTTTATCTACTGAATGTCAATGCGTGAAAGAACTCTCCTGGAAACTATCTATTCAAGAAGGCAAGGCCTTAGTCTGCTTGGCATCTGAATGTCTATGCAATGAAGCCTGTATTAGGCCTGTTCTCTGAGAGAGAAGTAAATTTTGGATTTAGCAACTGTAATTTTAGTTTGTCGATTGCCCACATTAGTTAATCTAGTAGATGAATAAAGTAATAACTAAAAGGAACTAAATAACTTCTGTGGAAATCAGGCATCTATACCAGTGATGGGCAACCTTTTGAGCTTGGTGTGTCAAACTTCGTCAAAAAACTGAGCATAACTCGGGTAGTGTGTCACTTTGAGGAAAAAAACATTATTTCGCAAATGTTTCATCCTCAGGAGCAGCAAATGTTTCATCCTCGGCATGCGGCCGCCTCAGCGGCTGTGTGTCATCAGAAATGGCTACGTGTGTCAGTGCTGACACGCGTGTCATAGGTTCGCCATCACTGCTCTATACCATGAAGGTTTGAGAGTTACTGCTCCTGTCCTTGTAAAGATGGGGAGAATCTTACTAAAGGAGAAGGAAGAATGTCAGAATACATTGAGAGGCTAAAAATGCACAAAGAATTAGTTTTAAAAAATTCACATTTCAATTAATTATGCACAGATTATGAGAACAAAGGTTAACCCACAGAGTTTCAATGGTAACTCTGCAAGCACACATATTCCCCAGAGTCCATTTGAAGTCTGGAAATACTTACAATTTTATTTAACGAGGAGTTCAAATAGACTCTCAGAGGTCCCAGTTGCTCTCAGACTGTACTGTCCAATCATTTACTTACTAGAAACTTGAAATGAGGAGAGTTCAAATTGAGATGTGCAATACATCTAAAATACACATGGAATATTAAATACAGTACAGGAAAAGAATGTAAAATAGCTCCTTAATAATTTCTACAATGAACATAAGTTCAAATTACATTTTGGGCATAGTGGGTTAAATAAAATTTAATAAAAAGTTGACTTTATCTCTTTTTAAAACTCTTTTTATGTGGCTACTAGAAAATTTAAATTATAAGAGTAGTTACATTATATTCCTGTTGTAAAATGCTGTGCTAAGAGATACACAGCATGTTTTCTTTGTTCTTCTGAATTCAGGGTTGGGGGAAAGATATTTGATAAACAAAGACTTATTCAGAGAAACAAGTTTGTCAAGAAAGTATGAAAGAAAAAGAGAGGTTGATTTGGTTCAATAGAACTTTAAGCATTCATTAAGCATAATGAAAGTTATTCATTAAATGAATGCACAAATGAACAAAGAATAGGACCTTCCCCCAACCTATGCCGCAATCACCCTTGAAGAAAAGCACAACAATCAGACAAAAATAAAATAAAATAAACCAAAGCAACATTTTGTGAGATTCTGTTACCCACAATCTGTGAGCCTTACTTACAGAATTTGAAGTCACTGTGTCGCAGTGTCCTAGTATTTTATGGGGTTTTGTGTGTGTGTGTTTTTAATTATTATTGATTTCAGAGAGGAAGGGAGAGAGAGAGAGGGAGATAGAAACATCAGTGATGAGAGAGAATTATTGATCAGCTGCCTCCTGCATGCCCCCTACAGGGGATTGAGCCTGTGTCCTGACTGGGAATCCAACGTGACCTCCTGGTTCATAGGTCAATGCTCAACCACTGAGCCATGCCTAGTATTTTAAATAGAGGTAATTATATTGGCTTTCTTTACATATAACTATGCTAATAAAATGTGAAAACATGCATTAAAGCATGTTAGGAAAGTATGTAAGTGCCCTGCTATTGTAAGGAAGGAAAGACCAATTTCAATATCTGAACAGAGAAAATATTATAGCTCTTTCTAAATAATGTTTGAGCCTACAGGTAGTACATTTGAATGATTTGATGGACATTTAAGAAGTTTATTTTCATTCTATAACACATATTAAGGATTCAATTAAACTTCCATCTTATACTAGTAATGTAATTGCTGCATCTATCAATTAAACAACATTTTAAAATATGTGACATCGTACACTTTTTATACTCGAATTTGTTCCATGTCCCGTAAATGTCCTCTCTATGACTAACAAAGTGTAATGTGGAGCCCGATCACTCACATTTTTATGTGAGCCTGATATTTAAAAGCCTATAAAATGCAGGTGCCATATTCCTGAAGGGGTTCAGAAAAGTCCTCCCCAACATGTGCCACTCTGGCATGAGAATTATTTTTAGCCGAAGGCAATTGAGACCCTAG
The DNA here is from genome assembly GCF_027574615.1 of Eptesicus fuscus. Lineage (NCBI taxonomy): Eukaryota > Metazoa > Chordata > Mammalia > Chiroptera > Vespertilionidae > Eptesicus > Eptesicus fuscus. The sequence continues at coordinate 20,836,936 of NC_072490.1, forward strand.
ACTAGGATCACAAAATACCTTTACCTCTCCCTGAAAGAATTTAAATTTGGGGTCTTGCCCATCATAAGAGTTGTTACCAGAGATAACTTGTTAATGACCTACCTATTGGGCAGGACAAACATATAATTACTAAAAATCTGCTCTTCTTATCATCCTTTTCCCGAGGAAATAGGTTCAGCAGGGTCATGGGAAAAGGATTTCAGGGACACTCACGTAGGAGAAGTTTTAAGCGATAGTGGCAAGATTTATTAGAGCGAAAGCCATAGTGCACTCTCGGAGAGGCAAAGAGTGGGCAGGCTAGAGGGCAGCAGCTGCTCTGAGGTCCTTGCTAAGTTTCCATACATTTCCTTGGGTAGGGAAATAGCAGGCCTTCTTTCAAATTATCCCATCTCTTTCCTGGCATTCCCTGGGGGCAACTGTTTGTTCCCTCCCCTTATCTAATCTCTTTTTCCCAAAATTTCCCACGCTGGTGCCTTCCCCCTTTTATGGTGACCAGTTTGGCTGCACCCGCACATGCACTTAGTAACAGGAGTTCCCTGGCTCTTTTCTCTCCCCCTCCACTGGTCCCAGGCTCCCTGGAAAGACTAAAAAGCCGTTTTTCCCACCTAATCAAGTTTCATCAGATGTCTTGTTCCCTCTGTTCCCTCCTCTTTTGTTAGTATCTAACGAACTGCCTACTCTAACATCCCTCTCCCCTCAAAATGTTGGGCCTTCATAATCTTACAAGGGTTTTTGTTACTTATTCCCTGACTTGATCCATTCTGGGGTTTGGCTGGCACTAATGGCATGAGCTGGCTCTCTGTCACCTCTCAGCTACTCACTCTCTGGAAGGGGAGGAAAGGTATAAGCCACCTGCTCCTGAATGTCCTTGGTTATACAGATAAGATCTTGCGATTTATTAGCAGGCTGATAATTGCTTGACCTTGTTTAATTATTTTGTCTCAGTTTCCTTCATTCCACTTGCCAAGGGGTTTTCCTAGCTTCTTCCTATCCCGCCTTAATCCTACAAATGACCTTCCTCCCCTCTGAAGCTCCAAGGTGTCTTAACTTAGCCTAAGCTCAGAATGTCATATATGCTTCCTTTTAACTTTCTGTTCCTGAAACTCTCATATAGCTGGAGTCTCTGGCTCTCTCATGTGTGTCAGGTTCCCATGTGTAAGCATGTAATTAGATTTGGCTACTTTCCTCTTACAAATCTAATCTGGTTATTGTGTATGTATGAATGTGTCATTTCCCCCATATACTCTCCAAAACTGCAAATCACTTCTTAAAATTTTTAACCTTTGTTAATTGCATAGGTTAAACTAGCATTTTATGAAAATTTTGAGTTGCATTATTTTAGCTTCCAGAGGATATAACCTATTGTCTTGAGCTAACTGATCACTTATAACTCTTCTTTAATTTCTTATCTTTAGTCTATTTTAATATGTAACATGTCATTTTATTTACTTGAAATAACTTTTATTTTAAATATATAAATTATTTTCTATAATATAGTTTCAAATATTTTTTCCAAATATGTCCCATTTTGTAACTTATTTTAATTATGTCCTTAATCATATTGGAGTTATACTATGCTAATGCTTAACATACTGTCACTTAATTGAATAGTACATATTTCTGCCTATGGGCTTTTTATATATATTAGACTTTATAATGCAGTGGTGCAAAGAGGGTGCAAGTGCTAAAATTTTTAGTTTAAATTCCATTTCTAATGTCCATCTGCTGTATGATCTTATGTATGTTGCTTAACTCATTCTTGCTTTAACTTTCTAATCTTAAAAGCAAGGGTAATGTTGATACCAGAAAGTGGTCATACAAGTAAAACTAGGATACTATCTTACATACAATAATTACTCATTACATGATAGCTACCATTATCATTATCATAAGACATTAAATTCTCATGAATCCCTGGATCCGTTTTTTGTCTGTGCATTCTCTTGCATGGCTAAACTGAGATTTAAAGTCATGGGCTGTGAATCATTGGAGAGAAACAAAGGAAGACTACCAGCCTGTCCTTTTCTCTATATGCAGAATATGTGATTCTATTTTATAGAAATGTTGCAATATTGTATGCATTAGATTAATAATGGGTACTCCTTGAGTTCAGGGATTTGGTTTTCCCCTCTGTATCCCAAGAAACCTAGCAGACTATTAGGGTAAAGGCATTATAACAATACAAATTATTGAGAACCAGCTGCAGTTTTGAGGATTGGTATTGCATCAGTGAATCTGTGAAGATGGTTTTTTTGTTTGTTTGTTTCCTTATTTTACTTTATTTACTTTAATTATTTTTATTGAATTAATTGGGGTGACATAGGTTTCATGTGTACAATTCTATAATACATCATCTATATATTATATTGTATGTTCACCACCCCAAGACAAGTCTCTTTCCATTACCATCTATCCTCCTATCCCCTTTTCTACCTCCTCTACCTCATTTCCCTCTGGTATTCTGATAATTACCATATCTCAGAAGTTTTTTGTTTGTTTATTTTGGAGTGGTTTTTTTTTTTTTATTATTGATTAAGGTATTACATATGTGTCCTTATCGCCCCATTGCTCCCCGCACCCCCACTCATGCCCTCACCCCCATGTTGTCTGTGTCCATTGGTTAGGCTTATATGCATGCATACCAGTCCTTTGGTTGATCTCTCTTCCTTACCCCCACTTTCCTCTACCTTCCCTCTGGAGTGTTTTTTGTTTGTTTTGCTTAATCCCTTCACCTTTTTCACCCAGCATCCCTCCCCTCTGAACAAAATAAACTAACAAAGACAATAGAAACAGACTCAGATACAGAGAAAAGACTGACAGCTGTTGTTTGTTTTTTTGCATTCTGCTTTTCTTTAGGCTTTAAAAGACAAGAATTGATTAGTACATTTTGGATTATATCTGAGCACTTTCTGGTGTCTGAGGAGTATTATGAGTGGAATGTAAGTTTCCATTTGTTTCAAGTTTAGAACTCTCCTATTTGAGCTTCCAAAATAAAAAGCAACTATTCTAAAAAGAACTGGAATGACCGTTCAATTAAGTCTTAGCATGCATGTGGTGCCTTGCCCTTGTGTGCTTACTGATGTTCATTTATCACCTACAATATCTCCCAAGTACTTTGTCTACAAAGTACTAAGCAGCTGTGCACAATGGGAAAAGCTTGAGCTCTGGGATAAGATAAGTCGGCAATAGATTTTCAGCTCAGCTATCTTACTGGGTAACTTTAGGCAATACTTAGACTTCCTGACATTTAGTTTTTATATAAAAAAGGAATCAAGATGCCCACCTTACTGGATTGATCTGAGGATTAGAGATAATGCACAGCAAGAATATAGAAGGCAGTAGATGCTAAATGAAAGTTTATATTACTATTAACGTAAGATTAAAAGTTTTATATGGTAAGTTTTCTCAACTGTTTTCTGGAAAGTGATAGGTTACTATGTTAGAGAATAATCTGATAAGAATAGTGGAAGTATCTTAAAAAGTTCTTTTGAGGTCTAATATGACATTATAGGTAAAGTATTTTTTATAGTAAATTCCCAAGATCATCTGAACTTACTGTTTATACAATGCAAAAATGCTCACATCAATCGTAACTAGGAGTTATGTTGAGAAGCAGTATATCTTCAGTTAGCCTGCTAGGCTTGGTTCCTAGGTCTCTGCCTCTCTCTCTCTCTCTCTCTCTCTCCCCTCCTCTCAATTTTTTTACCTGTCAAATGGAAATAATAGTGCCAACCAGTTTAAGCTATTAAAAAGATTATCTGATAACACATTGAATTCTCTAGCATGCTGCCAATCCCATGCGTTCAATAAAGATATAAGTATTTTAAGTTGGAGACTGAATTATTAAATCTCCTTTTATAATCTACCTGAGCTCAGTATCACTATATCTTATCACTATTACTTATGGTAGATTTCAGTGAAAATAATGGATTAAGGATCTTTGAAAGTCAGTTCTTCCATAAAATCAACTGGAAAAAATTGTCAGAATAAACATTTTTAAAACTCTGGAAATTAACCAAAGGTTTGAAGCAACCTCAGGAGCAATTAACCCAAAAAAATGGCTATCAGTAAGAAGAGCAAGCATTGTGGTGTTTAGCTCTAGTTCATCTCCCATTCCCCAGGTCAGTGGCAGGTTTAAAATAACAATGTGTGGCCCGACCACCGTGGCTCAGTGGTTAAGCATCGACCTATGAACTAGGAGGTCACAGGTTGGTCAGGGCACATGCCTGTGTTATGGGCTCAATCCCCAGTGGGGGGTGTGCAGGAGGCAACCAATCAGTGATTCTCTCTCATCAATGATGTTTCTATCTCTCTCTCCCTCTCCCTTCCTCTCTGAAATCAATACACACACACACACTAGTGGCCCGATGCACGAAATTTGTAAGGTGCTCGGCCCCACGCTGATCCAACCACAGTGGCTGCCTTAGCCCTCCAGGCCCCAGTTTCATCTGGAAGGTCATCCAGAAGGACGTCCAGAAGGATGTCTGGTCTAATTAACATATTATGCTTTTATTTTATATATATATATATATATATATATATATATATATATATATATATAGAGAGAGAGAGAGAGAGAGAGAGAGAGAGAGAGAGAGAGTTAATCTCCATACAGGAGGTTGTTTAAAAGGTTCCCAAACAAGTTCTGTTTCAGATAAGATGAAATATCAATATGAAGACATAAGAAACTGATATTTTAAACCCTTATTTTAAAAGGAACCCTTTAAAATTAAACAGTAAAAATGTTTGCCTTGGCAGATACAGTACACCCTCTGTAAATACATAATTCAAGTAACCTGAGTGCTATCAAGAATATGTTTTTCATTCCTAGGTTTCCAACAGGCCTGTCACTCTCTATTTCTACTAAATATATTCACTCACCATAAATGAGTTTAGAGTAAACGATATATCCAGGGATATAAAGATGAATTGAACTTGTCCATAAGGAAATCACATTTCAGTAGGCATGTCAGCAAATGACTAGCAAACTATATACTAATATGTACTTTCATGGAACTATGAACAGAGTGTTAAGGGAACACAGAAAGTGGCTGGCTGCTGGCACGAAAGCATCAGAGCAGAAATAGGATTTGTGCTGCTTCCATTCTGGGTGTGAGCCTGGCCAGACTAATTAACAGGATTGGTAGGTTTGATCCTGTGTGGTTCAGCGCTGTCCCCTTCCTCCCACACATTTGCCTTCTGGAAGCTAGAGGCTTTGCAGAGGAGAATAACTTTCTCAAATAAAGAAAGACTGTTTCCAAACAATGATAGACTTACACCTGCGTTTCTACATTGGCACCCACAGATATGCTCTGAATATCCACTTGAAGGGGTATTGAATGATTCCTCGGGTGAAGATGAAGCACAAAGCCATTCCTGGCAGAAGAAAATATATATATTTCTCTAAGACATATACAGAAAGGCATTACAGAAGGTAGTAGGAGGATTGATAAAATAATTCCACTGAGTTTATTAATAGAAAGCCCACCATTGTTCACTATAGAAGGAGAAGGAAAGAGTACGGGTGGAGGGGAGGAAAGGTGAGCTAAGTACAGAAAGATAGGCTGTGAGACCCTTCTGTGTGTAGATAACTGGAGCCAAAAACAGGTTTTATTCACATGATATATACAGTCACATCTGATTTTTAGAAAGATAAACCTCTAGACAATATGGGAATATGGGAGATGGACTAAAATGGGAAGGAACAGTGGCAGGAAGATCAGTTAGGGGAGTGTTGCCATGAGGAAAGAGAAAACAGCGATCTTGATCAGACACTAGCATTTAACATAACAAGGCAACAGGATTTGAAGTTCTATGAATGGGACCACATAGGATGTGGCAACTGATTGAATTAATATAGGAAGATAAATCAAGAGTCTGTCTTGGACAAGTTGTGCATAGTGATTCCATAATCTGGGATAGTGAGTAAAAGATAAGGAGTAGATTGTGAGAGATGGTGGAGAACAGATTGTTGGACATGTTAAGTGTTAAGTGTTAGGGGCCAGAGTGAACTTTGATGGTACACAGTAGGAAATTGAAAATGTGAGTCTAGAGCTTTGTGTAAAATTTGGAACTAGAGATCCATACAGATGGAGTCACCATTCTAAGTACAGTAGTCACAGTCATGGCTGTCTAAGAGAAAACATAAAAATGGAGTTTGGAGTGAGATGAATAGAAGGACTAGAATGGAGTTTGGAGTGAGATGAATAGAAGGACTAGAATGGAGTTTGGAGTGAGATGAATAGAAGGACTAGAATGGAGTTTGGAGTGAGATGAATAAAAGGACATTTAACTGGTGACAGAGAAAGAAAATCTGAAGAAGGAAATTTAAGATATCTAATTAGAGAAGCAAGAAAACATTTTTTTCTCTACTTTTGTGATTTAAATGTCATCATAAAAGGTTTTAAAAAAGAATCAAGTGAAACTATCCAAAACATACAAGTGAGAGATGATAAATAACTAACTGGATTATTTCTCTTTCTTCAAAAAAGTTGCTCTAAATATAATGGAAAATTTGCAATTGGAAAGAATATAAAACAGTGGCAAAGTATAGGTTCATATAGTTATTCAATCACATAATATTTACCAAGGCCTAGGTAATGTGCTAGGCAGGAAGAATATAGAGAAGACACGATTTATGACACAGCATACAATTCAGAGAAATACGTTTCTTAAAAGTTATTGCAATTAAGAAATGCAAGAAATCAGAGTGTTAAACATTGAGATGAGATGTCATTTTATCACCTAGAGATGTGCTACCAATACAATAGCCACCAGCTACATATGGCTGTTGAACGTCTGAATATGGCTCGTGCGACAGAGGAACTTAACATTTAACTTAATTTAAATTTATTTATATTTTAAAATTTAAGTAGTATAAGATATTTTTGTGTTACAAAATTTTATTACTTTGGTAGAGTTACATGAATCATATGAGATGTTATTATATTACAAGAGGCCCGGTGCACGGATTTGTGCACTGGTGGGGGGGGTGTGGCCTGCAGGGATCGACCTGCTGGGGAGCGCCACTCATCCCAGTCAGCTGAGCAGTGCTCCCACTGTGGGAGCACACTGACCACCAGAGGGCAGATCCTGCATTGAGCGTATGCCCCCTGGTGGTCAGTGCGCATCATAGTGACTGGTTGATCGGTCGTTCTGGTCATTCCACTGTTCAGTCACTGGGCTTTTATATATATAATTAGTGCACATGCAGGAAACATTCATCATTTCTAGATTTTTAAAAATATATATTTTTATTGATTTCAGAAAGAAAGGGTGATGGAGCGTTAGAAACATCTATGATGAGAGAGAATCATGGATCAGCTGCCTCCTGCATGCCCCTGCTGGGGATCGAGCCCGCAATCCAGACATGTGCCCTGGACTGGAATCGAACCCAGGACCCTTCAGTCCACAGGCTGACTCTCTATCCACTGAGCCAAACCAGCTAGGGCCATTTCTAGTTTTATACTAAACCTATTATTAATCTACATGGTATCTATGAACCGATTCAGTTAGAATTACTTTTTTAATACACTAATGTAGCATTGTAATAGGTTTATTTGAATATTTTATGTAGATAGTAAGAGTTGCAGCCGAAGTTGGTTTGGCTCAGTGGATAGAGCGTCGGCCTGCGGACTGAAGGGTCCCAGGTTCAATTCCGTTCAAGGGCATGTACCTTATTTGTGGGCACATCCCCAGTAGGAGGTGTGCAGGGGACAGCTGATCAATGTTTCTCTCTCATCGATGTTTCTAACTCTCTATCCCTCTCCCTTCCTCTCTGTAAAAAATCAATAAAAAAATATTTTTTTTAAAAAAAGAGTTGCAGTGGCACCTGTGTAAATTGAAATTGACAATTAAATTGAATTAATATTTATTATTATTTTAATTACTAGAGGCCCTGGCTGCTGGAACCGCCTTTGCTCTGGTCAGAGCCACCTTTCCGCTCCAGCCTGGAGCCGCCTTTCTGTCTTCCCATGCTGCCCAGAGGCCCAGAGCAGCTGGGATAGTGCGGAACCCCTGCATCGTTGCCATGACAACGACACAAGCATCCCGCCCCACCCCTGGCCACTCGGCGCCTGCATATGCAAATTCACCCACCATCTTTGTTGGGTTAATTTGCATACTCACACCTGATTGGCTGGTGGGCATCACGAAGGTATAGTCAATTAGCATGTTACTCTTTTATTAGGTAGATAGATGATATATATATAAACTGTATTTAATTTAAAAATAAATATAGCAATTAAAATTAGCTGAAGCAGAACAAAAAATAAAAGTTGCATGATTTAGAAAACCAATCTCAGGGATAATAAAGAGAACAATGTTAAATGGACATAATAAATTTGATAAGAAATATTATCTAAAGCCAAAAAATTAAAGAATTTAGTAATCTAAAATAAAAATAAAATGCCCCAAAACTGTATGAATTAATTTTTTTAACATTACCTCAGGTTATTACATTGTCCAGCTATAAAACACCTTGGATTCTTGCCCATAAACAAAATGCCATTTTTAGATCAAGAGATGGTAAAATAAATTATTTATTTGAGCATGTTTGGTCTCAATGGGCTTTCAAATTTATGAGACAATGTCAATTTGCAGTATAAAATATCAACCTCGGGGCATACACAATTTTGAATATTTTACATCATTCTAAAAGAGTTTCAGCTAGATATGAAAAAAAGCCTTTTCAAATTATTATGAAACATGCTGTGCATTAGGTTAAAAACCCAGACCTTTTGAGATTTTAAATAAGAGATTGATAGTTCCCTTATTGTTTAATATCACCATAAGATACATGTTGAAAAATTTATGCTTAGATTTTGGAAGTAGAATGTAAAAAGTGTTATAAATATATGAATCAGAGCCAGTTTTTGGAACTTTTGAAAGAAGTAGAAGACAGTATATTTAATGATGCTAAGTCCTTTGCCAATACGCATTGGTTGAGCCATGGAAGAGTTTTTAAAAGATTTATTGCAGAGTTAATTCAAATTTAAAATTTTCTCAAAACAGAATTGCTTGCCAAATATTCAATAAGCAAAGACAAAAATGGCAATTTGAATTAGAATTTTTTGCACTGCATATAAACAAACTAAATTTAAAGCCTCAAAGAAAGATTTTATTTGTGAGTTGACTAGAGAGCTACCAGTTTATTTTTAAATTAAGACTTTAAAATATAAATCAATAATATTAATTTTAAAAATTATTCTAACATGAATCAATATACATAATGGACTGTGCTATATAAATTAGCTGCAAAAGACTTGATCCATATTTTCAGATTTAGAATTGTCCTTCAATTTATCGAGTGCCTCTTTGAATTTAATTTTAGTAATCCCAAGTTGACACAAGAGTTATAAATTTTACTTAATTTGAACAGATGTAATATTAAAGCTGATATGCTTTTGTTTCAAAGTCAAATCAACACTCCTATAAAAGATGAACAAGTTTTATCAATGTAGATGTGATATTAAAGGTAAATTATTTTTGGTAATCAATTTAATGATTAGATTTTATGTTGGGAATGACTTGAGTATAGAAATTTAACCTTTCAATTATAAATGTTATGAATTCTAAATAGAGATCAAGCATATCCAATGCAAATGTAACACCTGAATTTAGATGTGCTAGCAGTTTAAAATACACACTAGATTTTAAAGATTTAGTACAAAATAAGATTAGATTTCTCAATCATTTTATAGTGATTACATCTTGGAATTATAATAGTTTAGATTTATTTGGTTAAATAAAATATACCCTTAATATTAATTACATATGTTTATTTTTACTTTGTTAATGCGAATATTAGGAAATGCTAAATACATAGCTCACATTATATTTCTACTAGATGGAACACACCAATACTTCATATCTCATTCCCAAAATTAGTTAAGACCATCTATGTTTAAAATGATACTTTCATGTAAGCAGAGATAAGAGAAAAAAAGAATAGAAGGAGCTAAATTAGTATAGATAAGAAATAAATAGAAATTTAGAGGAGGGATAGGAAAAAGGGAGAGGGGAGTCTTGAGATTAAGTTGGCAGAAATTTTAAAGAGACACTTTAAGAAACAATTAAGCTGATAATAAATACTTCGTTGTCCTCAATATGGATGTATAACATGACCACACACAGCATTACAAAAACAAATCAGTAAATTCTGCTATATACATTAATGTTTTGTGTGAGTCATGTCTTTGAGAGGAATCAAAGAAGGTTGAATGTGTTCTACATCTGAGCTTCAGCGATGTGTAAATGAGGTGCCATAAGTGAGATCAAAGACAGTTCTCTCCCTAATTCAGTGCATGCCATGGATAGAGCCAGAATTAACTAGTAAAAACACAAGCCACTCAGGGTACATGGAGAAAACAAAAAGGAGCCCCCAGCATGCATAGTCTGTGTTCAGAAATGTTTGTTTGTATCCAGAAAAGCACAAAAACTCAATTGACTTGTGTTACTCATTTGTAGCTAATCATTACTATTCCTATTTAAGAATTACTATTCATTCTCATGCTGAGCTTAGTTATCAATATTTTTACTTACTGTTGGTTTCTTTAAAGTATCCCAAAACATATTTTCCCTGAAAAATAACTCCATAAAAAAAAATTGAGTGAGAAGTTTGTGAAAATTGGATGAGATTAGATTTGCTTACTATAATAGACATGGTTCTTTTTCACATAAAATGTTCTTCTTTGTCTTTCATAGTAATGGTATCCCTAGTTGTAAGCAGGCACATGACCATTCATGATAAGGAGAGAATGTCTTAACCACTCTTGGAGCCAGCTTTGGCTACCACTAAGTTCTGACCAATGGGAAGTGAGCAAAAGTGATGTATGCACGTTCTACGCTATGGTCTCCCCACCCCATGCGCCCCTCTCACAGGCTGTCATATGGATTGTAAGGGGTCCTGGATTAGAGCAAGCCTGGAGATGGAAGAGCAAGTGCTAGCTATGGATTCCAACACCATGAAAAATCTAATTCAGCTCTGAGCCACTTGTGCAAATATATTGCACTTTTTAAAATTTGTTGTATTGTTTAAGACATTATTTTGATTCTCTGTTAGAAGGGCAAAACTTAATCCTATCATGCGACGAGTATTCTTACATTTCAGAGACAAGTGCAATATTTTGTTTCCCAATACATATCTCCACAATCTTTCTGGGAATTTCATAAAATCAAATTTGTGTATTTCTACTAAGAGTACAATTGGGTGAGGGTGTGGAGATAACTATAAATAAGGTGTTTATCACAATATAGCCGGCAAGATAAGTGTGACTGAAGCTTTTACAAGACATTCTGGAAGGCTCTGTCCAAGAGAATTTTATCAATTTGCCCAGTTTATTCCCTTAGCAGACATTTTCTGCTGTGTAATTCACCTTACTAATATTTGTTTTTATCTGTACTTGTAATTCTGATAACTACCCCAATCAGCACTTGGCGTCTTTCATTAGAACGCTCTGTAATCACTCTAATTTCACCCTGTGACACCGCCCTCACCCAAAGCCTCTCAGATAAGAGGCTCTCCCCGGCTTTTAGTTTCCTGATACCCTCGCTTATCTCAGCACACTACACGAAGTGATGATAGCATGCAGCGGTTTATTATTTTATACATATTCTACCTCTGAGCATCTGAAAATTAACTACTGATCTATTTACCGCTAGGCGTGCTAAAGGAAGGGAAGTAATTCTTTATCACGATTGAAAAAAAAGCTGCCCTAGATGTGGTGCTCAAGTTATAACTATCATGAAGTTTGGAAACCTCTTCCCTCATATAGCTGATATTTTAGTAGGAAGACAAACATTTCAAAAGCAATCGCCCAATTATTTAATTACATTTTTTAAAGGACTATGCAGAGAAATGCAGAGATTTTATTTATGAGAGCCTATCTAGTGATACTGACCAGGTTTGGAGAATCCTAAAAGATTTTCTAAAGGGATCAATACCCGAGCCAAGCTCTGAAGCAGGTAGCAATTAGGAAATGGTGGAAAGGGAGAGCATTTCAGACTGAAGGAAAGCATGTGTGGAAACTTCAAGCCAGAAAGGGCATAAAGCTTTTACGAAACACGAGTTGACTTCCATGTCTAGAATTAAGAGAGCGAGGGCCAAGTTAGCACTCGACGAAGTTGATAAAGAAGGCAAGGACCAGACCATGCCTGGCCCTAAAGGCCATAGCGATGATTTAGTATTTATTCTAAGGACAATGAAAACTATTTAAATGTTTTAGTGGTATGTGTGTATTCATAAGGTAACATAATTATATTTTTGTGTCTCAGCTTGACTGCAGAGGGGAGAATCAATACAAGAGAGGAGAAAAGATCAAATAAAAAGATAAGCTAAGGACATCTGCCAGCTGGAAAATGATAGAAGCCTGGGCATGGCTGTTGATAATGTAGATGGAGTAAAATGAAGAGATTCCACTCATTCAGAGTGGCAGGAGTTTAGATGTGATAGATTATGGAGAAAGGAATGTCATAGATAACTCTCAGGTTTCTAGCTTGCATAATCAAGTATAAAATATGGTCATTTATTAGGATAGAGCACACTGGAGGCGGTGTGGGTTTAGTAGGAAAGTAATGAATTAAATTTTGAATAAATTGAGTTTGAAATTCCATTAGGACACTCTGGTGGTATAGTTTAAAAGGCAGCAATATATGCAAGTCTGAACTGTCTAGGTAGGAGGAGAGAAAGAAATATTAATAGAGGGAGAGATAGGAAGAGAAAGAGAGAGAAAGAGAGAGAGAGAGAGAGAGAGAGAGAGAGAGAGAGAGAGAGAATACTCCATGTGTAGATGGTAAATTAAGCCATTCATTTGCTCATTTCACCAATATGTATTGAGAACCCCCCTCCCTTCCAAAGCAATAAATACTACATCAGGCTAAATTATTCCATAGCTAAGCATATTTTTATATAACTGTTGGCCATTTTGATACATTCTTTTGAAAAACTGTTTATTTAGTCTTTCTACCATTCTTTAATCAGATTGTTTTGTTATTGAGTTGTATGAGTTTTTAAATATATTTTGGATATTAACTCTTTATATAATAGATAATTGGCAAATCTTTTCTCTTATTCCATAGGTTGACTTTTCATTTTTTTATTGTTTTATTTTCTGTGCAGAAGCTTTTTAGTTTGATGTAGTTTCACTTGTTGATTTTTGCTTTTGTTCCTTGTGCTTTTAATGTCATATCCAAAAATGTCATTGCCCACACCAATGTCAAGGAGCTTCTTCCCTATATTTTCTTCTAGGGTCACTATGGTATCAAGTCTTACGCTTACATCTTTAATTTGTTTTGTGTTAATTTTTTATAGTAATGTAAGATAGGGGACCAATTACACTTTTCTGAATGTGTTTATTCAGTTTCCCAGTGTTTATTCTTTTGTTGAAGAGACTATCTTTTCCTCATTGAATGTTTAAAACATATAAGGAACCACTCAATAACAACAACAAAATACATAAACAACTCAGAAACAAGGACAACAATTAAAACCAATAAGTGGTCAGAGCAACTAAATAGACATTTTTCCAAACAAGACATCCAAATGGTCAACAAGCACACGAAAAGATGCTCAGTATAACTAATAACCAGGGAAATGCATATCAAATTCAAAGTGAAATATAACTTCATACTGGTAGGATGGCTATCATTCAGAAAACAATCAATAAATATTGGGGAGGATGTGAAGATAAGGGAACCCTTGTACATTGTTGGTGGGAATGTAAATTAGTACAGCCATACCGAAAACAGTATGGAAGGTCTTCAAAAAATTAAAAATAGAATTAATTTATAATCTGGCAATCCCACTTCTGGGTATATTCAAAGAAAATAAAAATAAGAAATTAAAGAGATATCCATATATGTCACAGCATTATTCATAATAGCCAAGATTAGGAAACAATATATAATATTATTCTGCCAAGAGAAAGAAAGAAATCATGCCATTTGGAACTTAGGCAGAGAGAGTAAGAGAAATGTTCTATGATATCAGTTATATGTGAATCTAAAAAAAAAAAAAATGAACTCATTAAAAATAGAGTAGTCTGGTGGTTACCAGAAGCTAGGGGGTACGTAAATTGGAGAGATGTTGTTTAAGGGGACGAGCTTGGAACTAATAGATAAATAAGTCCTGAAGATCTCATGTACTGCATAGTGATTATAGACAATAATACTGTATTATAACTTCAAAGTTCCTAAGAGACTAGATCTTAGGTGTTTCTACCACACACAAAAAATGATAATCATGTGACATGACTTACATGGTGACAGCTGGCTTTGGTAACCACACATTTATTCATTTATATATTATTAAATATATGTTTCTATTGATTTCAGAGAGAAAGGAAGAGGGAGAGAAAGATGGAAACATCAATGATGAGAGAGAATCATTGATCAGCTGCTCTCTGCACGCCCTCCACTGGGGACCATGCCCGCAATCCGAGCATGTGCCCTGACCGGGAATCAACTGTGACCTCCTGGTTCTTAGGTCCAGGCTCAACCACTGAGCAACCGCCGGCTGGGTGGAACCACTAAGCAACACCAGTTGGGAGGTAACCAGCCTCATTCTAATAAAACAATCTTCCAAAGCTAACCTATTCCCTAAATATTCCCTTTTGAAAATCTGTCTTTGCACTCCAATCCTCCCCAGCCTCTACTGAGTATTAAAAAAAATACTGTGCTTTTCAAACAGAGTTCTCCCTTATGTAGCACACAACACAGTCAGCTTTCTGTTTCAGATAAAGAGAACAGTAGTCTCTTCCTTTGTAAATGTTTCCACAAGGAGTGATCAGAAGTGGTCCATATGACTGAGTGGTTAAAGGAGAGGGGACTAACAGTCATCACTGGATTTCTCAACATGGGTTTATTGGTCATGTTGCAGAGTCATTTCCATTCAGTTCTGAGTGACTCAGACCATAGTAGTTGGAGTGGTGAGTGGGAGTTGATGAAAATGGAGATACAGAAGAGAGGATGTTGTTTTTGTTTGGCTAAATAAACTTTTTAAAAAAAATTTTAGAATGCTTTTAGATGATAGCAGAATTGCAGCGATAGTGCAGACTTCCCATGTACTCCACATCCAGCTTCTCCAGTTGTTAAAAATCTTATGTCAGAGAATACTGTTTGTTGTTAGATATCTCGCTGTAAACAGAACAAACAGTGGGTAGCTATGATTCAAGCGCTTGAGGGGAAACTGAGGCTAAAGGATTTTTGCTGTTTGAATGATCATTGCTTCCTTTCACCACACTGTCAATTATATTCAGGGAAACTCTAATGTGTCTTTCCCATTCCAAAAAATGGACACCGACCTTAGAGCAGAAGCTATTATTACCAGCTCATGTTAACTAAGGCTATGATAACACACCTCTAGAAACCAGGGTGTCATCATAATTTCATTTCAAATCTGATTCCCATTTCTAAATGCTTTTAGATTCTCATTCTAATTAATTTGACTGACAAGCTCCTGTGCCCAACAAAAGGTGACGGAACTTGAGGCTGAGGTGCTTTCTATCTTTCTCTGATGACTTCACTTCAGCTCTCTTGACTAATAGCACATTAGGAGGGACAAAAGTAAAACTCGGAATTTATTGTGACTAGAACACGTTGGCTCCTTCCAATGATGGGAAATGCATCATTCAGTAATGTTTGTGATTACAAATAAGTACATTGATGTATTAAAGAATGCAATTTAGCCCTAGCTGGTTTGGCTAGGTCGATAGAGCATCAGCCCAGGGACTGAAGGGTCTCAGGGTCAATTTTGGCCAAGGGCACATACCTTGATTGCAGACTCCATCTCTGGTTGGGGCACGTGCAGTAGACAACCGGTTGATGTGTCTCTCTCACATCACTCTCTGTCTCTCCCCCTCCCTTCCACTCTCTCTAAAAATCAATGGAAAAATATCGTTGGGGGAGGATTAACAAAACAAAACAAAAGAATTTAATTTAAAGCAATATCATACTTTAATAAATATCCTCAAGGAAAGTTAAAAGTCAAAAGTGAAGATTTTAAGAAAGAAGTACCTGAGACAAGGAATGAACAATGAACAGGCTACATCCAAAATAGTTCTATCAAACCTGGGAGGCTGTGCATAACCTAAGCTTCCCAGCACAGTTGTCAAGGACCCCGGCAGAGCAAAACTGCTTCCTCTTCCTTCCTGCCTTCTGCCATTTCCTTCACATCAGGGAGCCAGAACATTCTCTCCTTTAAATGGATCCTCCTAATGCATAGTTTTTCTTCCTTCCTCTAAAACTAAAGTTTATATGCAACACAGCCAGGTTTCCCAAAATGTCAGAACTACAGTATCAGAAAAGGCATGCTTAGGTAGATCAAGAAGCCTCGCATTGTTGTAATACACAGCTTGTAAGAAACATGAAATTGGGGCCAAAAAAACACAAAAACCTAGAGATGTTCTTATTTTCTGCTTCCCTGCTTCTCTTTGATCAGAACCCTTTTCTACGTGTCTTGCCTTTTTTTCTCACGCACCTTAGAACCGTATTGCTGAATGCTGATGAGGTCTGACTTGGGTCAGCTCTAGCCCATCATTTTCCAGTAATCTGCTTGGGCAATAAATGTTGGCTGAAATTGCAAGAAAATTGGTAAGCTAAGCGTCACCCCCGTAGATAGGGAGAAAAGCTGCTACCCACCGGTACAGAGTGGTTCTGCAAACCACTCTATAAGGAATGTAACTGGAGTATCCAGGGGATAGGAATGTAATCCAAGAATGACAGACACTTGAGTTAGATGCCATGCTTTTGTCTTTACTAATAGATTAAGCTGAAGTTAGAGAAGAGCGTGTATACCCCAGAAAAGGCTTGTGCCAACAATTGGCTTAAAAAAGCCAGGCACCAGTGTTGCATGGAATTCTGCCAAGTCTGCTCCATGCCATTTCACTTTAGGAGCACAAGTCATTCTATCTGGAAGGAAACAAAAAATCCCAGGACACACATAATAGAGCAACATCGCTCATTGTTATTCATGCGATTCCAAACACTGCAAGGGCACCTGTACACTGGGGACGTTTTCTCAGATTGCATCCTAGTTCTTTCCCATGCTGTTGGCTCTGCAAGCTCAGCGCATAGTTCCACCATTGACCTCAGCCCACCAGGGCAGTGTGGGACAGCAGGAAGAACCCTGGCGCCGGGGTCCACAGGGCAGGGCTGCAGTGGTTGGCTCCTCCACTTAGCAAACATAAGTCTGTGTGGGGTACACAATCATAGATCCGAAAGCTGGGATGAAACATTAGGCAGGTAAGTTATTTTCGCCCCATTGTGCTGAAAAGGAAGCTAAATCCCACATGGATTATAATTTGTCAAAGGCTACCCAGGGAAGGAGTGATTGGAAAGACTGAAAATGTCTTTTTCTCTTTCCTTAAGATGGGAATTAATATCTACTTCACCAGCTTCAAAATACATCATGGGGCGGGAATGTCTGCGATCATGTCTGTGAAATGTAAAGCGCTATGCAAAAGTAAGGGGCTATTCCATGTAGAGATCTGAGTGGTTTGAAAGGGGGAAGGTCTGTACTAAGAAAAAGCATAAAATATATCATTCATCCAGCTTTTCTGCCCCAAATTCCCTGCCCCAAATTTCTCTGGCCCAGATAAAGTTGCCTCTTTGAAGATTAGACCACCTTTTAGAGGCAAACCCCAACCAATGACTGTTCAACGTGAGGTATAAAGGCCTGACCCTCACCCTTGAAGAAAACTCTGAACCGCTGTCTCAGCCATTTCTATCAATGCAACTGGAAAAAAAATTGCATTGAGATTGCATCATAGCCAAACGTTTCTTCCACCCAATCCTGCTTCCTTCCTTTCTATTCCAGCTGTATTGCTCTCAAGAGCATTTCCTAATAAACTCATCATACAAACTTCTATCTCATAGCACACTCCCTGGAGAAGCTGATTTGTGACTCAAAGATCTTTTTTTCTTAGAAGAAAATGAGCATTTTACAAATATTGCATTGGTTGAAGAGTAGTTGGTATATGAATAAAACTAGTTATTACTCCCCTACCATTGCACTTGCTTCCTATAAGGGAGCTATGCACGCAAAAACCCTCTGATCAATGTGGTTTGGATTATGTGTCTTTATCTAGGGTACCTCCTGTGCTCTCCTTCCCAAGTCTAAGGTCACCAGGTCTGTAAAGCACCCTGAAACCTGAACATCTGATTGGTCACAGTCTCAGTAGGTACCCAGAAATCCAAGGCATTTTAATGCTGCGAAGGTAACCAAGTGTAACAGGGTTTACTGTTCCCTCTCCCTACAATTGACATTTTAAGGAAGGAAAAAGTTAGCTTAGAAGAGTTAACTAAATGAAACCAGGGCCTCCCCTTTTATTACACAGCAGAGGTGGAGTATGATTGAGGCTGTATATGATTCTAACATTCTTGCTGGGTATTTCAATCACAACTAGTCATGAAAAGATACTGGTGCCTGGTGGGAAGTGAACTAATGTAGGCGCAAGAAAGTGATCCCTTTTGGTACGATCTGTGAATGACATCAGAGACCCGTTGAGGGAGAACTGGTTCTGAGAGAAGGGAGGCTCTGGAGGAGGCAGGTATATTCTAAACTACTGAGAATAGAGAAGAGAAAAATTGATATCTTAAAAAAATAGGTGCATGACTCAGCGGTTGAGCGTTGACCTATGAACCAAGAAGTCACCATTTGATTCCCTGTCAGGGCATATTCCTGGGTTGTGGGCGTGATCCCAAGTGTAGGGTAATTCCTCAGTGTGGGGTGTGCAGGAGGCAGCCTATCAATAATTCTCTCTCATCATTGATGTATCTACCTCTCTCTCCCTCTCTCTTCCTCTCTGAAATCAGTAAAAATATTTTTAAAATAACACATTGTTTTAAAAACTGCCAAAACAATTACTATCCGATCCCAGGGATCTGCTAACCACCAGAGTAGAAGAATTGAAGGAGAAGCAGATAAAAGACACACAGGTAAAAAGAAAAGAAGCCACTGTACCTTACTGAAGTGCAGGTAAAAAGACTCAGAGATAGCCAAATGGATACTGTTCCCTAAACAGCATTTGTCTTCAAGCTGAGCTTGGGGTGGAGAGAGCTCACTTTCTAGCTGCTGCCCATTGCTCTCAGAATGCCTTAGCCACAGCATTTGTCCAGGCTCTTCAGTGAGTGTGCCACATTGATATACAGTCAACAGTCCAGTGACAGGTCAGCTGTGATAATGCATTGTTCTACATAATGACATAACGTGTCCATGCCCCCACTGACAGGACATCCCCCGTATCACTGCTCTGTTACTCTGGTTGCAAAGATTTTGTCAGATCTTCCAGATGTGGAGAGATGCTTCCTGAGCCCTGCGTCCTGATTAATCATATTCTGGGCAGTCAAGTCTGGATCCTGAGCGGGGGGAGACCTGACTGTCTTATAACAGGTTACAAATCCAAATGCCCAGCCTGTTATTATATACTGACACTGGCCCAGAGGCTCCAGATCCTTGTGTTTCAAGGAAATGGGCACTGTCTATAGCCCATGGGTTGGATGCCACATGTTGAGCAAACAAAATATATCTGCATGTAGAATTCAAACCAAAGGCTAATTTTACTTTATAACGTACACAGTACTCTCAATTGTTTATCAAGTGCTTTACTATTATGTATAACACCAGAGTCTTGGAAGGTAGGTAAGAAAAATACTATTGCCATTTTATAGGGGAGGAAAACGCCATCTATGGGATGAAATGACTTGCTTATAATCATATACCCAGGGAATGGGAAAGAGTAAATGCTGATCTGAGCCCTAGACTCATGGTCTTTTTCAGCAACCTTCCTCCTATGTTATTATATACACTCTGTTTCTCTACGAATGTCTCCTTTTCCCTGGTGACTGCTTCCGCTCTCTTGACCCCGACCCCACTATGACATCCTGCTGTGCCCATCAGTGGCTCGATCTATCACATGGTTCTAAACTTAGTGCTGGCCTTCACCTCGTTCTGTTCTTGAAATCGCAAATCTTTTGGGTTTCGTCTTCTAGCCTCATTCACTACTGCTCAAGCCCAGCACAGCCGGTGCCCAACTAAAAATAATAGAGTGTGGGACATGCTTATTACATTACTTGGTATTTCAGTTAATGCCAATGGAATAGAGAAGCGTGACATTTGAATGTGGATTAGACTATTGGACACAGCTGGACAATGAAGCCTGAAGAAGGACAGGAGGACTTATCTAGACTTTGACTCGACATGCTTGTGTTCCTTTCCAGCTCTGAGAAGCAGCTGACTCCTCACCAATGTGAAAGCTGGGAAACACTAAGCATTGCTGAGAAGATGGGAAACAGGAAGCATTGCTGAGAAGATGGAAACAGGAAGCACTGCTGAAAGGAACAAATTCAATGCCTACTGTGCACCTCTGTGGAAAGAACTTTCTAGATGTTGCCTCATGGAGTACCTAAAGTGGCAGGAAGAACTATAATTGGAAATGACATACAACGAACAGAAATGATGTAGAAGTGATTCATAATAATTTGACAGACACTTTGAAAAGTAGAAGCTGGAAACTGAAACATTCCAGTGGGTGTGAAAGCTCAGCCATTGAAAGAGATGGATGTTCCCAATTAGCCATGGTAATGACATACATCTCCCATTTTCCTGAGATTCTATATTGTGCCACGGTCTCTCTACTAATAACCACAGATAGTATAAACAATACTTACGGCAGCCCTCCGAGGTAGGTTTTAGAATTGCAGTCTATTTTACTTAGGGGAAGGATAGCCTGGGAAGACCACACAAGTAGAATACAGTGAATCCCGGATTTCATCAAGGCCAAGGAAGAAGCATCACGTACAGCATCGAGGCTCTAAGGGTGATAACACTTACCATTCAGGCCACGTGGCTTCAAAAGGAACTGGGCAAATAGCTCACAGGGGTCCTTATAAAGCGCAGAGCAAACACAGAGTTGAGATAAGGGCAGATGTTTCGGGTAAAGAGAGAGAAGAAAGTAAGGTTTGTGTCCCTGCTAAGGCATGGCCACCAAGCCAATCTATGGCTGCATTGAGAACAATTTCCTCCATGATTTTTATATATTTTATTTTTTCAGGGGAGAGATTCGTTTTCTTTTAGCTTCTCTTTTTTTTTTTCTTTTCTCTAAACATTCCTTTTGAAAAACTACAGCTTATCTTGGCTGAGCATAAAAAGCATGTGTCCTCACTCTACCCAGGGGCTGTAATGAGCCAAAGAGGCAGAGTGGAGACAGCATCAGTCCCAGGAGATCCAGTGGCCAAAGGAACACAGGCACTGAAGAGACGGGATGAGACGCAGCTGTGGTCAGCTGAGACCTCCCTCCTAAATTCATTCCCTTTCCATTCATTCTCCTTCCAAATTTCCAAAGTTTCCCTAATATGCTTGCTCAAAAAACTCTCCGCTTAACCTCCCAAATTGCTAAGACTCGGGAGTCCAGAGAACAGGGCAGAACTGGGTCATCTTTCTCCTACTAGGTTTTGAAAAAGTCCCATTTTTAAGTTCGATCAAGTACCTAAATAATTGGCTGAGAAAAAGCAAGCCTATAGTAAATTGTAATTTATTCCTAAAGGACAACTCTGGGCTCACCCTGCGTCAAACCAAAGAACCCTGCAACTTTGAAAACCAAATGGAACACACACGGGAACGTAAGAACAACAAAAATACAGAGCTAGAACCCGAGACTCTCCACTACTCAGAAATGAACACTTTCAGGCAGCAGGGGGTCAGCTTTTGGTCGGGCTGGCTCTGCGCTCTACCAGTGGATATAAAAGGAACCTGTGGCTTTACTTCAGCAGCTTTGTGGCCAGAGAGTTACTGCTTTGTTTCACTTAGTGAAGTCGCTGAGTTCTCAGGAAGGCCAGCATTAAAAGGAAAAAAGAAAAAAAAAAATCAATGCCTGAAATGCTTCCAAGGATTCTGAGTTTGTCATCTCCTCATGGGAGGGTGTGAAGGGGGTGTGAGATGATCACTGTTTATCGACATAGAAATGAAACGTGATAATATCTGCTCTTTTCCCTGAGATGACAAAAGAGGTTCTAGACAGAAGTTGACACATTGCCCTGTTGGTAGTAACTTTTGTTATTGAGAAGAACGTCCCTCAGTGGCTTCCCCAAATGATTCACACAAAATGGGTACCTCTGTTGCGAAGTCCAGGATTAATAAGGTTAAAAATATGTTATAGAGTCCTCTGTCTTGCAAGGCTTCTTAATTCATCTATTCCTTCATTAAACAAATATCTGGGAGGCAATTAATACGTAATAAGCACTGTGCTACATTTTGGGAATCAAGTGTAAACAATAATAGTAAAGACAATAATAATAATCTGAATAACTCATATATATTAAATGCTACCAGTATTCAGTTTGCCAGAAACTATTCCTGAAATTTATGTACATTTTCTCATTAAGTTGTCTCTTTATAAAAAGCCCTATGATGGAGATAGATGTTTTTGTTTTCTCACTAGAGGCCCAGTGCACGAAAGTCATGCACGGGTGGGGTCCCTAGGCCTGGCCGGTGATCAGGGCCCATCGGGGTCAGGCCAATCAGGGCTGGGCCAGAGAGGAGGCTATGGTCACCGGGCCAGACACAGAAGGAATGGATGCTGACACCGCCATCATTGATGCCCCGCCACCGCGCAGTTCCCCGCCTCCTTCTCTTGCTGTCACGCTGCCACTGTGACAGATGGGCAGAGGGCCAATCAGGGCCTGCAGGCTGGGTAGAGGGACGGGGTACAGGAGGTTAGCCACTGCCCCAAGGAGGGAGCTGTCCCTTAGCCCCCCTGGGAAAGGGGCCACATCGGCCACCACCCAGCCCCAGTTCCCTGTCCCAGCCCGGGGGTCAGAGGGAGGGACCACAGGAAGTTGGCTGGCTGGGGGAGGTTGGCTGTGAGAGCACACTGACTACCAGGGGGCAGTTCCTGCGTTGAGTGTCTGCCCCCTGGTGGTCAGTGCACATGATCATTTAGGCATATATATATATATATATATTTCCCAGATGAAAAAACTGAATCTTAGAATAAATATTTTGCCTGAGATCCCAATAGTACAATATAATAGAACCAGGATTCATCCAAGTTGATGGACTCTAAAAAGAACACAGATTCGTTCACTTTAATACTACCCCTTGGTCACTTTTCAGAGATTTGGTTCATCAAAAATTATATTTTGTTAAGGAGGGAGACTTGATTGTTCAGTCATCTTTAACATGAAAATACTACTGAAGGTGATTACATACTAACTCAGCTTTTCTTTAAAGGGAGTTGGGATCAATTGCTCACCAGGAATATTCAGTGGGATCTCTAGTTACAGAAAATATTTCATTATAGGCTCAAAGAATATTACATTTCAAACGACTTAGAGATCTTTACATTATTATTCAAATTACTATTTTTTAGAATAAAACAAATATATTTACTTATATTTAGTATAATTTATTTTATTTTAAATAAAAACTTGCTGGTAACCATATGTTAACGAAGAGACACTTATAATGGAATTCTTTTCTGCCATAAAAAAAGGACTGAAGTATAGCTACATGTTACAATGTATGAAAACATTATACTGAGTGAAAGAAGCCAGTCACAAAAGACCACAGATTGAGGGATTCCATTCATATGAAATTTCCACAAGAGGAAAATCTAGAGAGACACAAAGTAGATTATCAGTTCCCTGGAGGCAGGAAGGCAGGTGGGTTGTTCTATGTCATAGCTACAAGGCACAGGGCTTCTTTTGGAGGTGATAAAAATGTTCTCAAATTGACTATGGTAAATGGTTGTGTGAAGCCTCAAACATGCATTCTGACACAAAAGCTTACAAGTCTATAATTAAGCCCCAAACCCCTTCCTTTTGTGCCCTAGCCTTGAAAAACCCGTTTCCCTGAATACTTATCTGGCAAGGGCCATAAACCATGCACAATCCCCACAAGGGTGGCTCACTGCTGACACCAGCCAGGGCTTTTAATCATAGTCTCACCTCCCCCTTACCACCATCATAGGGGGGCGGGGGACTGCAAAAGCTCACAAAAAGCCCGGGAACTGGGAACAAAGAACTCAGTGCCCTTTATAAGAGAAAGCCCTGCTGACTGAAATCAGTGCTCAGCTTTGGGAACCAATTCCCCTCAGCCACAGCATCAGTGTTCCCGCAATAAAGTGTATTTTCTGAATCTTCCCAGTGCCTGGTTGTATGTCTTCCTGCCGCCTGGAAATTTTGCCGTAACAGTTGCACATATTTGTGATAAGCCATGGAGATGTATGGTTTAAATGGGTGACTTGTATTGTATGTAACCTATATCTCAATACAGCTGTTATAAATAAAGGAAGGCAAGAGTAGAGAGAAGCATGGACCCCCATCCTCAGTGAACTCCTCAGTCAAGTATACAAACATTCTCAACTATTTTAAGCCATTTTATGAATAACACTTGTAAAAATATGTGCACAAATAATTGATAAATAATGCATAAATAAATTTTAATATAAAAAGTAAACTACTCGTGAATATATGCAAAGGTTTTCCACGTAATTTCTCTATTTGCCTTTTTCTAAATCCCATTTGTTACCCCTGAGATAAAATCACTGTTACTGGTTTGGTATATAGTCATGTAGGCTTTATTTTATATGTATTTTAATGTACAATGTTTTTCCTTATTTAATTTTCATGTAAAAAATTTCTATTATTGGATGACTTTTTTTTTTTCACTGAATAGTATGTCTTGGAAACCCTGTCCTTTAAACTGAATACATCATCATTTACTTACCTGTCCACCTATTGAAAAATATTTGAGTGATTTCTAAGTTTGAATTATTAGATGGAATGCTTCAGTAAGTTTCCCTATACAAATGTCATTTTGCAAAAGTATTAATATTACTATAAAACATATCTTAGAAAGGGCATATTGGTAAGGTAAAAGATATGTACTTTTTTGTTGTTATTACTTTTTTTTTCAAAATGTTCTTAGATATTTTTATACTTTGTCTCTTCCATTTCAACTTTAGAATCAATTTGTCAGGTTCATGAAGGAACTGTGAACAATTGATTGGGAATATCATAGAAATGAATTCATTCAAAAGACATGCTAGAAGAATGACATTGAAAGACATTTAGGATATATGTTATTACATGAAAAAAGAAGATAGTACAACTTTTAAAAGTATGGCCCCATTGGGAGAGAAATAAATCTATTAATCTAGATACTCCTAGAAAGAAATGTACCAGAAAATTACTAGAGATTATCACTAGTTGACAGGAACACATTATTTTTATGTCCTTATATTTTAACTGACATTTTAACACAAAATGAAAGTCTGTTAACATGCATATCTCTAGAAGAAACAATATATCTAAAAACTCTTCAATTGAAGCCGACCAATTGGTTTAAGTACCATCTATTTACTTCCAGAAAGAAGAGTGAATGTGGGCTGCCTAATTTTATCATCCAATTCTCATGTAAATAAAATCCTGTCCTCATTGCCTAAAGATATTATGTTGGATGGCAGTAAACAAGAAAAGATAAAGTGGGAATTCATTTTTAAAGATTTCAACAGAAACCCCTAATATTGTACTACACAAAAAATGTGCTGGCTGATCTCACTTTAAATTTATGACCACCAACCGCAAGTGGGCCTTCAGGGGTTCCTACCAATTCTTCATTTTCCCACTCAAATCACTTTCCCTTCTTTCCAGCTTTTGCTTCTCATTTCACAGAAATCTGCAATCAGGGCATAGCTTCCATATCCTCATGCTTCTTCTAGGTTTATCAACTTGCCTCTATTTCTCTTCAGATACTCCTGCATGGATGTATTGTCCATCACACAAGAGAACGGATGAATTGTGTCTGGAATCTAAAGTCAGTTCATCAAACCGTGCTCTGGATCCTACACAGCTTTTACTCCAGCAATTATAACTTCCCTTTGTTCGCTTCCATTGCAGTATGCAATGAATATAGAAATTATAACCTCTAAATAAGAAAAAACTTAGTTATATTTCTATTTTATTCTAGATACTTATATTTTCAGTGTTCATGGTGAGAACAGAAAACAGAGCTAACACTGTCTTCTTAGGATCAATCAATTAACAAGTGTAACATACAAGGAGACAAAATTTTTACTGCTTATTACCCTCATCGATCCCTTGTCCCTGACAATCTCATTTATTACATTATTCCCATCAGCATTCAAACATGATGAATTATATCCTACATTAAAAAATAAATTATTTTTTACCTGACAGCAGTCTAGTTACTGCTCCATTTCTCTGATCCTCCTTTGGGAAATCTCAAAAAATTTTAAAAGTTGTCTTTTGTCAATATTTCTCCTCCAATTCTTTCTTGAATGCTCTCTGAGAAAGTTTTCATTCCTATCTCCTCACTGAGCAATTTTTGTCAAGTCATCAATATCTTGTTATCAATGTCCATGGTACCAAATCCAACAGTCCATTATAGTCCGCTTCTAATTCAATTCCTCAACAGCATTTGACATGGGAAATCTTGCCCTCTTTTGAAATACTCTTCACCCATCCTTGAGATTCCATACTAGGCTGTTTTTCCTCCATCTGTTTACTATATGGATCTTCCTCTATTACCCAGCACCTAAAAATTACAGTGCCCCAGGCTCAATCTTTACTTCCTTCCTAGGTGTGGTCTTGACCAGTTATGTAGCTTTAAATTTCATGTTCATACTAATTACTTAAAAAGGTGTTTAGTCCCACTTTCCCTCTGAACTACAAACTCACAAAATATACTACCTGTGAAATAACTTCACTCAGATTTCAAATAAACATCTCAAATTTAACTTGTCTAAAACAAATTTTGTGTGTGTTTTCTCTAGCTCAATAAATTAAATCACTAGTCACTTAGGTTCTTGGGCCAAATAACTTGGAATTCTGTGACTCTTCTCTTTCTTTCACACTCTACATCCAACCCATTGGTCTTATCTTCAAAATATATCCCACCTCCAAACTTTATTCATCACTTCCACAACAACTACTCTATAATTTATCATCTCAACTACTGCAATGCCCTCTAACTTCTCTCTTCTCTCACTCTCTACCTACTGTGGTCCATTCTTCATAGCACCATTGGAGTGGCAATGTAAAATATAAATTAGAGCTTTCTCTTCTCACCTGGGATAAAATTCCAAGTCATTACCATGGCTTTTGAACCTGCTTCTTTCTCTCCAACAGGTTTCTTTCTGACACTCTCCTCTTCACTCACCATGTTCCATTCCTACTGGCCTACTTGCTAAACCACAAACACACTGAGCAGGTGATATCTTGAAGACTTGGGGAACACTGAATCCACCAGCTATTTTCCTTCCAGCATCACTTCCTAACTATATTTAGGCTTCTTCTCAAATGTCACCTCCTTAGAAAGGCCTTCTGTGATTACTGTATATAAAATTAGCAAATGCCTTAAACTTTGCCTATATTTACTAATTTTCTGTATCCTACCAGACTACAAAGTTCATCAGGAGAAGAATTTGGGTTCTTGGCTATATTCCTAATGCCTATATCACTGCCTGGCAGGTAGTAGGCAATCAATAAATATTTTTTGGATAAGTGAATAAAATAAATCATGCGTCCTATGTCGCTTTCTTATCAGTACTTTCTTATCAGTACTTTCAACTCATTGCTAGGGTATGCTTTTAAGGTTGGACATTTTACCCAATAATTAGAAAGCCATGGTAGCAAGTTGCCTAGAATCACAAGGACATTTTATATGGAGATTATCATAAGTATTGAGCTAATATATTAATGTATGAGAAATAAATGCTTTCCTAGGAGCCCACTCTGTTCAGTGCTTTTGAGAGACAATGTAAAGCCTTTGGTCTTATCAAGAAAGTATATTTTCCCAAGGCCCCTAGTCCCTTGGCAGGCTACGGTAATAATTTTGTTTGAATAAAATCCCAGGACTTGGGGATGCTGAATTCTATTCCCAGTTCTGTTAATTACTAACTGTGTGACATTGGCCATGTGGCTCCACCCTCTCTGGGCTTCGGATTTCTCACCTGCAAAACCAAAGCAATTATACTGACATGGCTTCCCAGGGAAGTTATAAGGAACAGTTAATGATAATAATCATTAAAGAATTATTTCCATCTTCATTGGGTATTAATTAAGTGCTACTGTGTTCATAATTCTATTAATTCTGCAGGGAGCAGAATGGATGGATAACAAAGAATATATCAGACATTATATTCTGCCTAATGGAATACCTATTATAAAATATAAGAAGCAAGCAATAGCATCATGCGAAAGAAAAATAATAATTGCCTTCTATATGATTACAGTTTCCTATCATCTTTTCTGTTTACCCCAAAGTTTACTCTTTCAGCTATAAAATGATAGGAGAAAGAGGCTATTATGGCATCATTTCACAGAATTTCAGATCTTTGAAAGACCCCAGCAGTTCTCTGCCTCTAGCTCAACATTTCACTTTAGAGATAAGGTAATTGACAACCAAAGAGGTTTGAGAATTTTCCAAGTTCACCAGGCTGGATCTCTGATCTCCTAATCCCCATTTCAGTGTGCTGGCTGATACACCAGCCTGCTCTTTATTGTCCGAAAGAAGAGCATGGTGGCTAGATTCCATTGCAGGCAGCATGAATGGCCAATTCTTTTTGCTGAGAAACTCAGAAATTTCAGGCTATTAGTTTATAGGTAGTTTTGGCCCTAGGATGAGTTCTCATAGACAATGATGAACTAGAAATTAACATTTTTAAATCCTTTACCATTTTTTTAATCTAAAAATTCTACTAGGCTCATTATACCGACTATTTTAGTTCACCCTAATGATAACTATACAAGAGAGAGGTACTATCATATGTATTTAATAAATGAAAACATTTTATACTTATTTAATAGATGAATATCTGGAATCTTATGTAACGTGACTAAAATGATACATTTATCAAGTAATGCAAGTAAGATTTGAATCTAGATTTATCTAGCTCCCAAATTCTTTATATACCACTACACAATATAGGGGGAAATTTGTGCTTCAGTAGAAACCTATGCATTTTCTATACCTAGGGCCAGAAAACTTTTGCTTAAAGGGCCCAATAGTAAATATGTTGGGTTTGCATAAGGTTACATCTATTCACACTATCATTTAACAGAATAAGCAATGAATAAACAAATGGACATGGTTGTGTTCCAATAAATCCTGATTTCTAAAAATAGGTGGCTTGCTCTCAGCTATAGTTCTATCTCCCAGACTAGAGCTCACCTCTGAGTCATCTGGTTCTGACTCTATGGGGGCTATCCTACCACCAGCACGGGTGGTTTCAGATAACTCATAGCGATGAAAAATTAATTAATGTCCAGAGACAGGTACATTCTGTTTGTCAGGCTTCCACTGATTTTCCTCTCCCACTGAAGCCAGTTTTATCCTCCAAGTGCACATTCATTGCAATCGTCTTGATTGACACCTATCTTTAGATTCTCCTTTGAGCTGTTTTGACATCTGCTGGTCTCCTTATTAATGAATTAAATAAAATCTTTCATGCTTTCTTCTCCTCACCCACTGTTGCCCATTGTTATACTCACAAATGCACGTAGAGTCATCTTTGGTTCTTCTGTGTGTATAGATTTATCTTTAATTTCTGTCATCCTGTAGAACACTTATGGTAGTCAGTTGCATTTGAACTTAACAAAAAGATATGCACATGTTCAATGTATACCTATCTGAGAGTCATTGTAATATCTTTTGGAAAAGTTATCCTTTAACAACAGTATAGGAAAAAAAGCATTAGCATATTCTCTGTACTGTATCCAATCTTGTAAAAATTTTAGGTCATTTATTTTTCTTCTTAGGTTGGGGAGAAATAAGCACACACGTTTCTGAGTCTCTAGAGAGAGACTCAGATATCCTCTGTGCCTGACACTGTCCATTAGTTGCAAGGTGTCGTTACTTTCCTTTCTCTTATGCAACATGAAGGTTGCTTCATATCAATCATGTCAGTGCATGTCATAACAGAGGACATCGACACAATTTACTTATCTTTTATGACACAAAGTTGATAGGAAGAAAGAAAGTTGCCAAAGTGATAAAGTGGTCTCCTCCACATATTTGACAGAGGTATTCTCCATTTTATGCTTAGCTGGTGTGCTGATGACAAAGCACATTGATTCCATCAATAATCATATTTCCTCACACCATCCACCTCTCCCTCTGTCAGCTCCCTCAGATCCTTTAGTAATGGACTCACCAGGGCTGGCAATGGACAGCTATTTATTGACAAGCCCTAAGAGTCTCAAGGTTGGAAATAAATTTTAAGGGTCACCTTTTTCAACAACTAAAAACACAATAATACTATCACAATAATTATAAGAGCTAACATATATTCTTCACTTTGTTTGTGGCAGGCAATTAAAAAAAAATGTTTTATATGTAAAATGCCCCAGATAGAACACCTGTTGTCTTGACATAATTATTAATCTTCTCCTCAATCACAAAAGTAACTCAATAGAGATGATAAGTAATGTGATTACCCCATTTCTCTGAGGCATTTGATTTGATCTTCACACAATTTCATGAAGTACCTCAATGATAAACACACAGAAATAATGTGCCTAAGTGCATAAAGCTAGTGAGTAGCAAAGTTCGGATTTCAACCTTGAAAGCCTGACCACACATTAACGACTGCATTAGTTTTCCATTTGCATACCCATCACATATGAAACAGTACAGCCACGTGGGTATCCACTGAAAGTGAGCCCACCGTCTCTGAGAGGAACCATTTCTATCTTTGGATAATGCTCTGGAAAGTTCTCGTGCTTATTAGGCTGAAATCTATCCTTCCATAATTTCAGACACCTGAACAAAAAAAAAATTAAAACTAAACTGTAAAAGGCCTTTTTCATGTCAAGACAGGACAATCATTAGCATTTTTCATTCTTTCACAGCAATTTAGATTCTTATATTTTGTAACAATCATGGAACCAAGCTTTACAGAAAATGTGGGTGAACAGCTATTTAATAGCATGACGGATGCGTTGGGCATTGTTGACTTTTTTGTCTTAACTAATACATAGGCACCATTTGGTAGAACAGTGGTTAGTTAGGAATTGTCTCTTGAACTTGACCAGCAAGCAGAAGGTCTGATTATTATTATGATGATGATAATGAAAGCACTAAAAAAATGTGTATTTCTCCCCTTATTTTCAGAGCTTTACGTGGCAGACCTGTCAGATTTATCATATTAGACATTATGTTTTGAAGACACTTTTTACAAAGTTTAGCAAACTACAGAAAATCATGTCATTGAGATTCACCTAAAAGGAGATAAACATATGAACATGTGTGGGAAATGGGAAAATCCACAGGCCAGCGAAGGAAATATCTGAGTTAGCTGTAGTTTTTGGTGATTGAGCTAAAGGAAATATGTATGAGAAGAGCCAAGTCCTCACTTTCAAAACCATTTCTCAAATGTATTTTCCTTTCTTCTTCCTGGGGTTTGCGATCAGATTATCCAGCTCTCAAGCAGCCAAGACATCCACCTGAGTATATTTATTTTTAAGAGCATTACATTAAATTCATTGTGTTTTTTTATTGAAGAGTGGAAGAATTTTGATTGCCAACTTTAGCACCCTCTTAAAAATAACAGCTTTGAAGTTGAGTGTAGCACAGAAGCTTTTAAACTTCATGTTCCATTTGCCTGTGGCAAAATTTGACCTCTTTCCTCAAGCCTGCCATTTAAATTTCCACTTTATTCCCCTCAGAGCCTTAGAAACAAATCAACGATTACTGTTAAACGGGAATCTTTATAGTTTAAATACCACAATCTCTTATTTGGTTACTGAAACATTGTACATTTAATTACGTTTGTTTCAAAAATCCATGTTTTCAATCAGAGAGAAAATATGCTGTAAAGTTCAAAACTGATTCGCCATTGGAGAAGGCGGTGTGCTTCACAAAGCTTCCTGGAGACTTTGTGGAACTTGGAACAAGAACTCGTTCCATTTTCGGGGAGCTGTCTGAGTTCAACCGGGCTGCTCTAGCAGAATATCACCCCCTACATGGCTCATAAACAACAGAAATTCATTTTTCACAGTTCTGAAGTCTTAGATCAAGGTTATCAGCAGACTGGGTGTCTGCTGATGGCCATTTCTATGGTTCATAGACTGACATAGTCTCACTGTGTCCTTATATGGAAAAGGGGAGAACTTTGGTCTCTTCAGCATCTTAAACCGGCACCAATCCCATTCACAAGGGCTCTACTTCATGACTTTGTCATCTACTTAAGGCCCCATCTCCAAATATTATCACATTGGGGTGTAGGGCTTCAACATATGAATTTCGAGGGAAGACAAACATTCAAGCTAGTGTTGGAGCTACTTGCTTCTAGACATTTTCAATATCAGTGCCACCACTTTGCACAAATTCAGGGAGCACTATTCTTATTATATTTTCTATATGCCAGGGGTACTTTATAAGGTTGCCCCCTTAGACTTAGTAACTTTATGTAAATATTCTGATGACCTTCCGTGGCCATGGTCAAAATTGCCAAGGTCATTAGAAAGGAAGAACATGTGTTAAAATTATTAAAAGGATCAATTGCAAGGACATGTAAGTTAGAGGACAATGATTAAGTTCATAATTTAATGTAACTGGAAATCTAATTTTCCACTGTTTTTGGATCCTGAAGTTGAGCCATCTTGGCAAAAAATATTTTAATACAGCAAAATTGAATAAAATCCTTGCTGTTAAATAATCAAATTACTTCTAAAACTCAAGGAAAAATATACCACTAGTTTTGTTTAAAAACATAATAAATGGTGGCATTGTTCTCTCTATTTTTTATAGGTTAATTATTTTCTAGCTCACCAGTCCACTTGGCCTTATAGAACTGAGCTCATATTCAAAATAGACTACTTCATGATTTCGAGTTATTGCTGAATAAGTCAATTTTCCCTTTTAAGTTCTTGGCAGCTCCATGATTACACAGGACGTAAAATGACTGTCATTTCTAGCCCAGTGACTTGTGGTGTGTATTGGAAACACCTGGCAGACATATCTGAAGTTTGGATGGGATGACTGCTCTCAAGCAGGTGTTTACCAGAATAGGGCAATAAGCGATATTGCAATTAGGGATGTCAAGGGTATATTTAAAATCCAATGCATGTCTAGTGCCAATTAAAATACAATGATCTAACTAAAAGCCCGTCAAAAATTGATCTCACAATATTCAAATAAAGAAATTTGACAGAACTTGGACATGAACTGGATGTCTATTTTAGCCTAGGAGCATGCTCACAAACACTTCAGGGCTAGTAAGTGTTAAAAGAAATGTTATTAAGGAATAGAACTCCAGATGGTCTCAGGAACAGGTATGATAAGCACAATGAAAGGCTGACAAGCTTTATGAATAACAGTCACACACACACACACACAAAAAAAAAACAAGCAATGAATGAGATGCTAAGACTTATGCCTCATGGGAAGAGGTTGAGCAGTTTAGAGCAAATATGGCATATAAAAAATCAAGAATTTTCCCAGAGAAAGATGAATAAAAATAATTCCAGTGAAGGCCAAGGGAGAAAGAGGAAATAGGTTGTTTCCCTGATATGTCATTTATGTACTCTGCTGTCCTCAAGATCAGCATATATACTCACTATTATTCCATATTAACTTTGAATTATGGATCACTTCAAGCATGCATAATACTAGACAGAATGGTAAAATGAACCTTCTTGTACCAAAACCACCTATTATCAATCTATGACCAAACTTGTTTAAATCTAATTCACACCCACTTTCCACATTTTCTCTTTTATACTCAAATATCAAACATCATATAATTTCATCTGTAAAAATTGTTACATGTCTCTAAAATATGAGAGCTCCTATTTTTAACTATTCATATCATCATGATAACATCTAAAAATTTAACAATAGTTTTTTAGTATCATCAACTGTGCAGATAGTTTAAATTTTCAGTTGTATCATAAATGTGAAAGATCTTTTATTTTGTGCTTACATTTTGTGTGAATAAGGATTTAATGTCCACATAGTACAAACGTTTGATGTTTTTAAGACTCATTTTCTTTAACCTCTCACCCCCATCCCTTTCTCCTTCTCCTTCTTTTCTTGTTCTCCTGTTCAATTGCTATGGTTTAGATTTTGTTGAC
Organism: Eptesicus fuscus; assembly: GCF_027574615.1. NCBI lineage: Eukaryota > Metazoa > Chordata > Mammalia > Chiroptera > Vespertilionidae > Eptesicus > Eptesicus fuscus. Next base: position 20,871,028 of record NC_072490.1, read on the forward strand.
ATGGTGTTTAACTTCATGGTCTTTAACCTGGTCGTCTGTGCTGTGCATGTCCTACAATTTAAGAACTGGATTTAGAAATTTTTTAAATATATTTTATTGATTTTTTACAGAGAGGAAGGGAGAGAGATAGAGAGTTAGAAACATCGATGAGAGAGAAACATCGATCAGCTGCCTCCTGCACACCCCCTACTGGGGATGTGCCTGCAACAAGGTACATGCCCTTGACTGGAATCGAACCTGGGACCTTTCAGTCCGCAGGCTGACGCTCCATCCACTGAGCCAAACCGGTTTCGGCTGGATTTAGAATCTTAACCAAATGTACAATTGCTTTGGTTTTGCTTTTAGTTTTAGCATTGCTACTGCATATATAATATTGACTTCTTTCATCAGGAGCATAAATGTCTAGTTATCTCTCATTTTGTGATATTAGCAGCTGTTAATCCTCAGTTCTTAAATATTGCAAAATAGCATGTCCCTTAATCCTGTCCTGGAAATGGGCAGCTGGGAATTCAGCAGAGCTAGAAGCAAAGACACTATGCAGAGTTTCCATTACATGGTGGAGTTGAGTCTGGCATAGGATCAAGCTAATCACAGTACATTTGTCCGCTGTGTGGGGTCTACATGGCTGTGGGTCAGTGAAGAACATGGGAACACCCCCCCTCCCTGCAATAAGAGTCCCAGCAGAGCAAGGGGGCCAAGAGAAGACACTCCCTTTGTTCAGGAGCTGGTGTATTTCAGACTTCATACCCTTGCAGTGGCCACACCTATTCTGGCAAATGACTGGCTCCCAGTTGTGATGGACAGACAAGCCCTTTCCCACATCACCCAGACTTTACTGGGCATGTGTCTATTGTCCAGTCCTTTCTCCTATTTATCTGCAGGGAACAGACCTGGAGAATGTTAAACTGCAGCTCCCTGGCACAAATGGCATGCCTATATTATCTGGCTTTTCCTTTACTCCTTTCGAGTTCATTAATAACCAGGTTGTTACAACGGCCTCACTACTATGAGCAATATCTATTATTTTTCAATGTGTAATAATAAAATTATATAGAGAAAAATCAGCTGCAACCTAACCATCATCAGACAAGTCTACCCAATTGACAAATGAGGAATCTTGTTTTCAGCTGAATACTGGTAATTGTACACCTGTTGTTAAAAACCCACTCTTACTAATGGCAAATCAGTGTTCCTTTTTCTGGATTTTAATTAAGCTATGAAATGAAATAGTTCCTTAGAGAATATTTTGTCATCAAAAAACAAGACAGAATACAAAATATACAATAATTTTGATTCTTCTAAGAGAATCATTGCAATATAATTTTTACATAACTACTTTTTTGGGTATGTTTACATAATAAAGGAAGTATGTTGAGAATCAGGAATCATTGCTTTATAAAACATTTAATATTTTTTGGCCCCTGGGTGTTCATTTGCAAAATAAAGGAATTATAGTAAGAGCATTTGACAAATTTCAACACCTACTTATGATTCAATTCCTCACAAAATAATAATGAAAAATCTCTTTGCTCCATAAGACCTTATAACTAAAATTACTTCATGGAGGTACTTTTCCTCATAGAGATCAAAATCATATTATATAAAGTATTAGGAATTAAAGAAGGATGAAGGATAAGAAATATTGATGAAAGGTTTTAAAAAATAGACTACTGAAATGAAATAGACCCAAGTATACACAAAGACTGAAGTACAATTGAGATGCATTTGCAGAGGAACAAAATGAAAAATGAACTAATCAATAAATGTGACAATTGGCTAACCATATGAAAAAATACATAAAATTGGAGCCTTACCCCATATCATAAAGAAAGATCAGTTTCAGGTGAATATGTGTAAAACAAGCTTTAATAAAATTTAGAAACAAATATAGTTCTCTTAATATAAAATAAACACAAAAGTATAGACTATAAAAGAAAAAAACTAATACATTTGACGGTATTAAAATGCACCAATTTTGTAGATCAAAGAGCAAATAGTACAAGGCATACACTGGGAAATATACATACAATATTTAAAAATGATAAAGCGTTACTATCTAAAACTTGTAAATGTCTACTTTGCATCAATACACAACAGAAAAGAAAGAAAATGTGCATAAGTAAAGAATAGATTAAGTGAATTTTCTGTCAGTATAAGAGCTAAACCTCAAAGTAATCAGAAAAATTAAAATAATATGATATCACTTCTCACCAATCATATTGGCAAATAAAAAGTATGTAAGGCAATTTTATAAAGATACAATAAAAAGGGCATATACTACAAGATATCAAGATCAAGTATAAATATACTAGTAGCCCTGTGCACAAATCTGTGTACCAGTAGCTCTCTGCAGGGCCTGGCTGCTCCACGCCCGCTGCCCAGAGACTCTCTGTGGCCCAGAGGTCCATCCGCACCCATCCTGACCAGAGGCCCATCCACGGCCAGGTGTGGAACGCTTCCGTCATCACCGGGTGACAATGCAAGCATCCTCTTCTCCCCCCCCTCCCCCTCCTCCCTCCCCTCCCCCCACTGCTCTGTGCCCGCTGCCCAGAGGCCCTCTGCCCGCTGCCCAGAGGCCCTCTGCAGCCAGGGTGGAATGCTTGACTCATCTATCGCCACAGCCATGAAGCAAGCATTCCGCCTGGCCACTCACGCTGCCTGCTCTCAGCGGCCACCCCTCCTCCACCACCTCCCTGCCCCCCGCCGGGACTGGGGAACTCCGACAAAGGTGACACTGTAATGCAGTAGATATTCATGTAAAAATGTGTATCTTGATTTTTATCTCACACCATTACCAAATTAAAAAACATACATTTTGAACGGATCAAATATTAAATGTAACATGTAGAACAATAAACCATTTGAATAAAAATAGAAGAAAATATTTATTCTCTGATTGTGGACAAAGATTTCTTAATACGGCACCAAAAGTACTATCCATATAGAAAAAGAGATAAAGGGCTACATTGTAAGAAAAGAAATGATAGTTATCGAGACAGCGGTAGTAGAATGAAAAGGCATCACATGAAATGGAAGAATATACTTATTAGCTATGCTATTCTTACATTTAACAAAAAAACCACGCAGAATAAAGGACTCTTACAAGACAAGAAGAAAACGTCTGACAAAACAGTAGATAATGGGCCAATGACATGACCAGACAACACCACAAAAGACAATATCCTTACATAAGAACTGCTGTTAAGCTTTCCTAGAAATGCAAATGAAAGCCTCAATGAGAAACCACTGTATACCTGCCACAAAGGCTAAATTGGAAAAGTCAGCAAATAACCGCTCTTTGACACAGCAGAATAACCAGAATTCTCATGCTCTGCCAATGGGAGTGTAAATTGGTATAAACACTCAACAACACTCTTTACTGAAGAAAACATATGCAAAATCCAGGATCCACCAATTCTACTTCTAGGTACATATTGGCCCCAAATTATCTACATGTTTACCCAAAGGCTAGTATTAAAATATTTATTGCAGTACTGCTGGAAATAACCCAACTGTCCATCAACAGTAGAATGAATATATGTAAATCTCAGTATACTTACAAGGTGGAATACTATACATTGATGACAATGAATAATCTATAAAAACTAGCAAAGCCACAGTTTAATCTCAAAGCATAATGTCCAACCAAAGAAGTCAAATGCAAATAAATGGATGTTATGATTCTATTTATAAAACATTTAAAAGACGTGTAAAAGGTTTGTATACTGTCAGAAGGTAGAATTATGATTACCCTTTGGGAGATAATAACTGGGAGGGAGAATAATGTCAACTCCTGGAGTGACTATTGTAATATCTACAAAAAATTAACATACTTAACATGACCCATGCATGCGACCACCAGGTATGGACCCGTTCAAGATGCATACACATATTCACCGAAGGTCATCAACCAGTATTTTTACCATAACACTATGCATAATATGCTAAAATAATGTAAATGTACATCTACAAGAGAACAGATAAATTATGCAATAAATAGGTAGTAGTTCATTGATGCAGACAAGTTATTTCAGGCAATGGAAGAACAATTCCTGGGAGTTAACAGTAAATGAAGTGGATGCTGAGTTATGGAAGATGAAAATAGAGTCAGGCAGGTCTGGGCTGAAGGGTCAATTAATTTGAACTTGACAATGAAAGCAGTTTGTATGAGAGCCCCATTTCAGGGCCTGCACATCTAGGGACAAGGAAAGATAGGGACTGGGGAAGACAAAAGCTTAGAAGCGACAGCTGCCACATACTGGATGTTCCCATATGCCAGACACTGTAACTGACTCACCTAATTCCTATGAGGCAATGAGAATCAACAACTATTGCTTCACACAAATTCACACATAAATCTCACAGTCTATGTTGGGTGAAAGAAGCCAAAACAAAACAAGCTACAAAAATATACTATGTGATTCCATTTAGATTACTTAGAAAACAATTTTATAGAGATAGAAATCTGAGTAATTGCTGCACGTGGAGAGGATAGTAACTAAGGTGGGGGGGAGGAGATGTGGAAGCTTTTGTCTATTTGGTGGGGGTATTAGCTAGACAAGTATACTCAATTTGTGATCATTAATTGAACTGTATACTTATGATCTGTACCCTGCTCTGTATGTATGTTGCCTTGAAATAAAGAGCATTAAACAAAACATAAGTTAAAAACCACATGATATCCATGGGATTGGCAGTAATTATAAAATCAGATACCATTATGTGTTTGTAAGAAGAGCAGTTTGTGAGAACCTTCCTGCACTGTGGGAACGGGGAGTATACACTTGTGCTACCTGCCTGGGGTGAACTCTGGCAGTATTAAATGAAAATTAAGGATGCTTGTATCATTCTACCCAGTAATCCTGTAATTGGGTATATATTCCAGAAAAATTCCATGCCGGTTACAAAGGGATATATACACGAAGCTGTTCATAATAGTCTTGTTTATGGTAGGAAGTGTTGGCCACCTACTTGTCTGTCAGTGGGGTAATGGATAAGTAAAATCTTGTAGACGTACAAGAAGGAACATCAGACAGCATTTAGATGTAATGAATTCAGTTAATATACACCAAGATGTAAAATATGTCAAAAGAGAGAGAGGGAGAACAAAGAGAGAAAGAAAACAAAGGACAGCTATTTCACAGAATCGTCCCTCAAAAATATGCACATCACAATCCCTGGAGCCTATAAACATGTTACCTTACACGGCAAAAGGAACTTTGCAAATATGATTAAGTTGAGGGCCTGGAGATTGGGGGGTTGTCCTGGATTGTTTGGGTGGACCAGGTAATATCTTACAGGTCCTTAATAGTGCAACCAGAAAAGAGAATCAGAAGTCAGAGTGATGCTCTGAGAAAAGGCTGTCACTCACCGTTGCTGGCTTTGAAGATGGAGGAAGGGGGCCATGAGCCCAGGAATGCAGATTCCAGAACCTGGAAAAGGCAAGGAAACACATTCTTTCTTTACCCCTAAAGCCTCCAGAATGGCATACAGCTCCAAAACCGTTACCTTTGCCCAGTGAGCTTATGTCAGACTCGAACTAAAAGATAAATAAATTTACATTGTTTTAAGCTACCAGGTTTGTGGTAATCAGTTACAGTGACAATAAAAAACTAACATCCATGTCAAAGATTGGGAGGATATGGATTGGATTGGGGGGGGGGGGGGATTAACACAATAAATTAAACAAAAGATGGACTTTGCCTGAATAGATATATAGTGAATTTGAAATTTTACAAAAAGAATTACATTATTAACTAAACCAATTAATTAAAAGGTTAGAACAGAAAAACCTCCTTCCCCTACAAATTCCGAAATTCCTTTTTCTTAATGTTCTATAAAAGAGGCTTCTTTCTCAGATCATGAAAGCTAAGGGAAAACACATTAATCACATTTTTCTGCCTTTTAAATAGAAATCACATTTCATAAAACAAATGTCAAGAATGGAACACTCAGTCATTGAATGGAACACGAGCGCCTGCACAAGGCGGGAGTCGCTGGAAGCCAGGCAAGGTGCAGCTGACAAGCAGTCATTTCCACTTCACGTGTGACTTGAGGGGCTCTCATTCTCACTCCTGCTCCACATTAGATGGGAAAATCTAAAATGTGGTTCCACATAATTTTTATTCTCCTTTCCAGTGACCGGGGGCTTCTGTGAAACCTACCGGGCTTTGATTTTTTCCCTTTCATCCATGTCTTAAATATATGTATATATATGAGAAGTGAAAAACATTTATATAATCAGCTGTTACGATGAGTCAGATCTTTATTTCTGTTTTTTATTTTCATTTAATACTTCCAAAATTCTAAGAGGCTTTACAAGAAAATGTCACTTTGTTGATGCCAAAATTGAGTCAAGTAAAGTAACACACTGAAATAATACAATTAACTGATGGAGCCTAGATTTGAAGTTATACTTGTCATGATTCTAAAGCTCTTTTTATTATATCAAATTACCTTGATTTTAATTTAAAGAGGGAAACATTTTCTTTTCTTCGAAGGCAGTGAGTAAAATCACCATTGGTTATCAAGAGTGCTTCCCACATATGACAACAATATATACATATACTCTGAATTACATTGAACAAAAATATGGATAAAATACAAATTTTAAGCTCAAATAAAAATTGTCAGTCTCTTGTTTAAACATCATTTCCTTTCAATTTTTAGAAAAAGCATTTAGAGATAAAAAGTTTCAGATTGGTTTTAGAATGTATCTAAGTAAAAAGTTGTCTGTTCCCTGACATCTTAATTAAACTATTTCCCATGCCCTTTAATGGAACAGAGAAGCTAGTTCAAATTCAGATTCCACTTTTGAACTTAAAACTAATATAAACATTATTTTAAAAGTTAACCTAGCACCCTTTTCTTAGCATGATTATTATTTATTTGCTATATTCAATAGCACTGATTCCCCATTTATAGGACCCTGGTCTCCATGAACCAAAATTGCATGCATGAAATCAATAAGACCCTCATATATGTTATGCAAATTAGCAGAGAGAAAAGTTCCTTGATATTTCGCCACATTACCCCTGGTCTCTTAGAAAGCAGTGCCCAAGATAAGCTGTTACAGTTCGTAAATGGTTGGGGGTTTGCTCAGACAGAGCTTTCTACCAATGTTAGGAATTATTCACTCCAGTAACAATCCCTCTGTGTTCTGGGGGTAATCCTGAGAGTGTCGGGGTGCCTCCTGTTGGGCAAGGACATTGTGGGCTATTCCCACTAGCACTGGGAATGGCTCCTGATGTCATTAACAGTTGTTCTTTCTATCAAACTCTTCAACAAAATATCTGCCCTACAACTGAACTACCAAACTTAACTAGCAACTACCTCTTCTCTTGAAAGAGTCCCTGTTAAGACTCGTAGTAACACTTTCTGGAGAGTTTTGTGCATCCATCTCCTGGCAAAAGCAGTTCAGCTGTGTAGCATTTCGGCGTGGTGCTGCGAAGTTATCAAAGCACGAAAGTGGGATGTTAATATTGCCATTATTGGCATTTCTTTGTTCTCTTTAACCTCTATTTTTAATTTTTATTAATTAATTTAAAAACAATGTATGCAAGAAGAGTGCAGACTAATATCTAAGATATGGTGACTGTCTTTAAGGAACTCTCAATCACTAAGAAGTGAAAGAAAGACATACAATTATTTAACTGTAAGTGTGGTAGAGTTAGGGTGGGGATAGTCCAAAATATAATTCGAAGAACAGAAAGAAAGAAAAAAAAACTTGTCAGAAAGAAAGAAGTAGACAGTCATTTGGGAAATATTCATATGGGAGATAAGTCTTGCAGTGAACATATACTTGGGCTGTACAGATTATACCTAACCATTATCAGCAATTATCTGGTGCCAAGAGAGTTTATAAGCAGAGAAATAGCCTTCTAATAAAAACTTGTCTTAATTAGACTTATGCCTGCCTATGAGTGCTATATATTATACCATATGTACCTCTAAAAATATTTTCATGCTGCTCATAATTTAATTTTCACAACCATTCTGTAAATTATGTAGGGTAAAAAAATTACCTTATTTTATACATGAAGACCCTAGAGAGACTAATGACTTCCCCATTACTTAGCTGTATCTTTAATTTCTAGTCTTGATAAAAGAACAATGAGAGAGAGAAAGAGAGAGAGAGAGAGAGAAAGAGAGAGAGAGAGAGAGAGAGAGAGAGAGAGAGAGAGAGAGAGAGAATGAATAAGGGGATGGAATGCAATACTGTTTTCATGGTACAAAAGCCTGTGAAATAGATTAAGAAAAGGTACCAGTTAAGACTTCCTGTTCCCGAGTATTAAAAGCCAACTTAAGCAGAAAGAATTTATGGAAAGACTTTTGGGGTGCTCACAAATTCCCAGGAAAAGTTTAACTATAAAACCTCAAAAAGAACAGAAAGCAAAGAACCCACAAATCTAGTTGAAAGAAAATAAATAAAGGGGAGTTCCCTTAGGGTGCCACAAGGGCTGACTCCAACTCCTTGCCGCCTTGTGATAGGCCTCTTAAGAGTCATATTTTCAGGTGTCTGTTTTACCTGGTTGTCGTCACTTGGTTCACATGCTAGAGGATTGCAATCCCACCAGGACCTCATGAGATAGAGGAAGTGTAGTCTCCAAAATAAATGAAACATTTCATTTCTAAGAGAAAGGAAAATAATGCTAGGGAAACAAACACTCATCATTATTCCCAAAGAAAGCTGCACAAAACTGCATGGATCTTACATATGGCTTCAACATCTGGTCCTGTGGTTGATGTCTACCTCTCTCCTAATTTTAACATTATTCCATCTTGTTATTCTGCAATCTACAGATGACATGATAAATGTAACCACAACCCACAAATACGGGGTAGGTTAATACTCAAAAGGAAGAGAAAGGAATGACAGTACAAGAAAGAAAATATAGTAAATACTATGACTTTCACATGGTCAACTGCTCACAGGCTGGAGCTACTATTTTTCACTTTTTTGGTAACATCTATACTAATAAATGGGTAATATGCTAATTAGACTGGATGTCTTCCGGACATCCTTCCGGACGTCCTTCAGAACAAAGCCATGGTGGCGGGGGCCAAGCCAGAGGCAGTTAGGGGCAATCAGGCCGACAGGGAAGAGCAGTTTGGGGTGATCAGGCTGGCAGGGGAAAGAGGTTAGAGGCGATTGGGTGGGCAGGCAGAGTGGTTAGGGGCAATCAGGCAGGCAGTTAGGAGCCAGCGGTACCGGATTGCAAGAGGGATGTCTGACTGCTGGTTTAGGCCCGATCCTGGCAGTCAGATATCGCCTGAGGGGTCCCAGATTGGAGAGGGTGCAGGTCAGGCTGTGTACAAATTTCATGCACCAGGCCTCTAGTAGTCCATATTTATCTATCCTTTAGCTAGTCCCTAAATTGGTCAGGTATTTTTGCAAATAGGTATAAATCAAATATTCAAGCCCCAGAAGCATACATGTTTATAATAGTGCCTATATAAATTGTATTAGTCCTCCAATAATTGTGTCCTCTGGGATTGAAAGCACAAAGAGGAGCATAAGGCCCTAGCCACTTTGGCTCAGTGGATAGAGCATTGGCCTTTGGACTGAAGGGTTCCAGGTTTGATTCCAGTCAAGGGCACATGCTCTGGTTGTGGGCTTGATACCCCCAGTTGAGAGTGTGCAGGAGGCAGCTGATCAATGATTCTTTCTCATCCTTGATGTTTCCATATCTCCCTCTCTTTTCCTCTCTGAAATCAATAAAAATATTTTTTAAAAAGCAACAACAAAGAGGAGCATAAGGAATAACTGAGCTCCAACAAAATCCTCTCACCCCCTGTATCTGGAAGCAACAGTAAAGGTCAATCACCACTCTCCATGCCTTAACCCCCTTTTGTAAGGAAAAAACAATAGCCAAATGGCAGCCTCAGCTTCCAATCCAGTGGTCACAAAAGCTCTGACCCAGCAGATACCAGATTCATGGGGACAGATTAAATATTTAAAATGTGGGTCATTTTGTATAAATATAAAAGGCACCATCCTATCTCTGATCCTTGATTACTAGCTCTATATTTTGGCTGGTGGAAATATAGCACCATTTTGTTTTATTTTATTTTTTCAGTTTTATGGTATACACTTGGCAGAGTAACACTTCCCAGCTGGCATTGGAATTAAGGTTTCATTGAGCCATTTCATAAGGCCAACTCTTTAGGGGTGATGATGCATTTGAGTGCCGAAACTAGTGGGGATTTTCTCCCTACCTTACATCCTTCACTTTGATAATGGTTTTCTAGATGGCATATTGATTGCATTATTATGATGCATTAAGAACTAAATCCAAAAAAATGGCAGACAAAAAATATCCTAAACAGAAAAGCTATCTATATATATATAAAAAAGCCTAAGTGACTGTTACAACCGGTCGCTATGATACGCACTGGCCACCAGGTGGCAGATGCTCAGCACAGGAGCTGCCCCCTGGTGGTCAGTGTGCTCCACAGCCAACCTCCCACGGTCCCTCCCTGCAGCTGGCCAGCCCAATGGGTCCTGATTGCCGACCAGGCCGAGGGACCCCACCCATGCATGAATCATGCACAGGGCCTCTAGTAATTCTAATTAAAAAAATCTGTACTGACCTTCCTCTGACAAAAGGACCCAATGTAATCAAGCTGCCACTTGGCACTCAGCTGGTCCCTTTCAGGATCTGTACCATCTACAACTTCAGGACTAATCACTGCTGCTGGCAATTTAAGACCTCTTTGTTGTTGTTGTTAATCCTAACCTGAGGATATTTTTCTCATTGATATTTAGGGAGGGTGGAAGAAAGAGAGAAAGACAGAGAGAAACATCAATGTGAGAGAAACACATCAATTGGTTGCCTCCTGCACGCGCCCCAACCAGGGCCTGGGCTGGGGAAGAGCCTACAGTCTGTAGTAGTTTGTTATGGCAGCCCAAGCAAACGAAAACAGATTTACAGTGGTTTCCTGTATACCTTCAGCTCAGCTTCACTAAGGTGGGCGAAAAGTATTTTGGCCAAAATCTATTCTTTTAGCACCCACATTCCTAAGAGTAAAAGATATTTTCAGGAGAACAGAATGGTTTCCTGAACCTAATCATCTGTACTTTAAAAATGGTCAATTCAGAACTTAGAAATATACCCTACCCTATTATAATAGCAGTTATTTGTGATTACCAACCTACTGTATTCTGTGTTGACACAATTAAATCATGAAGATATCGATTTTCAGGAGCTATATCACCCATAGCAAAATCCCTGATGTTTTCTACCATATAAATCATATTGGAATAGTTCAGCATTTTTCCATTATCGTCTAGAAATGATTTTTGTAAGTACCCAAAACTATGTCAAATTTAATACACTATCACTCATTTTTATATATACCTAAGGAAAGAAAAAGACAGGGCTTATTTAAACAATTCTATGAGTAGAGTTGAATGTTCCATGGATTATATATAATTCTTACTTGATCTATTACTCTTATAGTGTTCCAGGTAAAAAGGTAGCAAGCAGAACAGTAAAGAAAAATAAAATAAAATAAAGAGGTAGGGTTAGGGAAGAGCTTTTAATTCTAATATCTTACATAACCATAGTCCAATTCTCAAATCCATGACACTTACATAAGAAACTACTGCATTTTCATCCTTGTATTCTTTCTCTTTTTTTACTCTCATTTTAAATATTATCACAGAACAGTTGGTGAATTCAGGTTTTAGTAATAGGAAAAAATTTAGGTCTCTCCTAAAAGGAAACACTTCATATTCCAACTTGGAAATGCAGTTGAACTTTTTCAGATAAGTTCAAGAACTTACTGAGGTACTCACAAATACTTTCTATGTTTTAACTGACACATAAGAAGCGTATGAAGCTGTTAATTCTGCTTTGATAACTCAACAAGTTCATATTAATAACCAAGCTTGTTTTTAGTAATTGCAAACCCACAGATCTGAAATATAGGATGTATGCAATATTTTCACATTGGGATGTCATTCCTCGCCTCCAGGCAAGGATTTTGACATTGTTGCTTGTCATTCTATTGCTTTCAATTATCCAATCATATCAGAAACAACTATTCCACACCATAATTTTTCCCTAGATCATTCCCATTAAATTCTCTGATGGTAACATGTACCTGATACCCTAGAGCTACACATAATCTCAGATGATTATAGACCATAACATAATTAGCTGATTATGAATTCCCTAAAAATGAACAAAACTCTTAATGTCTTTCATTTCATCTCTATCCAACAAAAATTGCACATGTCTCTGAGGATCTGTTTTCTGTATCCGACTCTTATACAATCTTATTATCAGTAAAAATACTTTCCTTTTCAGGAAACCACAATACATTTTGGTGTACATAAGCAAAGGAAATAAAGGAATTTATTGGAAGGACAGGGTTAGCTCACAGATTAAAGACAATTTATACAAACAGGGCTTGGAAGGAAAGAAACAAGGGCCTCTCCATAATTCAACTTTTTTCCATTATTTCACCAGTTTGTTCAAGATTCAAATTCCCAGAAGAGAATCTCATCATTCTAGATTTTGTCAGAGACAGGGCTTAATCCCTAGCTGAGGTGTGTGTGTGGCTGGGTGGGGGGCAGAGGCAGGGGAGGCACAGATATTTATAGCATTACTGTAGGGAAGCTAGATAGAATAGTCCCCCAAAGGAAAGGGTAAAAGAAAGATGCTGGGGAAGTAAAACCCAGCAGCTGTCCAGAAGAGTGCTCAAAACTAATCTAGAAACGACTGAATCATAAGCCTGAGGGGAAGGTATTTAAGAGTTTGAGATTTTTGTGGTAAAACACTAGCACTGCCAGCTTTGCCCTTTCCCATATTCCTACCAAATTACTCATAAAAAATCCCCAAATAAATTAAAAGTTTAAGTGGGACCAGACATTAGAATATTAGTTAAAAACCTTTCAGGTCACAGATGGAATTTATTTTCATTAAGCAAAGTTAGAATCAGAGCCTTAAGCTGAATAGAAAAACCATATGCAGGATAACGCTACACAAAATTTCCACCAACCAATACCAACCACATGAGCATAACAGATGTTCCACACAGATCAAGGCCGTACCATTCTAACTTGTCACCCACAATCCACTACATTAGTGCCTGTGTTCCCTTCAATGTTTCAGAATGTATCTTTTGACTCAGTATTTCTATTTTTATGTTTATTCAAATGAAATAATTTTTGATATAACTGTTTTTCTAGAAAGATACACAATTGTAGAATGAAAGGGTTAGTGGAATGCCAGATAAAATAGATTTGTAAAGCTATTCAGGGCACACTCTAAAGTTCAAAAACATCAAACATAAAAATTCCATAAAATTTCATAAAGGAATAGTATAATCCTAACACAGGACAAAAAAAGAAAAAAAAACACAATAAAAATAATGCAGGATAAAGAAGACCATGGAGTAATCTATTTAGAGTGTTGCAGTATAACCAAGTAAAAGATAATTTTAGACCCAGAAAAGTGGCCATGTAATAGTGAAAGCAAAACAATGTTGTATTCAGTCATCCAAGACTTCAGAAATTGCACTATATAATCATGCTCTTTGAAAATATTGTTGGAAAGAGTATCCCGGAAAGGAGAGAAACAAATGGAGGAGAGTGCTATGAAATATAGAAAACAAGGGTGGAAAAATATCACCTATTATTTAAGCAAACAAGACCAAAAATGTATCCCAACAGTAATACAGATCCGATATCACAGGTGATAACATATAATATTAGTCAAGAGGTAGATATAATATTAGTACATAGAAAGACAAGAAGGAAAAGATAACTTGCTAGGATAATTATCTAGTTTTATGTAGAAATATAAATATTGCTGAATTTAACAAACTGATGGATAAAAAGCAAACAAAATATGTGTCATCATAACTTATGAAGACTGCCAAAAGAAAAAGGTAAATGAAATAGAGTAAAACTTTCAAAAGAGCTCAACAAATTTGATTTATCTAATGAAAGAGGGGAGAGAAGGGGAAAAAAAAATGTCAATGAAAATTGTAAAATATGACGGCAGAACTGACTTCTAATAAAGCAAATAGAGACTTCTGATTCTGACCAACATGGAAAAACTGGGACCAGATTTACTCTTTTGATGTAAATATCTAGACAACCAGACAAAATATGGGAAATAATTATTGCCAGACATCAAATAGCAAACACTACCTGGCTGTGATCCTTGAAAAAAGAGAAACAAAAAGGTAAGCCTATGACTGTACTAGATAGCTGCTTGGAGGCAGTTTCCAGGGTACAGCAGAGGGAGGGGCAACCCAAACACAATCCAACAATCTCACTGAATTCAGGAGTCAGAGACTGGAGTTTGGAGAGGCCAAGTTATCTAGAACTTGTAGTGCAAAGTACTGGAGAAAAAGGAGTTGCACACACACAGAGATAGAGATATAAGGATATGTATACAAAGAGAGCTGAAACTTCAAAGAAGGACACTTGGGGTACTTAGCTAAATATGGATTTGTGCAGTGTGGGGAGGAAACTACCCAACTTACAAAAAAAGAACTCCCAGAGAAGAGTAGGAGGAGAAAGGAATAGAGCTCACAGTGAGCTGAAATAATGTGTAGTCTTACCAGCCAGAGTTGAAAAAGACCTTGTTGTAATACATGGGAGCATAGTGAAGACATCTTAAAAAAATATCAGCTTAGTAACTGGGATTTATTGAGCCTTAGATGAAGGATGCTTAGGATCTGTCCTACTAAAGCTTAAAAGCAAAAGCTTGAAAAGACCCTGCTAATTCCAAGTAAACCATAAAAACTTATACCCAAAAAAAAGAGAGAGAAAAAAAACATCTGTGCACTCAGGCAGGAGGGGGGCCGGAATCCCCTCAGCCTGGCCTGTCCCCTTTAGCAGTCCGGGATCCCTCAGGGGATGTCTGACCGAGGGCTTAGGCCTGCTCTCCATCAGGCCTAAGCCGCAGTCAGACATCCTTAGCACTGCCGTGGAGGCTAGAGAGGCTCCCGCCATCGCAGCTGCGCTCACCAGCTGTCAGCCTGGCTTGTGGCTAAGCGGTGCTCCCCCTGTGGGAGCACACTGACCACCAAGGGGGCAGCTCCTGCATTGAGCGTCTGCCCCCTGGTGGTCACTGCGCATCATAGCAACCAGTCCTTCCACCATTAGGTCGATTTGCATATTACCCTTTTATTATATAGGATGGGGGGGGAGTAGATAGAAATTAAATAAGGATATAGAGAAATTAAACATTTCCACCAAACTTTATTTGGTTTGTTAAGTGTGCAAAACAGACTTAACAAACCAAACTTAATCTATATGATTCACCATATTCATAGATTAAAGAATTAAAAAAATACAATCATCTTAATAGGTACAGAAAAAAATCATTGAACAGATCTACAAAATTCCTATTAAAAACTCTCAATAAACTAGGAATGAAATGAAACATCCTCCGTTTAGCAACAACAAAAAAGCAGATATAGCATTAAAACTTAAAACAGCATAGAAAAGATCTGAACCAAGCTTTTTTATTTTTTAAGTGAAAGGACACATTAATCAGAAAAATGTGGGATGCACACACAATCACGTTTGCATATATTATATATATATATATATATTCATATATCACTTGCGAATGCAAATCTACTCACAAAAATGAAACAAAGTATATACAGTACAGTGTTACAAGAGCTTATCCCTGAGTAATGAGATAACAGGTAATTTAATTTTAAAAAGTTTATGCCTTTTGTTCTAAAATGAAAATGTATGAATTTTACTATCAAATTTTTAAGGACGGAGGCAGGGCTTTATAGAGTCACGGGAGAATACGAATTTATGCGTTAGAGACAATAATTAGGCTAAGCCCAGCAGCAGGAATAATCAGGTAAAGAGCTTCGTGGAAAAAGCATCTTCCCAACTTATCCTCTAAAGATTTTGTTAAAAACCCAGAAGAGAATTTGAAGAGTTATAGTATCAAGCAGAACACCATGTCACTGGCATTTCTAAAGATAGATTATGTGTCTTGGCCTAACCTGAATAGCCGTTTACAATGTTTTTGTACGTTTTCCAACTTATATGGAAATGAACTGGATGAAGTAGTTAGTTCTAGATGCTACGCACACAATTGATATCCGAATGCTTCCCATTCTTAAGAAGAGTATATTGGAGCCCAAAGGGAATGAGAAATTTTTCCTTGAGTGATATTGCAAGGCACTAACAGAGCTGGGATCAAAATTCAACTTATCCAGATGTTGAATTTTGCGCTCAGCTGAATGAAGTCCATATGACCTTCTTTGTGCTTCTCGGGTCCTCCAAAGTCTGCATCTGTTTTATATACATTCTCCATTGAGAAAGGTCCCCAAACAGATGCAATATGTGAAGTACACGAGAGAAAAAAAAAAGATGTGAAGATAGAGTATTATAATCAGTCAAGCTAAAATTAGATTCCTTCTGTTTCCAATATTCTGCCTGTCCCAAAATGTTCCAAAGTCAAACAGCAACCAGGAGGGAGACATCCATTTCTGTGTTTTAAATACACTTTACACAACTTAGGTTCAAATAAAGTTTAAAGTTTTCCAAACTCAGGTAGAGAATAATTTTCCATCCAGGTGTGGTGCAGATGTTATGTTCCAATGTTAACGATAATAGAAATCAAAGCTGTTCTCAGACCCATTGCTTTCAGTCCTTGTCTCTGTCTGGTTAAATGAACTCCCCCAACAGCAGTCTATCACAAAGGATAAATATCCTATATTATCTTGCCCACCCTCCCTCTACTTAATTACATGTAAACTGTGGTATTTTCATGTCTCTGGGAAATAAAAACTAAGAATTTAGCTTCCAGATTTTGTTTCACTGTGACCTTGGAAGAGATATTCCACATTCTGAGGTATAGTTTGCCTGTTGATAAGGCAACCTATGCCATTGTGCCCTGTCGGCATTTATCAAAATTCTCTAGCATTCTTTCTTAAAGTTAGCATCATCTGAACATACCAGAGGATTACAGGGATTCCAAACCTTATTGGTTTCCTGTTAGGATTAGTGCATAATTTATTGTCCAAATAGGACACTTTTACAAGTAAAAGGGGAAGTATTAAAAATAACATCCACACAAAGGCTTAAACTGGAACTTTCTGAGGCAAACCATAATATGGAACCAAACTATGTTAAACCTACAACCATTTATCCAGATTGCTACAGGGTAGCATCATTCAGATATCAATGTTTCTTTTCCCAAACCAACTAATCTTTTCAGTGTTCCCACTTCTGTATATTGTACCACAATTCTCCTAACCCCTATATTTTAGAATAGCAAAATCATTTTTATGTCTCTTTTCTTTACTTATAATAGCCATTCATTCATCAAACCCTTTACTCTCAGCACCCCCAGGCTAAGTCCATAATAACTAAACCCCAAACCTAACTTTATTCTGATATATTTTTAAATTATTGTCCCAAATATACTTCTAGTTAATACACATAAACATTTCTGATTGCACTTTAGAATGTTTGAAGCTGACTACTTAATATTTGGCATCACCACCACACACGCTCATGTGTGTAAGCATAACCTGTCCGCGCTATCACCTTAGTATTTTGTTCCTTCTGAACCTTTTTCTTACAATGCCCTTCAAGATGAGTTACAGACTCTGGCATAAACCACTATTTACTTGATGTGTAGTCCTGGGCAAGTTACTTAATTTCTTTTTGTCTTGTCTCTTCATTCATTCCCAAGGTTTGTTTAGAAAGCTTTATTGTGGGAGGTACACTGTGCAATAGACAATATTTAACTGCATCCCTGGGCACTCTACCCAGGAAACACCACTAGCACCTCCTCTCTCAAGTTTTGATCATCAAAAATGTTTCCAGTATATACAAATGTCCCTTGGGGGAAAAACTGCCTGTGACAGAGAATCACTGCATTATACAAGAATAATAATAGTTAAGATCTTTGGGATTTTTCTGATAATTAAATATTTAACATATTGAACATGCTTTGAAGAGTAGGAGCACATGAGAAAAATTATATAAATGCCAGCATATAACTTTCACAAGTTCAAACCATCTACTCCTTCTGGATTTATGAAACCTTAAAATTATTTTGCAAGAATTTGTTCCTTGGTTTCATGCAATATATTTTGAGATAAGCTCTTCAATCTTGTTAATACCTCCTCTTTTCCCCCCAGCAATAACATATTTTCTTTTCCTTTAACAGTTCAAAGCAACTTGTCTATCCCTCCTGCAATTTATTCTGCCATAACAAAGGAGATGCTAACTAAATGGAAGCCATTTTTGTTTGATGGTGATATAGCTGCCATACCCTGTCTGAATTATTCACCTTTCCCTAAACAGGCACATTTGAGGCAAGGGAAAAAGAATGTCAGGCTTGGGAAAAAATTATTAATGGCAAGTTTAAACATGCAGTGCATATAGACTATACCAGACTGGGTCCTTATTTTATATTTTTTTTAACTGTTTTAAGATTCAAAAGAGAAACCTGGAATGAATAACGTGGGATACACTGGGTTAACACATCTATAATTCAATAGCCTTAACTGGCCTCTGGATTTGTTAATTATATAAATACGGACCATAGCTTTGGATTTTCTAAATCATAAACATAGCCTTTACCCATAGAAGATGAAAGACTGTATTCACAAACACATAATGAGGAATGGGGAAGCTTACTATTAAAAGACTAGGCCACCTTCTTGGGTTGAGGTAAATAAACAACACAGAGAGAATATTACAATTCCAAAGGCAAAGAAGCAACTTCAAAGTTCTGAGACTGTGCTTCCAATCTTAGCAATTCCAAAGCAGAGTCATGGAGGCTCCCGGGGGCCTGGAGGAATGTCCTTGCTCACCGGAGTAGAGCAGGTATTCTCTATCCTGGCCGTATGTGAGAATCATCTGGGGGGCTATTGTAACTCCCCTGCCCCAGATGGAGGTGCAGACCCTCTCTGGGGGAGATACGCTCATCAGTAGTTTAAAGCTCCACAAGTAATTAAAATACACTGTCAAAATAGAGAACCACCGTGGCAGAGGTTGTGCCATTAGTGATTATTTTAAAAGCATTAGATTAAAATTAAGGGGGTTGTATATAACAATATGGGAAATAAACTTCTTATTATAAAACTTATTTTTGTTTGTTGGAGTGTTTTTTTGTTAATCCTCACCCAAGGATTTTTCCATTGATTTTTAGAGAGGGTGAAAAAGAGGGAGAGAGACAGAGAAGAGACATATCAACTGGTTGCCTCCCACGTACTCCCTGATCAAGGCGGAGGATCCAGTCAGTAACCCAGGTATGTGCTCTTGACCAGACTCAAACCCGGGAGCCTTCAGTCCATGGCTGATACTCTTATCTACTAAGCCAAACTGGTTAGGGCATAAAACTTCTTTCAGAACTTGTTTTAAAGCATGGTGACTAGAGCAAATTTCAAAGCTTTCCAAGAAGGTGATCGGGTCTCAAATTCCACTCCCAAAGAAAGAGATGGTAGTATGCATACCACCCTCGCCCCACATAGCGGGTGCCAATATTAATCTCATACTGGGAGACATCTCCCAACTGAGGTTTTGTGGTTTTTCTTCCATTACAGTTTACATTCAATATTACTGGTATTAGTGTCAAATGTACAGCATAGTGGTTAGATAATCATAGAGAGTGGTCTCCCGATATTTCAAGTACCCACCTGGCCCCATGCATAGTTATTATGATATTATTGGCTATATTCTCTATACAATAATTTACATCTCTGTGACTATTCTGTAACTACCAATTTGTATACCCTTGAGTTTATGTTCATTCAAACAACTCTTCCAGCCAATCAGCATAAGCTAGCATTTAAGGCGGAAACCAAAATTTTCTTCATCTAAACTCATCCACTGAGGTACCATGCAATTTTTGCTACAGTTCTTGCACTAAGTCCTGGATTCTAGAAACACAATCTTGCCGAGATAACTTCTCTTGAGCTGGAAATTAGCATTTTCTAAATTTTGTGGCAATGAGGTCAGTGCATAATAATACTGCGTACCTTTTTAAAAATTTGCTTCTGAATGTTGAAAGTGAGACAAATCAGAGATTTGGTATGAAACAAAACTTTCAACTGTGAAAGAAACTTGCAGTCCACAGAGAAACAGCCCTGGATTCAACAACAAATAAAAAAAAAATTGCAGAATATGAATTTTGGATTTAAATTCTTTGAATTTTAATTCCTAAGAGTAAGGCAATTTGATTTTGAAGTTAAATTTATTTGACTTCAATTTATAAGCACATTAATTTGAAGACTTTAATTTCTCCTCATTAAATCTATTACAGTAGAAATTTATACTAAAACTGGAGCCCCAGTGCACGAAATTCATTCACGGGTAGGGTCCCTAGCGTCTGCCGCTGCCAGCTGGGGCTTCCCTTCCCCAGCTGCTGGCTGCCGGCCAGGGCCTTCCTTCCTTCTGCACCATTCCGTGATGGTCAGTGCACAACATAGCAAGCGATTGAACTCCTGGTCGGTCGAACTCTCGAGGGGACACTTTGCATATTAGGCTTTTATATATATAGATTTGATGCATTTCTCTGTTGTTGACATTTTATTATTAGATGTTTAAGTAATTCATCTTATCTTGAGGCAGAAACCATGATGGGCTAGGTGGACAACGTTAGCTGTAATTTGGAATGGAAAATAGAATAGTGAGCTTTGGGTTTTCAGCTTCAGTTGGAAACTAGAAGTTGATTTAATGAATTAATAGTTACAAACCACTTAGAGCTCCGAGGCAAAGTTCTGTCATCTAGCAGTTGTTCCAAAAGGATATCCAACAGAGCAGTGCCTTTTCCTGGAGACTTCATCTTGAGAAAATGGGAGCTGAATTCTCCTGACAGTCTGAGGTCTCCTGCCCTACGGCAGATGGTCCCATGCTTAGTTGACCACAGCCTTAATGGTGAAGCCAGTGGATTAAAAGAATAAAGCTTATTCTCCACTCCCCAATGTTTCCTCCATTCCTCAAGCTCCACTGCAATGACAAGTCTCTCACTCTGTCACTCGCTGCTCTCCAGGAGGTAGGAGGAGTAATATAGAGTTCTTGGTTTTAGAAGAAATATCTAAGCATGTATGGCCCAGACTCTCTTTACCCTGCTTTTGGGAAGTTTCCAAGGAGCACTCATTCCTTGCTCTTCCATGCCACGTGTGGGAACATGTGGAGAAAAGCCTTCTCCAGTACAGAGATGACTGGGCTGAGTGGGGAAAAGTGGGGAACTCTGGGTTTGGAATTGCAAATATTACTTGCTTACATATTTAAATTGTATTCTCCAAATACCACTTAATAAAATTTATAATTTTACATCTGTGTACCTCACTCCTTTGTTTTATTTCTCGATTTTCTCATAACTAGGGTAGGACTGAAGGATTCTAGTTTGTAAGGAACCACCTCAAATACTCTCCAAATGTTATAACAATGATTCACTGCCTTAGTGTTTAATCAAACTTTTTCTTTATTGAGATCTCTGGAGGGTTGCTTATGAGGTCATTGGCATATTTGTATGTGCAATATACTGTAAGTACTGTGCATAAAATACAAATAAGTTGGTGCAGGGTGAATGATGGCAGCTGAGACATGATCTCCTAGAACCAAATGATAAACTTTCCATCTGTGTGGTTATCTTGGAGATTCGACATGTTATGCTTTTCTTTATAGCCACAAGAAAGCTAAGACATATTTTGGACAATAAAAAACTATTCAATGTTATTAACAATCAAATTTCAACCCCCACACAATTTTCACTTTCAACCAAGATAGAGTATCAGGAATCAAATTTACTCTGACACAACCGAAAATATGAGCATTGGGGGAAGTGTGCAAGGAAGAGATTGTAAAAGGGCATGAGAAAACTTGTAGAGCAATGGACATATTGATTTCTGGTGGTTCTGAATGATGGTTGTTCTGTAGTTTAGCTGTAATTTTGATGTGGTTGTTGGTGGATGTGAGTACTTCACTTACCTATGCTACCATCTTGACAAAAGTCCCTCCCTTTTCTTCATTTCAGATAATTTCTATTAATATGTTTTTAAGCTGATTGATCCTTTCTTTTATAGTGTTTATTCTGTTATTAAATTAATTTGATGTATTTTTAAATTTCATTCATATTTTTATATCTAAGTTTTCTCTTTTACTATTTTTGCATTTTCCATTTCTTTAATGAAATTCTGTTTTCTCGTTCTTTCATCTCTTCCTATAAATTCTTCAAAATATCCATAATAATTATTTTAAGTTCCTTGCCAGCTACTTGCAGTATCTGGGTATCTGTGAGTTAGTCTAAGTGAATGCTATTTTATGAGTATAAATTCTATTGACTTGCTTCCTTATACCTCTTACATTTTTTTTATTGTGTAAGATCATTATTTATGAAAGAAGAATAGAGGCTGAGGAATACTACCAACTTATTATTATTACTACTATTACTATTCCCTAAGAGTGTAAACTTTCTTACCTTTGTTTGCTAAATTAAAGAGATTTCACTATTAATCTGTGACTGAGCCACAATGTTAATAAAATCCAACCCAACCATCTACCACTTTTGATGTTGCTGCTTTTACCACCATGACTGCCCTACTGTTACCTAGGATCTAGGGTTTGAACCTGAAGCCAAGAAAAGAGTGGGCTGAGGTTGAATGATTTGGTTGAGAAGTTCCACAAAAGGGTGTGAGACTGCCTGTGTTTGTCTTTTCAGTCCTACTTTTGCTTTATTTTTTCTCATAAAAATCAGAGGAATGGAGAAGTGAGGAGTTTTGCTATGCCAGGAAAACTGTTACATATTATGTTTGGGGATTTTTCCAGAGCCCAGTCCATCCCACCTGTTCCTACTGCTGCCAGTGCCTTAGCTACCTTCTTCTCAATCTCAAAGTCATACGTCTCTATCAGGCTTTCTCCATCTATAGACATCCAGACCCAATTTTTTGCCCCAGAACCTGCTACAGCTCACTGCTCAATTATGCAGGGCTCCATTCTCTGGAAATCAGTTCATCAAGAAATCACTGCCTTCTTGCACAAAGAATTCTGAAACAGTCAAATAAATGTGTGTGACCTTTTATTATCCATATTTTGCTTGGCATTACCACAAGTGAAGGTCTTCTATGTCTTCTCGCATTCTACACTGGAAGTGGAAATCCACTGAAAATCTATTTTAGTGTTAGAGGGGGAAATTTACCTTTCTGGACTCACTAGGAAGTGGTATAAAGCTCTGACATTATTTTAACCTTATAGAGGTTTTCCCAAACTCAGCCCTGTTCTGTGGACATTTTGGGTGGGAAAATTTGGGGGTGGGGTGGGGTTGGGGGTGTGGTATGGAGTAGATTGTTCTATGAACTGTAGAATGCTTAGCAGTTTGCCTGGTTTTACCAACCAGAGGCCAGGAGCAACCCCTCCCCTCATGGTGACAAACAAGAATGTCGACATTGCCATGGGCAGTCCCAGTTCTTTTCTGAGAAAACTGTATTTTCTTTTCTTTACACATGACTTGACAAAAGGTGTCTAGAATGTGACATTTTTAGTTAAAATAGAAAGAAAATCGTTTTAGCTCATTTGTAAGACTGGCTTTAAATTGAAATGGGTATGTCTTTGTTTTTGTTGTTGTTGTTTTAAGGAAACTCATTATTTCATCAAAGACAGCTCAGCTTTAAAGCAGTCATTTAAAATAATTTTCTCACACCAGGTTCAAGTACAGAGTTTTAAGACTTGGCAGTGTTTTCAACCAAACAAACACCCAGATGATAAAGATGATGATGATGATGATGATGATGATGATGATGACGACAATGACAACAATGATGATGGCTGAGAGCCTCCATAAGATGACAAAGGAGGAAGACTGAGGTCATGCTCTGAAGCATAGGTATGGAAGCCTTTATCACCAGAATTGTCTCAATGACAGGAATGAGGACAAAACCCTTGGCCAAAGGTGTCACAAATGTTCATCTTGTCCCTGACATAGAATCTGTTTTTCCAATGCCAAAATTCATGGAAGATGGATTCATTTTGTTTGGAATCCATCTGCCATTCTTCATTATCTCCTTTTTTATTATAAGGACAGATTTATATTGTAGCATCATCTGTTTTCATTCCAACATTGGGCTAAGGAAGCAATCTGGTGTGAAACTAAGGTCACCCCAGAATATTGAAAGAGGTTGCTTTCATTGATGGCAGGAGAGAGAGAGAAAAGCAGAGATTCTGTGAATGAATATGGGGAGGTTCTAGTTAAAGACTGTAAGCGCTTCAAGAGAGACGCATTTCTTGCTATTATCTCAAAACAAAATTCATAATAAAGAGAATAAATAGCATATTTGGGAAATTCACTTGGGTTCTACAATATTATAGAATATTTTCTCATCGTTAACTTTTATTTTTCTCCTAATTTAGATTTTCTGTTTGTTTTTTGTTTTGTTTATTTTGGGATATTACTAGTGAAGTTGGGACTTCTTATTCATTCAGTTAATCAAGCTCTAGTTTCAGGAAAAAGAAAACTCTTTATACTAGTACCCAGTCACTGAAAAGGAAGTTGTTGATTCTTATCACTAAAAGTTTTAGATGTTTAGTCCTATAAGAGATGCTTCAAGAGTAATTTTAACTAGACAGTTGGTTCAGTTGGGATAAAAAGACTTTTGAACTCTCAGGTCTAAAGAAACATTGAAAAATAAGTGTGCTTTAATGTGATTTCTTGTACTTGAAGTGGAGGGAGAAATGTTTTTATGCTAGTGGAAAGTCATAAAGTAGAAAATTGAGAGTTGTCATAGAAAGTGAAAGTGTTCAGCTGTAGATGATTATGCCAGTGGCTCTCTCACTTTCATACCACAGAATTCCAGAATTTGGAATCTGTGGTATTCTAAGGAACCTTTTATTGACTCCTATAACCACAGTTATCCAAAACCAGCATATACTCTACCTTCTCTTCTGTTACTATAAATAAATTCTCCAGGCTCCTATGTAAAGACAATTATTTTCATAATTAACTGAATCCTATCTCATCCTGCTTATTCAAAGACAACATGCTATCAATTTTCTCTCCTTTCTACTATGTCATCAATTTCTCCTCAACTGTGTTACTCCCTTCTCTCTCTCTCTCTCTCTCTCTCTCTCTCTCTCTCTCTATATATATATATATATATAGATATATAGATAGATAGATATACACACACACATATATGTAACATATATAACATACATACATACATACACATATACACATACATATACATATACATATACATACATATACATATACATATACATATATATTTACACATACACACACACAAAAGCCCAGTGACCATTATGGCCGAATGATGGCAACGACCAGAATGACTGGTCACTATGACACGCACTGACCACCAATTGGCAGACGCTCAATGCAAGAGCTGCCCTCTGGTGGTCAGTGCACTCCCACAGCAAGAGTGCCACTCAGCCAGAAGCTGAGCTCACAGAGCCTCTCCTGCTTCTGTGGCAGCACTAAGAGCGGTGAGCCAAGTGGTCAGGAGGGAGCAGATGAGCGGTAAGGAGCGGTGAGCCAAGCAGTAAGGAGCAAGTAGGCAGTCAGTTAGGAGCGAGCAGGCGGGCGGTTAGGAGCAAGGGGTCCCGGATTATGAGAGGGCTCAGGCCAGGCTGAAGGACCCCCTACCTTCTGACGTGCACAAATTTTGTGCATCAGGCCTCTAGTCAGTATTTAAAACTGCTACTAGTTATCCCACATTAAAATAGATAAGTAATTTTAAAATCTCTTTGACCCCATTTTTTCAGTCAGGTACCAGTCCATCTCTCCATGCTCTTTTGCAAAAATTCATGAAAGTATTGTTTCTAATTATTCTCTCCTCCTGTTCTCTCCTAAATCTTCATTAGTCAGAATTTGTTCCCAACACTGTATTGAAACTGTTCTTTTCAGAGTCACTAATGACCTCCAAAGATTAGTTCTCAGTCCTCATCTTATTTATCAGCAATATTTGTCATAAAATAGGCGATCACATTCTCCTTGACACATGTTCTTTACTTGGCTTCCAGTGAAACACTCTGGTTTCTTCCAATGTTGTTGGTCACTCAGCCTCCATTTCTGAGGTAAAGTTCATTAACAGAATCAATCATTCACCTCCCCGAGGCACATACCTTTGCAAAAACAAACAAAAAAAGACTTTGCAATGCCCACCCCTTGTGACTATAGCTTATTTTCCCTTTGCCTGGGTTTAGGCTAAACCACATGACTTGCTTTGGCCAATGGTTTATTAGCAAATGTTTTGAATGCAGAGGCTTGAAAATAACCATTGCCCTGAGGACATGCTTGGATTTCCCCAGTGAAGCCTGAAGTGTGGAGCAGAACTGCTGCAGATAAGCTGCCCTGGCCCAGCCCAGCCAAAAACAAAGATCCCAACCAGCCTGCAGACACACCTGTGAGCCCAGTAAAGACCAGCTGAGCCCAGCCTCCAGCAGCTAATTCTAAGACTGGTAAACTAAACAAATACTGTTACACCACTGAGATTATTCGGGATACAGCATTATCGTGGCCCTAGTTAACAAATGCAGTCTCCACTCCTTATTTCTCCTGCTCTCCATGCCACCTTGACAATGGAGTGAATAGGCATCAACCTTTGAAGCTCTATCAGTTAATAATTCAGATCACTTTCTCCCTTTATTTATATTAAGTAATACTTTCACTTTTATACTAAAAGGAGAGGTTTTGTGTGGACATAAGCTTTCAAATACTTCGAGTAAATACCAAGGAGCATGATTGCTGAATCATAGGGTAAGACCAAACTGTCTTCCAAAATGGCTGTATCATTTTGAAGTCCCACCAGCAATGTAAGAGAGTTCCTCATCCTTGTCAGAATTTGATATTGTCAATATTTAGGATTTTCATTAGAATTGGTGGTTAGTAGTATCTATCATTGTTTTAATTTGCATGTCCCTGATGTCATTATATGAGCATCTTTTCAATGCTTTTTAAATTTTTTTAAAATTTTATTATTATTTTCAAAATATATTTAAAAGTTTAAGCTCATTTGCCATATCTTCTTTGATGAGACATTTGTTAAAAACGTTGGACAGTTTTTAAATCAACAATGTACCTGTTAAGTTTAATCTGAATTATTATAGCATTTGCCAAGATGTGATATCTGTTGTATAAATACTATCACCATGACCATTTGCAAATACTCCAGATTTGCCATTAAACCATTGCAGGTTTCAAGCTATCAAGAACTCATCAACATAAGTCTTGAGAAGAAACACACAGTAATATAACATTATGTATATAGTATTTCCATAATACAGGTAGAACAGACATAAATTATCCCAAGAGCACAGATAATAGTAAAATAAGTTTTTAAAATGAGTTTGAATATTTGTTACTTTTGCTTTAACATAGTTTAATGTAAGTTTACATAATTTATTTTTAAAGCATGCATTTCTTGAACAACTGACTCTCAAAAGTCCTGAAAATTAACAAATGATTCTCCTGATCCCATGTGAGCCAGCTACAGCAAACCACAGTGGGTACATATATGCCACCCTAACTTAGGGCTAACTCATCCCCCTTGGAAAGGAGAAGCAGAAATCCAGAAATTGTTCTTGCCTCCTTTGATCTCCATTCTAAAAGCTTTCTTTTTCAGCATTCTCAACAGGAGCAGGACAAAATACAAAAAAATAAAAATAAAAGTATTTTAACTACTTTGGAATTGAGCAAACTAATTAGGGTCGATTAAAGTTTCTTAAAGGTTTTGTTTTAGTTTTTATTTCAAGGCTGATGTTAATTGCTCTAGGTTTTCAAAAAACTTCCCTGTATCATCATTTGAGAATCCAAATAGGTCATAAAGTTCATTTTATCTTTCCTCTAGTCTTCAAGCAGGACTTCATTTAAAAAATAATGGAGAGGTCGGTCACTAATCTGCCTTGCCAACTCAACATTTCCCCGAGTTTTTGCATGTACTTAAAAATGTCAATATTTCTCTCCCTCCCCAATCCCCGCCCCTTTCAATTTTTGAAAGAAAAACAGCATTAAAGAGTTTGAATGGAAGTGTCTGCTGTATGGCTTCCCAAGGGAGTGTCTCCCAGGTGTGAAAATAGCAGCATAATGAAAGGCTCCTTTTCTTCTCCATTATTTCAGGGTCCATGTCTCCATTTTCCCTTTAGAACATCAATGGAAATGACAGAAGTATCTGTTATATCGGACGTTTTCCTAGGCATTATATTGACCCTAACACGCCTTCACAGAACACACACTAAATGGAACCGTTATGGTTCCGCTCAAAGTGGGTTGTCAATGTAATTGTCATTGTACAAAAAGCATAATGAACATTTACTGCTTCTCTGCTTGGACAGCAGATACATTTCAAACATGA
The DNA here is from genome assembly GCF_027574615.1 of Eptesicus fuscus. NCBI lineage: Eukaryota > Metazoa > Chordata > Mammalia > Chiroptera > Vespertilionidae > Eptesicus > Eptesicus fuscus. The sequence continues at coordinate 20,899,348 of NC_072490.1, forward strand.
ATATCTCAGCAATTAAAATTACAAATATAATCCTAGCAACAAAGGCCCTGTGTTCAACTCTCACTTAAAAACAAACAAACAAACAAACTAAAAAACCACAATGCTACTTTTTCCCACCATTTAAATGGAATAGAATGGATCCACATTTATGATTCAGTGTTCACATGAACTGAATAATACAATTAATCAGGATCTTTAGTCACATAACTGCCTTTCATACAAATAAATCATTTTATGTATCAGTTTGCATTCACTAAATTAAATAATTGAAAATTAAAAATTGTCATAAAGAACAGTTTCATGATACTTTAAGAGTAAATCAATCAGATTTGTATAGACTAACTGAGAAAGAAATATATACACATGAAATCAGACACTTCACCGCTCAATGAACTCAAGAAAAATCCCAGGTACTTTTCTTTGCTTTCCTTCTTTGGTAACATATTGTGCCAAAAGAACAGCCTGACACAGTTAGGCCAAATTTTAATCGACTTAATTTTGTGTGAGTGCCAGGAATTTTCAGCCTAATTTGAGTCAAAATAACTGAATCATAAATCTTGGCCAGAATGGCTCAGATAAAAAAAAAAAAAAACCAAAGCCCATTCCCTTGCACAGAGTGGGGGCTGCAGTGCCACAGTGGATTGCTGGACATGTAGCATTTGTTTGAGAGAAATTGCACATTCTTACCGACTCGGAGACCCATGCAAGAGATAAGCGAAGGGAAGAGCATGGCTGAAGGGGAGGGGGGAACGGAGAGGGTAATGGCTTACATTTACACTGTAGGGATATTCTCAACAATGACTTTCTACAGAAAGTCAATCAGACAATCTTTCAGAGGACAAAGGTTATAGACACCTATTTGATCATGTCTATTAAAGTGAGAGACTCTTTAAACCAATGCTATCCAAAGGAAAAGTTTCAAAGCAGTCTTCTCAAACCCTGAGCCAGAAATCAATAAAGTCACCAAAAGTGAAAGGATGGGCTTTCCTAGGGATCAGCTAGAAGGTCAGCTACTATGCTGACCTCAAAGCTTGATAGATACGATTGAGCCGCTCAGAACCAAGGTTTAGATGCAACCTTGATTTTCTTATTCTTTAAATGTTTTCAAGACATTTAATTCAATATACAGACAGGAAGTAACAGACTGTTCAGAACAGGCACATTTTCAAACCATCGAACTGCTCTCAAGGAACATGTAATTGTATCATTTTCAACTCAGAAGCCAAAGGAACATGGACAAAAGAACCTAGATAATTGGTTCTCACATACTCGTAATTTCATTTCCATTTTATAAATAAATAATACTTTCTGCTTAGGTTTTAAAGAGGAAAGTTTGTACAATGCGGTTTTGCACATTTTCACACTGTTGTATAATTCCAAGTCCAGATGGTTCCAGCAAATTATAAAATCAAAGTCTCTAAATGTCCCATTTATTAGGATAATCTGAATATAAAAATGTATCTAAATTATATCCCCAAGCAAAACCCTAGACCAAAGTCAACTTTCTTACTGCAAAAATCTTCCAAGCTTCTATGAAAATAATAAGTAGAGAGAGAGTTGCAGCAAATATTTTTTTATCCCTACTACTCACACCCAATTGCACCTCTGGCCAAGACATCTTCTCTCTAAAGGATGTGTAAAAATCTTATCTAACACAGACCCTTATGAATTAATGGCTGCTAGTCTTACTTCCCCTCCTCTAGTCCCATTTGGAGGAGGGGAGAGAACCTTACCAGGTGATGGTAGTAGCACCATCAGAATTGAGTGCTTTCCAAATAACTTCATAGTGAGGCAAAATACCTTAGAGTTGATATATTGTGCGTCAGAGTTTGGGTTTGAATCTCAGCTCTGACTGACATTTACCAGCTTTGCAACCTTTCATTAATGCACTGTATACTCTGTGTTCCCATTTCCTTACCTGTAAAATGGGTATGGTAATGATTGAATTCTCAGGATTGTTGTGGTGGTAAAATAGTGCTTTAAAGACAATTATAACACTGGCATGTGGTGAAGGGTGGTGGAATATGCCACTTTCGCATTATTTTGAGTTTTAAAGCACTTGAAAAATGCAAAGAAAATAATAATAATCTTGATCCTATTTGTTTCCTTAAAAGCAGGAGGTGAAATTCCCCTGTGAAATATGTCCTCCCTGAACCAGAAGGGGAATATTCAGTGAGCGCCAAAGCTTTGCTGCACCAAGACCCGGCCCATAAACGTGTCTCCTGCACAGCAACTCTTCCTTTATAGACAAGAGAGCCCCCCCAGTGACACCAACAACAATCAAGACTTAACTATACAAAGGAGGACCAAGATGGAGGCATAGGGCGGAAGCTGATTGTTGCCTACCACAACAACTTTGAGACTATGACAAGAGAGCAGAGCAGACACCATCCAAGACACCATAGGGCTGGCTGAGTAGATGCTCTACAACTAGAATAAAAGAGGGGGATGTGGGATGATGCTGATGCCAGTGACCCAAAGACCACACTTTAAGAACTACAGCTCAGGCGACACAAAAGAACTATGGCTCAGGCGATACAACGGCGGCCTGGAACGTGCTCGGCGCAGTTCCCCCGGCGGTCTCCGGCTGAGGGGACGGCTCCACTGGCAGCCAAGCACGGACAGACGAGCCCCTATGAGACATGGGGTGGGAGACTCCGCGCTTGCTGACCTCTGAGTCCGTCAAGAATCTCAACACCCCAGAAGCGGCCAGGTGCGCATGCTCAGCGACCGGCCACCGATGCAGACCCAAGGGCCGACACAGTGACGCCAGACTGGCCCACCGCCATGCACCGGGTGCACCGGAGCTTCGCCGAGCCGCCGCCCGACGAGTTCTGCAGCAGCCATACTGGAGCTCCGGAAGGATGGCCAGGGGAATTGCTGAGGGAGGATTGACCGGCAGGAATTGGGATCGGGAAGACGGGGCCCCGCTGAGACCCGGGTGCGGGCGGGGTTGCGCGCCTCTGGGCTCGGGTGTGGTCACACGCCTCTGGGTATAAGTGAGGCCTCACGTCCCTGGGTCTAGGTGAGGCCACATGCCCCTGGGTCCAGGTGAGGCCGGACTCTGGGTCCGGGTGAGGCCAAGTGCCCCTGGACCCGGATGACGCTGGATCCCGTGCCCAGGCGAGGCCAAGCGCCCCTGGGTCTGGGAGAGCCCACACACCCCTGGGTCCAGGCGAGACCATGTGTCCCTGGATCCGGGTGAGGCCGCATGCACCTAGGCCCGAGTGAGCCCAAGTGGCCCTGGGTCTGGGAGAGGCCAAGCGTCCCTGGGTCCGGGTGAGACCATGTGTCCCTGGATCCGGGTGAGGCCTCGGGCACCTAGGCCCGGGTGAGGCCACGTGCCCCTGGGTCTGGGAGAGGCCAAGCGTACCTGGGTCCGGGTGAGACCATGCGTCCCTGGACTGGGTGAGGCCTCGTGCACCTAGGCCCGGGTGAGCCCAAGTGGCCCTGGGTCTGGGAGAGGCCAAGCGTCCCTGGGTCCGGGTGAGACCATGTGTCCCTGGATCCGGGTGAGGCCTCGTGCACCTAGGCCCGGGTGAGCCCAAGTGGCCCTGGGTCTGGGAGAGGCCAAGCGTCCCTGGGTCCGGGTGAGACCATGTGTCCCTGGATCCGGGTGAGACCTCGTGCACCTAGGCCCGGGTGAGCCCAAGTGGCCCTGGGTCTGGGAGAGGCCAAGCGTCCCTGGGTCCGGGTGAGACCATGCGTCCCTGGATCCGGGTGAGGCCTCGTGCACCTAGGCCCGGGTGTGCCCAAGTGGCCCTGGGTCTGGGAGAGGCCAAGCGTCCCTGGGTCCGGGTGAGACCATGTGTCCCTGGATCCGGGTGAGGCCTCGTGCACCTAGGCCCGGGTGAGCCCAAGTGGCCCTGGGTCTGGGAGAGGCCAAGCGTCCCTGGGTCCGGGTGAGACCATGTGTCCCTGGATCCGGGTGAGGCCTCGTGCACCTAGGCCCGGGTGAGCCCAAGTGGCCCTGGGTCTGGGAGAGGCCAAGCGTCCCTGGGTCCGGGTGAGACCATGTGTCCCTGGATCCGGGTGAGGCCTCGTGCACCTAGGCCCGGGTGAGCCCAAGTGGCCCTGGGTCTGGGAGAGGCCAAGCGTCCCTGGGTCCGGGTGAGACCATGCGTCCCTGGATCCGGATGAGGCCTCGTGCACCTAGGCCCGGGTGAGCCCAAGTGGCCCTGGGTCTGGGAGAGGCCAAGCGTCCCTGGGTTCGGGTGAGACCATGCGTCCCTGGATCCGGATGAGGCCTCGTGCACCTAGGCCCGGGTGAGCCCAAGTGGCCCTGGGTCTGGGAGAGGCCAAGCGTCCCTGGGTCCGGGTGAGACCATGCGTCCCTGGATCCGGATGAGGCCTCGTGCACCTAGGCCCGGGTGAGCCCAAGTGGCCCTGGGTCGGGGAGAGGCCAAGCGTCCCTGGGTCCGGGTGAGACCATGTGTCCCTGGATCCGGATGAGGCCTCGTGCACCTAGGCCCGGGTGAGCCCAAGTGGCCCTGGGTCTGGGAGAGGCCAAGCGTCCCTGGGTCCGGGTGAGACCATGTGTCCCAGGATCTGGGTGAAGCCTCGTGCACCTAGGCCCGGGTGAGCCCAAGTGGCCCTGGGTCGGGGAGAGGCCAAGCGTCCCTGGGTCCGGGTGAGACCATGTGTCCCTGGATCCGGGTGAGGCCTCGTGCACCTAGGCCCGGGTGAGCCCAAGTGGCCCTGGGTCTGGGAGAGGCCAAGCATCCCTGGGTCCGGGTGAGACCATGTGTCCCTGGATCCGGGTGAGGCCTCGTGCACCTAGGCCCGGGTGAGCCCAAGTGGCCCTGGGTCTGGGAGAGGCTAAGCGTCCCTGGGTCCGGGTGAGACCATGTGTCCCTGGATCCGGGTGAGGCCTCGTGCACCTAGGCCCGGGTGAGCCCAAGTGGCCCTGGGTCTGGGAGAGGCCAAGCGTCCCTGGGTCCGGGTGAGACCATGCGTCCCTGGATCCGGGTGAGGCCTCGTGCACCTAGGCCCGGGTGAGCCCAAGTGGCCCTGGGTCTGGGAGAGGCCAAGCGTCCCTGGGTCCGGGTGAGACCATGTGTCCCTGGATCCGGGTGAGGCCTCGTGCACCTAGGCCCGGGTGAGCCCAAGTGGCCCTGGGTCTGGGAGAGGCCAAGCGTCCCTGGGTCCGGGTGAGACCATGTGTCCCTGGATCCGGATGAGGCCTCGTGCACCTAGGCCCGGGTGAGCCCAAGTGGCCCTGGGTCTGGGAGAGGCCAAGCGTCCCTGGCTCCGGGTGAGACCATGTGTCCCAGGATCTGGGTGAAGCCTCGTGCACCTAGGCCCGGGTGAGCCCAAGTGGCCCTGGGTCGGGGAGAGGCCAAGCGTCCCTGGGTCCGGGTGAGACCATGTGTCCCTGGATCCGGGTGAGGCCTCGTGCACCTAGGCCCGGGTGAGCCCACGTGCCCCTGGGTCTGGGAGAGGCCAAGCATCCCTGGCTCCGGGTGAGACCATGTGTCCCAGGATCCGGGTGAGGCCTCGTGCACCTAGGCCCGGGTGAGCCCAAGTGGCCCTGGGTCTGGGAGAGGCCAAGCATCCCTGGGTCCGGGTGAGACCATGTGTCCCTGGACCCGGGTGAGGCCTCGCGCACCTAGGCCCAGGTGAGCCCAAGTGGCCCTGGGTCGGGGAGAGGCCAAGCGTCCCTGGGTCCGGGTGAGACCATGTGTCCCTGGATCCGGGTGAGGCCTCGTGCACCTAGGCCCGGGTGAGCCCAAGTGGCCCTGGGTCTGGGAGAGGCCAAGCGTCCCTGGGTCCGGGTGAGACCATGTGTCCCTGGATCCGGGTGAGGCCTCGTGCACCTAGGCCCGGGTGAGCCCAAGTGGCCCTGGGTCTGGGAGAGGCCAAGCGTCCCTGGGTCCGGGTGAGACCATGCGTCCCTGGATCCGGATGAAGCCTCGTGCACCTAGGCCCGGGTGAGCCCAAGTGGCCCTGGGTCTGGGAGTGGCCAACCGTTCCTGGGTCTGGGTGAGACCATGTGTCCCTGGATCCAGGTGAGGCCTTGTGCAACTAAGCCCGGGTGAGGCCACGTGCCCCTGGGTCTGGGAGAGGCCAAGCGTCCCTGGGTGCGGGTGAAGCCAGATCCTGGGTCCGGGTGAGGCCGTGCGCCCCTGGATCCATCCTGGTGAGGCTGTGTCCCAGGCCCGGGTGAGACCACGCGCCCCTTGGGTATGGGTGAGGCCACGTGCCCCTTAGTCCAGGTGACGCCGTGCCCCTGGGTTCGGCTGAGACCAAACCAGAGGGAGTCGGACCTCCATTACCACCATTTGTCCACCATCCAGAGCTGAGGGGTCAGTGCTGACATGTACACATAAGGAACTACTGGACATCGAAATTGGGTCTCAAAAGAACTGTTGGTCCAGGGGGAAGCTCGCTACAGATTGATTCATTTGCCTGTCAGCATAAATATTATTGCTCGTCTCACATTCAGTTCTTATTAGTATATATCTAGTGACATTTGATCTCATTCATCTAGAGGAAATGATGAACAACATAGACTGAGGAACAAGAACAGAACCAGAATCAAGGAGGCATCGATCGGACTATCGGGCCTCAGAGGGAGGATAGGGGAGGGTAGGGGGAGGGTGGGGGGAGGGGGAGAGTTCAACCAAAGGACCTGTATGCATGCATATAAGCCTGTCCAACGGTTAAGTTCAACAGGGGATTGGGGCATGCGTGGGGAGAGGGGTGGGATGGGAATGGGGGGATGAGGACAAATTGTGACACCTTAATCAATAAAGAAAAAAAAAAAAAAAAAAAAAAAAAAAAAAAAAAAAAAAAAAAAAAAAAAAAAAAAAAAAAAAAAAAAAAATAAAATAATTCTTCTTCTCTAACCTCCCCACATAGTTTAGTTACTTTTCCACAGTTGCCTCTGTTTGTTCAACCCACTATAAAAGCATGTAGCTTCCATCATTTCTTTGGGTCTTGCTTCCATCTGAGGCTTCCTGTATCCTGTAAACCATGTACATTGGTATGCTTTTCTCCTGCTCTGAATTTGTCTTACCTCAGTTTAAATTTTGGATCACCCAAGAGTCACCTTTACTAGTTAGCTAGCTTACCAACAATATTTAATATGTGTGAAAGGCAAAAACAACTTTTAAAAAAACATTTACACATATAACCCATTATAGAGAAAAGAGTTTAAAAAATTATATGCTAATGCCTCTTTTCTCAACTTCCTGGGCCCTATGCCAGACCTGCTAACCCAGAGTCTTCAGGTTTAAGAGTTGATATACATCAGACACTTAGTAGGAACTGTTAGCTGTTATATAAAGTTACACATATGGCACATCTGACTTTCTGAGTTCAGCCCTATACTTCGGAGCTTAGGTCGTTGTTTCAATGCTCCCTGTACGAGTGGATGACCTGGAGAGTGATTTGAAAAATGCAGTTACGCAACCCTCATGATAGAGATTCTGAAGGGCAGCATAATATGCCACCCCAAAACATGTTTATTTGGCATAAGGATTATTTTTAGCTGATTATTTTAAGAAATGGCGGACAGAGAAGTAGCTCTGAAAACAAAGGAAAAGTTACCCTTTTGTAAGGAACATTTACTTTGGAAAGGGGCCTGACCCAGGAAGAGAGCAATGCCAGAGATAATGTTTTCATCTGGGATACCTGTTTGCATGGAAGGGCAACCTCTGATTACCGAACATTTGCTCTTCTCACCTTCCCATAAATTGCCTTCCACTCATTTGAAGCCCCAGACCTCTATCCCTTTTCTTAGCTCACGTGGTATATAAGCCTCAATCCTCAATCATCTGGTCACCTTTTGAGCCTCTTATCTTTGCGGAGATCCCAGACATAGGTAAGTAATTAAAATTTACTAGGAGGAGCGGAGTCTTAGACACAAACAATGAAGAGTAGAGGTGTTAAGAATGATTAAAGAAAACAATGTAGGTGATAACAAACAAATTTTACTTATCAGTTAATAAAGTGACAGTCTCCTTTCTGAGAACTGCAAAATAGGGCAGAAGGCAAGAAGTTCTAAAGATAAAGAACAGGGAAAAGACACACAGAAAATATCTGATTGGCTGGGTCACACAGCCAAACTTCTTTGGGGAGAGAAGGAACTAGGAGTAAGTGTAGGGCCCAGAGTTGGCGTGGCATTTGGAGGCTGATGGGCTAGCTGGATGTACTGTGTTTCTGCTCAAGCAAAGCATTTACAGGAGCACAAAAGTTATCTACATTTTGCTCAAATGGCACCCCAGGCAGAAGCAGCTCCATCTTGGCCTAGAATTTTATTTCAACAGAAGGAAAAATAGTTTTCCTCCTCAGCTATTCTGATTTGGTAATTTTAAAGGAAAAGCAAGACTATTACAAACAAAAACCCTCTAAAGATAATTTTCATATCGAGAGAGACTTGAAAAGCAGTGACTTGGCACCAAAAGCTTCTTTGATAAGAACTGGTGAGATAATAGCTTTCATAGGATGTTGGAGAAAGGAAAAAAAAGAGAGAGATGCCTCGTGGTTTGGCTTTCCACATTTTTAGTGGTAGAAACTTTCCTCAGAAATAATTCCTTAGCAGAAGGGCAGTAGACAAACACAGCTCTATACAAGCCACTCCAGTAAACCTCACTGTGAATGGGCCCCAAGCTCCTTCCTGGAGCAGCCAAGACGCCCAGTATCACAGTGGGGAAATCATCACTTTAGAGATGAGAATACCAAGGCCCAGGAAGTCAGTCACTTTTCAATGTTAACAGCTCATTGGCTCCTTAGTCATGACTAGACTCTTGTCTTTGTACAATCCACATGAACTTCCAAGTTCAAGAGGGGCCTGAACAGATAACTAAAAAAGAAGTCAACTGAGTCAGTTAACTGTCATGAGGAAGCAACAAATGAAGATGCATTGTTCTTAACCAGTGTTTCCATTTTGTTTCACCATGTTTCTTCCTTTGTTGTTCCTTAAAAACACTAATTTTCCCTGTACTACATTATATAACATAATTCGTTTTTATACATACTTAATTCAGAAAGTAAAGATGAGAGAGCGAGGAATGATTTCAGGAATCTCTGTGAGAAGTAAAGCTTGGAAGTCTTTTTCCTGCTCACTTAGCACACTGCAAACTTACACACTGACAGTGAACTCTCTCTGTGGAGCCAGCAGGGGAGTTGTTGTACTGTAGGTGCTGTCACATTAGAGCAACAATCAGATAAGTGTCCATAAAGGATCACAGCACTGAGCTGTACAAAGAAGCAATGCACCGGAGAGAAGTATGGGATAATATTAGAAGATGGAGAAGGTTTATGAAGCAGGGTCTTGGCTAGCAGAATGAATATGTTTCCAAGGGTCACATTTTTAAAATCTCTTCCTCTTGTAAAAGTACTTTTAAAAGAACAAGAAATATAAAATTTCAAAATCAGCAGTCCCAGAAGTTCACCTATATATCCAAGCAGAACATAAACTTCAGGAGAGCAGTAAGTCTAGGAGCAGGGAACAAAAATGAGAAGGCGCAGTGTATTGAATCATAGAAGATAATGACTAAAATGAGATTTAAGGGGGCTGTAGAAAAACCCTTACAGCTATGAGTCCAGTATATGGCTGCTATTGAAAATGGAAGAGGGAACAAAAGCAAATATTGGAACGGGATATGTCAACTCAAAGAAAGAAAACACGAAAACAAATCAAACCAGGCATTGTCCTTTAGGGTATTTTATTTCACTTCTGCTGCACTGGCCTTAAAGCACTTGCAATGTTTAAAGATGGAAAGTGCTGGAAAAGACTGGCCGGACTGTAAGAAAGTGACCTTCGGGCTGTGTTAGTAATACACATATTTGAGAAAACAATTCTGAAGTCTCTGACATCATTCGGTTTTATATATATGAGTGTGTGTATGTGCGCACCAAATCTAAGCTCTAGTCTGAGCTACAACCTAAGCTCAGTGGGAAATAAAGAGAACAATTATCTTTGATGTGACACATACTTGTAGGATGTGAAGCTTTTGTTTCTAAGAAATAAATCGTATGAAAAGAATCTGCCCTTGAAATCATTCAGTGATTCAATGAGTTGCCATTTTCCACAGAAATAAGTCTAGAACTTGGACCTTGAACTTAACGTTGACTCTGACCTGGACTCCCAATTATACTCTATGTAAGACTCTATGTAAGTGACTTTCACACAAATTTTGAACTTCAATATACCAAAAAAGTAAAAATCACTCTTAGAATAATTACATTTTTTAAACTACAATGAATAAGAAGTTAAATATATATCTCAATATCACCAAGCTCTTCTTTATAAAACCTATTTTTTTTATAAAATTACAGATCTACATAAATAAACTTATACAATTCCTTTATGAATTATAAAAATGGTATATTATGTAAATTAATATATTATACATTATTTTATATATTAGGCATTTTCATTATTATGCCATCATTATACCACCTGGATAACTCTATTATAAACTTTCTATTATATTTGTCTCCTGCTCTGTTTCCCCATTTTAATTGTAAAGTATATGCGGCTGAGACTGTAATTCTCATCTTTGTATCTGTTATCAACTACCATAGAAGTAGGTAGTTCATTAACTTATTGTAATAAATTAATCAACTATGGACTAAAAGGACCCAAGAGTTGAGTTACAACCATGAGCTCTACTAGGGTGAGAACAGCACCCAGCATAGACTTCACATTTCCATAGAGTATCCATCAACTGGAGAATGGACAAACCAAATGGGATACACCCATACAATGAAATGCTACTCAACCACATGGGAAAAAATGTACAAATACAATGGCATGGGTAAATCTCTCAAATGCCTTATGCTAAATAAAAGAAGCCAGATTCAATAAGCTGTTCACTCTATGATTCCATTCATTCTGAAAAGGCAAAACTATAGGGACAGAAAAGTAATCAGCAGTTGTCAGGGACTGAGGGTGTGTGCAGGGGTGTTTGACAAATGGGGACCAGGAGGGAAATGTTATGTGGGTGATGGAACTGTTTTATAATTTGATTGTGGTGGTTACACAACAGTATACATTTGTTGAAGGTCTCATAACTGTAGAACAGCGATTTTCTACTGTTATCTCAGGGTAGGTACACTGGTCTGCCCCAAGAATTTTTAAAACATGCAACACCTGACTCTTCAGTCAGGGGGATTGACCTCTTTTTACTTAGATTATCAAATTAAAAAATGACAACAGCCAACACAACAATAACTGTCCGGTGTGAATTAATTAAAACTACTTCCCAAATGATAAGGAATGGAATATGTCAATAGAGAGCAGTGGAAGGTGTTTTTGAAATGTGGCTCATGCTAAAGGAAGGAATATTTATCTCTGAAGTGATACTGAAAGATGATAGTATATTTGAGCATTTTACCTGTTGATGACATATCATGGGAGAGTAAGTGTTAAGTCAAATCTTGTTAACAGATGAGTATCCATAATGTTTCTCTCTACCCCCTACCATTCCACAAAGTTCCAATTGAGAGGAGAGTGGGGAGACATTTGCCAGGTCTTATTGTCTAAACATCAAATATAGAAAGGACAAAGTAGTGAGAACAGGGAAGGGGAAGAAAACTATGAAGAAAGAGCAGGGAGGGAAAGGATAAAAGGGGAAGGAATACATTTTCAAAATATTCCTAGAGATTAATAATTTCATGGAGTTCAAGAAAAGCAAATAAAAGAAATAAACTATGTTCAAATGATTTTGATTCATGCAGTGTTCTTTTGACTGCAAACATTTCAGAAGTGATCAAAGAATGCTGCTGTCTATTGACATTTTTCATCTTAATTTTTGGTTTATGTTTGTAATTTATACTTTTAATAATAATATAATGCATACAATGTATACCATATAAAAATTTACATGCACTTATATATTTCCATATGTATGTAATTATATTTATATAAGCATATACTTATATATGCATCAATAAAATTACTTATATATGCATTTATATATTTCCATATATATGTAATTATATTTATATAAGCATATACTAATATATACATCAATTGGTTGCACAAATTTACACATGTATATAATCCTATACATGTGTATGTTTTACACATAAATTTTACATAATATAATTTTGTAGTTATAAATATTTTATTAAAATAATTGGTAGCATATTGCATTTTCAATAATGGCCACAAAAAAATGTGCCCCATTCAATATGATTTCCTAGAGTGGGACCTTATCACTCTTCCTGAGCAGTGGAGTCTAATTTCCCTCAAAAGTGGGCTGACCTCATGACACATTTGTAGCCAATGGATTCAATGCAATTGAGGTTGTGCCACTCACAAGGCTACATAAGAAAGCTCCATATGCAGCTTCTCCTTGGTTCTCTGGGAATGCACTGTCTTGAATCCCATCCCCCTAATGCTAAGTGTAAAGATCATATGCGAGCATTCTAGTTGATGACCTCAGCTGAGCCCAGTTTTCGAAGGCTTCTAACCAAGGTGCTAAACGTGAATGATTAAACTAACAGTTGATTCAATCCCACGGCCATCTTCATCATCCCCAGCACTCGTCTTTCCAGCTGAGGCTCCAGACATCACGAAGCAGTGACCAGCTGTCCCCCCGTGCACCACCAAAATTCTTGGCTCAAAGAATATATGAGCACACCAAAACAGTTGTCATTTCGTTCCACTAAATTTGAAGTGGTTGTTTCACAGCAATAATAATAGTCTGTGTGTGTGTGTGTGTATACACATACATTTATATATGCAATTATTTGTTTCTAAGCTGAGTGTGGTTATATGTGTGTATAACATCATCAGCTTAGAAATAGAAATGTTACTCATAACATTCATAGAAATATTGCTCATAACTTTCATAGGAATATTACTCATAACCTTCAAGCTCTTGTCAAAATTTTATTCTTGTCACATTTATAGTCTCTTCCCTCTCTATCAAGGGTATCCACTATTTCAAATTGTTTTTAATATGTTTATTATAGATAATAAATCTACATTAAATATATACATATGCATACATACACATAAATATGTAAATTTGTAAATATTATGTTTTCCAAGTGTTTGAAATTTATAGATGGCATTATATTTTATTTTTCCACTCAATGAGTTAGAATTTATTAATATATATGTTTACAGCTATAGTTCATTTTCACTGCTCCATGATAATCAATTTTATGATTATATTTCACATTATTTAATCATTCTAGCTGTGAATATCTGGGCATTCCTGGGGCTTTACTATTGCAAATAGTGCTACCCATACTCTTGGGTATGTCACATGTGTAAGAGACTTACTAAGAACAGAAAAGTATGGCCCTAACCAGTTTGGCTCAGTGGATAGAGTGTCAGCCTGTGGACTCAAGTTTGATTCCCATCAAGGGCATGTACCTTGGTTGTGGGCACATTCCCAGTAGGGGGTGTGCAGGAGGCAGCTGATTGATGTTTCTCTCTCATCGATGTTTCTAACTCTCTATCCCTCTCCCTTCTTCTCTGTAAAAAATTAATAAAAATATATTTAAAAAATAAAGAATAGAAGAGTATGATCAAGGATAGTATCTTCATGCTGAGAAAGTAGTGTCAAACTCTTTTACTAAGAAATTGCAGTAATTTGCACTCCCAGCAGCAGTCTAAGAGTTCCTTTATAATTTTTTGGTAATATTATTCTTCATTTATTTTTTAAATTTTTTCTATTTGTATGCCTTTATTCACTCCAAAGATGCATTTCATTTTCTCTGATAATTCTAAAATATGAAGTCCTTGACTGTCTAAATCAGAGGTACACCAACTTCCTGTGCATGGATATATAGTAAATATTTTAAGCTGCGGGCTACCCAATCTGTTTCACTATTATTCAGCTGTGACATTATATCGAGCAAAAGTAGCCATAGATAATGCATAAAGGAATGACCATGGCTGAGTTCCAATAAAGCTCAGCAGACAAAAAAAAAAAAAAAATCCCATTTACCATTGCACCAAAAAAGTCAAGATACCTAAGAATAAACTTAACGAAGGAGGTAAAAGACCTGTACTCAGAAAACTATAGGACACTGAAAAAAGATATAGAGGGAAACATAAACAGATAGAAGAACATACCCTGTTCATGGATTGATAGAATCAACATCATTAAAATGTCCATACTATCCAAAGCAATCTATAGACTCAATGTACTCCCCATAAAAATACCAACAGCATATTTCACAGACCTAGAACAAACTCTCCAAAAATTCATCTGGAATAAATAAAAATTTAAAAAAAAGACCCAGAATAGCTGCAGTAATCCTGAGAAAGAAGAACAAAGCAAGTAGGATCTCAATACCAGATATCAAGCTATATTACAAAGCCACTGTTCTCAATGGAATAGAATAGAGAACCCAGAAATAGGCCCAAGCCATTATGCTCAATTAATATTTGACAAAAGAGGCAAGAGCATAGAATGGACTCAAGACAGTCTTTTCAATAAATGGTGTTGGGAAAATTGGACAGATACAAGCAAAAAAATAAAACTAGACCACCACTTTACATCATACACAAAAATAAACTCAAAATGGATTAAAGGACTTAAACATAAGACAGGAAACCATAAAAATCTTAGAGAAATCCATAGGCAGCAAAATTTCAGACATATGCCAAAGCAATATCTTCACTGATACAACTCCTAGAGCAATGAAAATCAAGAGAAAATAAACAAATGGGACTACATCAAAATAAAAAAAAAACTTCTGCACAGCAAAAGAAATCTTCAACGAAACAACAAGAAAGCCCACTACATGGGAGAACATATTTGCAAATGTTATCTCCGATAAGGGTTTAATCTCCAACATTTACAGGGAACTCAGACATCTTAACAAAAGGAAGATAAACAATCCAATAAAAAAAAAAAAAATGGGCAATGCTCACTACAAAAAAAAAAAAAAAAGGCAACGGACCTAAATAGATACTTTTTGAAAGAGGACATACAGAAGGCCAAGAGGTACCATTACAACTTAACAAAAGGAAGATAAACAACCAATCAAAAAATGGGCAATGAACCTAAATACTTTTTGAAAGAAGACAGAAGGAAGGCCAAGAGGCATATGAAAACATGCTCAAAGTCACTAATCATCCGAGAGATGCAAATCAAAACAACAATGAGGTACCATCTCACACCTGTCAGAATGGCTATCATCAACAAATCAACAAATGACAAGTACTGGTGAGGATGTGAAGAAAAAGGAACCCTCGTGCACTGCTGGTGGGAATGCAGACTGGTGCAGCAACTGTGGAGAACAGTATGGAGTTTCTTTAAAAAACTAAAAATGGAATCCCATTTGACCCAGTGATCCCACTTCTAGGAATTTATCCCAAGAAACTAGAAACACCAATCAGAAAGGATATATGCACCCCTATGTTCACAGCAGGACAATTCACCATAGCTAAGATTTGGAAACATCCTAAGTGCCCATCAGCAGATGAGTGGATTAGAAAACTGGTACATCTATACAATGGAATACTATGCTGCTGTAAAAAGGAAGGAAATCCTACCATTTTCAACAGCATGGATGGACCTGGAGAGCATTTTACTAAGTGAAATAAGTCAGTCAGAGAAAGATAAATATCACATGACCTCACTCATTTGTGGAACATAATGAACAACATAAACTGATAAACAAAAACAGATCCAGAGACAGAGAAGCATCGACCAGACCATCAATCCTCAGGGGAGAGTGGACGGAGGGGGATAGATCAACCAAAGGACTTGTATGCATGCATATAAGCCTAACTAATGGACACAGACAACAGGGGGGTTAGGACACAAGCAGGGGGGTGGGGGGAAATTGGGGGATAAGGACACATATGTAATACCTTAACCAATAAAGAAAAAAAAAACCTGTTATTAAAAAAAAAGAACTCAGCAGACCAAATTTGGCCCAGGAGTGGTAGTCTGTTGACCACTGGCTTAGATTATGTGAAGTTTTTGTTGTTTTACTAGTGAATTCATTGTTTTGCCTGAATTTAACTCCTGGAAATCAGCAACCACAACTTTGCCTCCAGACAATATTTGCTTCCACTGGGCACGAGGGTGAGCCACCACCTAGAACCACTTTAATTTAATGTCTGCTCCGACTTTCTCAGACTGCTTCGACAGTACAAACTCAGAGCCAAGACCAGCTTGGGAACAAATCATGGTTAAACATTCTATAGTAGAATATTTTTATTATTAGTTGCTTTTCCATTCAGAACTGTGACAAGATGGATAGATTTTCTTGTGGACTTTGCTGGCAGATAATTTTTTTTCAACCCACATTTCACAAATGCTATTGGCCCTTCAGAAGTTCCAGCTAAATGGGTGGATCTCGGATTCCGGTTCCCAGCTCAGCACATTCCCAAGACTTACTCTTCTAATTTCCTTGAGATCAAGAATTTCCAAAATTTCCAAATTTCCTAAAATCCCAAGGCAGACGTGGCATTCACACTTGCTTTCTGGCTTTGACTTGTTATCTTCTTTTATGTATGCCTTGAGGCATCCTTGACTTTTTAAAAATATATATCTTTATTGACTTCAGAGAATAAGGGAGAGGGAGAGAGAGACTGAAACATCAATGATGAGAAAGATTCATTGATCAGCTGGACTACAACACCCAGGGTGAACATGTATTACAAGCAACAGATAAACATTTTTGAGTGAAGCCATTGAGGTCTGAGGATTGTTCATTACAACAGCATAATCTGGCCCATCAGGAATAATTAATTCTATTAGCATGAAATAAAACATTAAGTATTGCCTATATAACATTGGGTAATGATAGATGGGACTATAATTCAAATCCAAGTTTATTTTACCAAAGCTGCTTGTTGCTTTTGCAAGCTGAGGAGTTAGTCAGCTTTCTGAATGTATGAAGTCCATAGATCTATTTGGAGTCAATAGATACACTGTGGCCTCTCTCAGAATTCTGGAGCCATCTCTCATAAATTCGTACTGCATGACATTTTATCTTTGAGGCAGTTAGATGGAGACGATACGAATATGGCTGTTATCTATTTCTCCTCCGAATTATGATGGAAAAGCAGAATTTCTCTAGTTGCAACTCTTCATCGGATTTCATGGTACCTAAGCAAAGAAGAGTGTTGCAGTAACTTAACCTCAGCATGACACCGGATAATTCAGGGAAGATTGCTGATGGTTCGTTAGACTTTACAATTGGAGCCCTGCCCTATCACACAGGCAAAATAACTTCCATGACCAGTTTAAATATTCCTCCTTTTCTTTGTTCTTTGATGCTGCTGCTCATGGGCACAGCTGTGCCCCTCTCGTGCCACACACATCTTCAGTATCAACAGCTCCTGATGGATGCTGGTCCTGCCCACCGGAGGTTACAATGGAAGTGTGGCAATAAGGCTTCATTGGGCCCCCACCTGCCTTTTCATGGTCCAATTTCAACCCTGCATTCAGACTGAGGTGCAGCTGTCATTTGAGCACTGGGCCATCTCATGGCAAGCAACATTTCTTTTCCCTCCAATCCAAACTGCCTACAAAACCATCTGTTTCCATACCAGAGTTCAAGCCAGCTTTATAGACAGATTTTTAAAATCTGCTTATCCCCGTGTGAAAGACCTATCCAGTGGCCTCATGTCTACGAGGCTTCACAAATTTCTAATTCTGCAGCTTTTTCTCCTGAAGACTTTTTTTTTTTTTTTTAAGGAAACCTATGTTACTCACAATGCTCAGGTTTCCACAGAGGAAAAAGCTCAGAATAGATGTTCCTTCCAGTTTCCACAGACTGTGATAGACATGCAGAGTTGAGCTCCTGCTCTTTCTCAAAGGGCCTCTTCTTGACTTCCTTCAAATCCTAAGCTGCACTATTTTTTTAAATATATGTTTGATTGATTTTTTTACAGAGAGGAAGGGAGAGGGATAGAGAGTTAGAAACATCGATGAGAGAGAAACATCCATCAGCTGCCTCCTGCACACCTCCTACTGGGGATGCGCTGGCAACCAAGGTACATGCCCTTGACCGGAATCGAACCTGGGACCCCTGAGTCCGCAGGCCAACGCTCTATCCACTGAGCCAAACCGGTGAGGGCAGCGGCACTATTTTTACAGAAGTTTCCAAATCACAGAAACTGTAACACAGATCCCTGTTTCCAACATCACACCTGGCGAAAGAAAGTCTCTGTCCCGATTCTATGTCCCGTTCTTCAAGATTCCACTTTTACCAGGAGGTTGAAGTTATGCTTTCGGTAGATCTCTCCTTCCTCCTGCCCTTCACTTGTATTGGAAAGCCACATCTGGGAGGACCGTCGCGACAGCTTCTCTTTCCCACAGGCGTCCTGGGTGGCTCAAATGGCCTCCATGTGAGTGTCCACAACAAGAGTGTCTCCGGCCCAGGGATGCTTCAGACCTCAGTTCCAGGGCTGCTTGCAAGGCTCTCGGTGGAGCCCATGGCGACGCTGCTTCTCACTGTGGGCATCGCTGCATGCTCCAGGGGCTTCCCTTTCCCTTGCAAGGTTTTACACTTTCCCATGCTGTGTGAATTAAACAGCTTCCCATCGTGTCAGATTAGTATGTCTGCTTAGCATGACACGGAAATGCTTCTCTCTCACACCCTTCTGTTGTCCCGGAACAAGACAGACTGCCATTGAATTGGCTTGAGAGGCAAAACCAGCTACATAATTTGTAGAACCCAAGGAAAGATGAATATGTGGAGTTCCTTGTTTGTTTTTTTTTAAAAAAAAGGAAATAAGAAAGCATTACAATAAGTGTGGGGCCCTGTGACTGCACAGTCAGTATGCCCATGAAGCTGGCCCTGTTGGGGGCAATATTACTCTGACAAGGTGCTTGGGGATTAGTTACATCCTTGAGGGTATTTCCAGAGCCCTGATGTTTATTCTCACCCAGAACCTTTTCTCAAACTTCAAATGGGCAATTCCAATAGAGTTGTCATTGCGAATAGGACAGCTGGTAGCCCATCATCACTGTCCCCAAGGAAATCCCCAGTTATGGAAATGGAGAGCCATTTTTGAAGTCTGAACACCAGCCACACAAATGTTTCCCATAGCAGAGCAAGACTCGTGTCCAAATCTATACTGAATTCTAAAGCGAGGATTGTGTCTGCTGAACCTTACCGTGCAAACTTAAAAAATAGGATGCCCCAAATCGAGGTCTCTCTGAATACCACTAATGCCCACTGACAACATTTTGTGGGCTCACCAATCTGGGGAGGAAACAGGACAACTCCATCAACACAGAGTACTTCCAAAAGCTGTTTCATATAAAGCCTGAGGGACATCTTATATCTGTGTTGAACACATCTTGCAACATGACTGAGAAAACCATTTGGCAACTGCAATACGGCTGATCGCCTATTAGCATTTTCACAGGAGTACACAATTCCTGTATAAATTCACCATTTAGGTAAGCTGAAAAAGGTGACAGAAAAGAAGCACAATCCCTTTTAGTAAAATTATCAGAACCCCGAAGTCTGGTGTAAATCTGAATGCCAACATGAGCTGTCCAATTCCCAACCCCTTCTATTTCATTGTTCTATATAAAAGGCGGTCTCTCCAATTTAATAAATGCCACGGAGCTTATTCTGTATCTAAGTGATTCTGTGCTGATGGGTAATGCATTTCTAAGCAACATTTTACCCCCAGATAAATCCCAACTCATAGAGCTCTACAGGTGTAAGTCAGCAGGTAAATCACCTTCCACAGGCAGTTCTGAAAACGCCCACCAAGGTGTTTTTAGCAAATGTGAGATTGAACATATAAGAAACATCAAAGAGCAGTCCCTCGCACTGATTGAAGAGAATATCTCCTTTTCTTACATCTTTACACGTAAAACTGTCTGGTGCAGAGTAACTTATACCCCCCTCCTTCCGGTTCATTTCTCTTCCTGGATTTTAAGATCCTAAACATAAAGGAAAGAAACTTCACACTTCCTTGATCATTAGGCTTCCTGTCCTCTAATTATAGGTCTCCTCCCTGTTTCTCCACCAGCCATGTTCTCAGGGGGGATAATAAACACACATTAACAGATATTAATAGAGAAATCACATCAATTGGTGTAACTTAAAAATAAGTTTTTAAAAAGAGTCATTAGGAAAAAGAATAATCTTCCAAATTGCAGTATCAGAATTTTATAAGTGGTGCTAGGTGTCTTTTTGTTGTTGTTGTTGTTGTTAATCCTCACCCAAGGATATTTTTCCAGTGATTTTTAGAGGGAGAAGAAGGGAGAGGAAGAGACAGAAAGAGAGAAACATCAACGTGAGACAGTCACATCCATTTGTTGCCTCCCACACGGGCGCTGACCAGGGATCAAGTCTGCAACCTAGGTACTTTACCAGAATGGAACCCGGGACCCTTCAGTCCACAGGCCAACGCTCTATTCACTGAGCCAAACCACCTAGAGTGGTGCTAGTATTTTAGAAAGGCTTTTTATTCCATGTTTTTGGTTGTCGTATGGATACTTTCACACACTGAGTTGGGACCGTTATATCAGACTTAGACCTATATGTTTCCATTGGTAAATACGGATATGGCCTATACTTTAAAGTTTTTATTTTTATTGTAAAGTTTTAAACATCCATCCATTTTGAGCATCTATTAGATAAAAAGATGAACTTAAAGCATTCCTACCATCCAGTGAGAAGAGAGGCAAAAAAAATTAAAAAATAATAATAATCAATGGTTAATATACAAAATGTTAAGTATTTTTATTAAGGTGGAATCTAGAAATCTATTCTTTGGTTCTAGTCCCAAACACCACAGAACAAGTGTTTATCCCACCCCATCAGTGGCAGCATCCTTTCACAGCCCATGCATGGGAAAGTTAGCAAGTCCCCACACTCTGTTACTTTTGAATGCCAGCCAACCCCCAAGCAGCACACTTCTAACCTTAACTCAGGTTGAGTGTCCTAGAGAGGCAGTTTTCCCTTGCTTAGCCAGTAGTAAATTCAGCTCTGTGTTTCAGGGGTGTGCGTGCGTGCATGCTTGTGTTTGCGTGTGTGTGTGTGTGTGTATGTGTGTGTGTGTCTCATTTCTCAATAAAGATATGCAACGGTATGTGACCACTGTGGAAAATAGAGCATAAGAAGTGACTTAAAACTCCACATGGGCGTCAGGG
Organism: Eptesicus fuscus; assembly: GCF_027574615.1. NCBI lineage: Eukaryota > Metazoa > Chordata > Mammalia > Chiroptera > Vespertilionidae > Eptesicus > Eptesicus fuscus. The sequence continues at coordinate 20,920,401 of NC_072490.1, forward strand.
AGAGGATGGCAAGGCAGAAGGGAAGCAAAGACAGGAAATTTTGAGCTGAAGCTTGAATGGGAATCAGCTCATTCAATGTGTTGGGGGTGGGTTTCTCAGACGGAAGGAACAGATGAGCGAAGTCAGGGAGACAACATCTGATTTTCTGGTGGATTAGAGGAACATCTAATGCTCAATGGTTCAGAAGACTCCAGGTGGATATATAATTGGAGGTAACACAGGTAACATGTGCAGGTGCAAAGCTCTGCATGGTACATTAGGATGATGGGAAGTCAGTCAGAGATTTAACCTGAGGAGTAGTCAAATTAGTTTGACATTTAGAACAAATTCTTTAGAGTGAAAGAGACTAAAGAGCAGAGACTCTAGGTGACATGGGACTTGTAATAGCTGTAAAGAATTGTGGATATGCTTCAGAAAAAACTCTTTATTTTGATAATAATAAAAATGAGGCCCATTGGATTATTTTTAAGTGGCTCATCCAAAGTCAGAACTAGGACTGGCACTCTAAACAGCTACCTCCAACTTCTGTTTAAAAAAATCAAAACCAGATACACAGTCATATTCTTTTTCCTCTGACCAGCTCCTCCCTCAGGAGAGACTCTATGCAGAAGGTAGAAAGTTCTCAGCTCTGCACCTGGGGACCACGGTTAGCTCTGTTTCTTAACTGGGACAGACCCAGTGCTGAGCTGAAATAACAAATGTCTAGATGACAAGTGAGGTGCCAGTAGTAAGATATTTGGAAACTTGGCTGAGTGCCATATTACTGACGGAGACTGAACTTTCAACATATGCCCAAAATGCATTTCACGATATTTGAACGAAACTTCAATAGCGTTGAACCCAATTTTTTTTTTTTTTCATTTTACAGGTTACATCCAACAAAGGTTAAGATGTGGGCCCAGGCTTACACAGACAAAAAGCAGAGGAAGAAACACTGAAGTTCATGTGTACTAACCTGCAGCTGAGGCCAGGGATTACAAGCTGCCAGAAAGTTTGAACTGCAAACTGAAAGAGAATCGTCTTTGACTGAGGCTCTCTCTTGACTGTTTTCTTTTCCTAAGTGTACTTTTAAAACATTCCTCTTCTTTTATATATAAAACATACCTCTTCTTTTATATATAAAAAAAACATACCTCTTCTTTTATATACATAATATATATATTTTTTATTGATATCAGTGAGGAAGAGAGAGGGAGAGGGAGAGAGAAACATCAATGATGAGAGAGAATCATTGATTGGCTGCCTTCTGCATGCCCCCTACTGGGCATCCAGCCAGCAACCAGGGCACGTGCCCTGACTGGGAATCGAGCTGTGACCTCCTGGTTCATAGGTGGAGGCACAACCATTGAGCCACACCAGCTGTACCTCTTCTTTTTTATTTGCTCTCAATTTAAGGATATTTTACACACGATGAAACATACATCTGTGCTTTGACAATTACACGTCTATACAGTCACACATTAAGACAAAGAACATTTTATCACCCCAGGACATTTCCTTGTGCCTATTTCCAGTCAGCCCCACCCTCCAGGCAACTACTTTCTGGTTTCCATGATCATAAATTAATTTTGCCTCCTGTTGAACTTTTACAAACAGAATAATGGCATATGCTTTTTTCGTGTGCCTGGCTTCTTCTGCTTAATTATTTGAAATTCATACATACCCTAGTGTGTACATTTTTTTATTGCTAAATTGTACCCATTTGTATGAGCTCTCAACAATTTGTTTATACATTCAACTATTAATGGACATTTGAGTGATTTCCAGTTTTCTTTTATTTTTGTGAATAAGGCTGCTATGAACATTCTTATGCAAGTCTTTCTGTGGATATATGTGGTTAGTGTTCTTGAGTAAATACCTGGGAGAGAAACTGCATACAGCTTTATTACTTCCCTGAGCACATGGCAGGAAACATCAATAGCAGCCTAAACAGTACCCCAGTCCAAGGATCCACAGGAAGCAATTAGAGTCTCTGAACCTCAATTAGAAACAGTAGGAGACAGAATTAGATTTCTTGGATCAAGCAAGTAGGCAGATAGGTATTTCATGTGGCCTACTGCCCAAGCATCATGGGTGGAAAAACATATTGAGAAAAGATGTACGGAGTTTCTATTAATGGGTTGAGGAGATAAGGGGAAAAACTGTCACCTCTTTGCATTAGAAAATGATGAGTAGGATTTTATAGCCGGGTATCTCAATTGCATAAAAGAAACAGTGTAGGAAATATGAGGAAGATGTAGACTAAGAACTCTCTCTATATAAAAGCCTAAGTGACCGAATGACCAAACGACTGGTCGACCGGTCGCTATGACGCACACTGACCACCAGAGGACAGATACTCAACGCACAAGATTGGCTCCCTCCTGTCTAGATCGGGCCTGCGGGGATTGGGCCAAAACCGGCTATCGAATATCCCCCAAGGAGTCCCAGATTGCGAGAGGGTACAGACCAGGCTGAGGGACCCCCAGGTGCACGGGCCTCTAGTGAGCAAATAAATTGACTATAGATTGACCTTTGGAAGAAGCTGCATTAAGAAAATAATCATGATAATGGAGGCATTAACAAGTTCATGTAGGCACCCTGGCTTTAGAGATGGATTGAGCTAGTATGATTGATCTTAATCCTTGACTAAGCATTTTAGCACAGTGTGTCTTTGCCCTTAGGGATCCTTCATTAGCTCTAGGCACTTAATATCAGTTGTTACTTCCCTGGTGAGAAGAATCTTTCCTGCAGGCACTGGCTTCTGAAAAATTCTCCCTCACCCAGGGAAGCAGATTACACCTGCCATTTGTTATCTGCACACACCAGGGAGGCTGCTTAAAACCAGAGGAGAAGGCCAGTGAGTATTGCCAAGCTTGAGGATTCAAACCACATTCTATGTGTGTGTTTTTTTTAATTGAATTCATTGGGGGTGACACTGGTTCACAAAATCATACAGGTTTCAAGTGTACAACTCAACAAAACATCATCTGCACACTGCATCGTGTGCCTATTGTCCCAAGCAAAGTATTATTCTGTCCCCACTTTCCCACCTTTGCCCACCTCCACCTATCTCTCACCCCCTTTCCCTCTGCCTATAACTACATTGTTGTCTGTGTCTACATATCCATTTATATATATACTAGAGACCCGGTGCACAAAATTTGTGCACGGGGGGCTGTGGGGGAGGGGCGGGTGGTCCCTCAGCCCAGCCTGCACCCTCTCCAATCCAGGACTCCTTGGGGTATGTCCAACTGCCAGTTTAGGCCCGATATCCCTCTCACAATCCTGGACTGTTGGCTCCTAATCGCTCACCTGCCTTCCTGCCTGGTTGCCCCTAACTGCACCCTGCCCCCTCCCCCCGCCAGCCTGATTGCCCTTCACTGCCTCTGCGTGCCAGCCTGATCGCCCCTAACTGCCCCCGCTCCCTGCAGGCCTGGTTGCCCCTAACTAACCCCCGCTGCCAGCCAGGTCGCCCCCAACTGCCCTCTCCCTGCTGGCCTGGTCGCTCCTAACTGCCCCCCCACCAGCCTGGTCACCCCTTACTGCCCCCCCGCCAGCCAGGTCACCCCCAACTGCCCCCCTCTGCTGGCCTGGTTGCCCCCAACCGTCCCCCTGCCAACCTAGTTGCCCCTCACTGCCCCCCTGCCAGCTTAATCACTCCCAACTGCCCCCCTGTTGGCCTGGTTGCCCCCAACTGCAATCCCCCACTGGCCTGGTCACTCCTAACTTGCCCCCGCTGGCCTGGTTACCTCTTACTGCCCCCCACTGCTGGCCTGGTCACCCCAACTGCCCCCCTACCAGGCTGGTAGCCCCCAACTGCCCCACCCCCACCCCCATTGGCCTGGTCACCCCATGCAGCCTGCTGTTTGGTCATTTGGTCATCTCTCACTAACCCCCCTGCCGGCCTGGTTGCCTCACACAGCCTGCTTGTTCAGTCATTTGGTCGTCCCTCACTAACCCCCCTGACAGCCTGGCTGTAGGCAGCCATCTCGTGAGGGTGTGAGGGTTAATTTGAATATTACCTCTTTATTATATAGGATGGATACACACACACACACACACACACACACACACACATACATACATACATACACATACTAGAGGTCTGGTGCATGAAATTCGAGCATGGAGGTGTCCCTCAGCCTGGCCTGCTCCCTCTCAAATCTGGGACCCCTTAGGGGATATCTGACTGCCAGTTTAGGCCAAATCCCTGTGGGACTGCTGGGTCCTAACTGCTCACCTGCCTGCCTGCCTGATCACCCCTAAACATCCTGCCTGCCTCATTGCCCCAACCTCTCTCCCTGCCTCATCACCCCTAACCACTCACCTACCTACCTCATTGCCCCTAACCACTTGCCTGCCTGCCTGATCACCCCTAACCACTCACCTGCCTGCCTGATCACCCCTAACCACTCACCTGCCTGCCGGATCACCCCTAATCCCTCTGCCTGGCTGCCTGATCACCCCTAACTGCCTCAGCCCCCGCCACCACAGCTTTGTCTGGAAGGACATCCGGCTGTCTGGTCTAATTAGCATATTACACTTTCATTATTGTAGATTTTTTATTTTTGCTTAATCCCTTCACCTTTTTCACCTAGCTCCCTCTGAGAGCTGTTAGTCTGTTCCAGGTATCCATGCCTCTGTTTCTATTTTGTCTGTCAGTTTATTTTGCTCATTAGATTTCACATATAAGTGAAGTCATATGGTATTTGTCTTTCTCTGAGTGGCTTATTTCTTTTAGCATAATAATCCGCAGTGCCATCCAGGCTGTCACAAAATTCAGCATTTCAGCCTGCTATGGCCCTATTCCTAGAGTCTCAGCCCAAATTTCATCCCCTTATTCTTTACCTCAATGCCTTAATATTCCAACAATACTTCAACTCACACCTTTCTGTTTCTGTTTGGATGTCAGCCTCTGCCCCACACTTGGCCCACATCCACCTTGACCTGCAGGATTCATGTGCCAGAGCATGTGCTCACTTTAAATTTTGATGACATCCTAATATTTGACAACATGCTAGCTCTGATTCTAGCTCTGTCTTCAGATTCATGTCAGCCACACATCCCTTTACATGAAAAAGGAACTCCTGCCATAACCTGTCACTACCCTTAAAACTGCACTGCCCATCTTAAATTAGTGTGTCAAATACTGGATTACAAATGTTTCAGGCCATGGTGCTGACCAATCGGAGAAGTCCATTGTTCTTATGTCAAATTCAAAAGGCATTAACCACACCTAAGTGTATTAAGAGAAAATCAGGGTTGCTCAGTAACAAGCAAATTTTACTGACACCTTATCATGTGCCAAAATCTGTAAAAATCTGGAAATTCTTAAAAAATAAAAATAATAGCAATCGCTGGCATTCATTGAGTATTTGATATATGCCATGTATTTTGGGAGTATTTTAATTGTAATAGTTTATATTATTCTGCTAAAAATCATATGTAGTATTTATCATCATCATCATATTATAATTGAAGATACTAAGGCACAAAAATTTTGTAAGTTATTTGTCTTAATTACCCAGCTAAGAAGTGGACAAATCAGAATTGCTAACTCTAATCTCAATGCCAGAGATTAGTTTTCAGCCTAGTGGAGCAGAGAGCTATGTGTAAGTAAAATACAATAATAAAGACAATAATATCCAAGCATTAACACATTATTATGGAAATACCACAAGGCACAATTAATTGCTTGAACAGAGAAAGGAGGATGTATGTATTGGAATTGCCTTCAGAAGGGAAAAGAGATGATTGAGTGAGGCTTGAAGGAAAAAAAAGAATTTGAACAAGGGGAGGAAGGCAATGTCATTCCAGTTGGAAGAACAGATTGAACAAGATTAGTAGTAGTGGCCATGTGGAGGTATGATAAGGAGTGATACATTTTCTCATTCTTTAGAGAAATCTATGTTGAATTTTTGGACCTCTAGATAGGGCTTTCCAATGAAAATCTCTCATATCAACCAGGGAAGGAAAAAAAATTTTATGAAGATGAAACAACTTGCATCTTCTTCTGTCTTCAGGCTTGCCACGGGGTTATAGGAGGAAGCCTGGCTTAAGGAAGGAAATCAACAGAAAAACAATAGATCTCAGGTCCGGTTGGTTTGGTTCAGTGGCTGAGCATTGATCAGGAACCAGGAGGCCACGGTCCAATTCCTGGTTAGGGCACTTGCCAGGGTTGCAGGCTCCATCCCCAGTAGGGGGCATGCAGGAGGCAGCTGATCCATGATTCTCTCTCATCATTGATGTTTCTTTCTCTCTCCTTCCTCCTTCCCCTTCCTCTCTCTGAAATCAATAAAAACATATTTTAAAAAAGAAAAAGAAATAAAAAATACATCTCAGGATATGAGGATGGGGACTACTTTATAAAAGAGATTCTGGTACTTGAGTAATTTGACCATCTCAAATCTAAATAACTTTCTATAGAGCAAAATGATGTCAGGTAGCTAATTTCATTGTATTAACCTTTTTCCCAGAATTCTTTGCCAATAAGACAGATGTCACACACTTCATGCCGCACGCCTTAAAATTGCTCCAATGCCTGTGCTGCCTCTGTTAAACCTAAGAATCTCAAATCTTTTCTCCATCATGTTTCTCGTTTTCCATGACCTTATGGCTTTTCAGACTCTCCCCCCATCATCCTCCAATTTTTCCTGGCTATTCATGTGCAAAACCACACAGAGAAAGGCCACACTACCCATTTCTGGGAAATGGCCTATTCGGGCTCCATTTCTCTAAGTGGTCTATTTCATTAAATTACTATCTGGGTTCTTTGAGATGATGACTGCTGTCAGCCATTCTGCCCCATTGGCCCAGTTCTGGGTCTTGGCCCTCTGGGGCCATAATTAACCACCTACACTGTAGTGCTGGCCAATCTTTGAAACTAGCGGTCCTTTTGGCTTTCCATGGAGCTGCAGCATACAGTAGCTAGCTACTTTGTGAATCTCTGACTCACAGAAGTATCTCCTTTCCTTGCTCTGAATTTGTTCATAGCAACACATTCTTTGCTGTGGAATATTTTAGAGCTCTTCGTTTACCTTTCATGGAGGTCTGGTTTAGCATTTTGCCACTTCTGGGTTTGAAAGGACAATTCACTTGATTGTTATCTTGTGCTAATATAGTAAAATCAAAGTGCTTATAAGTATGGTAGCTTCTTACCCACAGCAGTTAGCAACGCCTCAAAGAACGATGATCAGAGCACAGAGTTCAAAGTTAAGAAAAACAAAGGGCTGCAATAAAAATTGATTACTGGTATCCAGCTGACAACAGATTCATACACAAGAACCAATTTATATATAGATTCAGAATATATAACAATGCATTTATTTCAGATTCTCCTATTTTTTATTATCTTTTCATTTTAACCATGTTTTTAAGATTATTTTTAAAAATTTTATTGGATCTAAAGTTTCTTTCCTGTAATATATTCCCTACATCTATTCCTTTTATTAAGTCTCATAAAACTTTCAAGCAGAGATTATATTATAGGCTATGAGATTCATTTGCCACATACTCCTTACATGGGAAACAAGTAGAATTTTATGCCACAAATAGATTTATATTTGGACCTCCTCTTATTGAAGTCCTTCATCGTGTTCTTTGGCTTAATCTAAACATTTCAGTTGTTCTCTCTTCTCTGTACTTTCAAACTGGCCAATTTACTAGAAGCTGAGAAACTATTATTATAGTGCCCTAAAATTTTCACAGCATTACAAAATTTGTTCTTGTGTCATCTTTCCTTCCCTGCAAAATGAAATTGATAAAGGAACTGAGGCTAATGAATTGATGATCACAGAGTTAATACGGAAGAGTTAGAGCTATATGCAACAACTTTTTCACCTCTAGTCTAAGTCCTTTCCCATTTAGAAGGGAGAAGATGATGAATGTTAAGATTCACAAGGCAAATGTTTGAATAAGAAATAATGGAAAGCTTACAAGAGTTTAATATAGGACTATTACTACCTCATCCATCTTTAAAATCAATTTTAACTGAATTCTTAAGTTTTCCTTCGATTTTTCACTCATTGCATAAGAACCTTGACTTTTGTTATACATTGATATAGAATCCAAGATTTTGGTATAAGCAACATATAATTAAAATATATTTTAAAATAAAGTGGCCATATGGACATGTAAATTTTGGCTTCACAGAGACAAAAAGGAAATATTGCTCCAAATTGAAGGATTCTGGCCATTATTTCAAAAAGGATTATCCTAGTATTGATTTTTGCTTGTCCTCTGAATTTTCTTTTCCTTCCTTTCTCTACCAATCTTCATTCCCCTCCCCTTTTCAGTTAATTAGTCTTGATGAAAAATGAAAATGAAAGAGTTCCCATTACATTGCTATTCTACAAAGAATGTCTTTTATGTAAGTTTTTTTTTTTCATCCTCAGCCTGAGCTGCTAATACTTGTAATTTTGATATAAAATAACTTTAGGACCCAGAACTGAAAATACAATGGCTATGTTCAAAAATGACAGAATGAACTTCATGATTTCATGATTACCCATCAATTCCACTCACAACCATAAAGAACATTTTTAAAATTTAGATGAAGTCCAGTTTAACATTCTTTTCTCTCATGAGTAGTGTAGTGTTTTGGGTATCAAATCTAAGAACTCTTTTCCTAATTCTAGGTTGCAAGAATTTTCTCCTATGGTCTAATGTACTTGAGTTTTACATTCAAGTCTATGATTCATTGTGAATTAATTGTTATGTAAATGATAAAGTATAGGTGAAGATTTTTATTTTTATTTTTGCCAATGAAAGTCCAATTTTCCCAACACTATTTACTGGCTTGTGCTCCTTTGTGAAAAAATTAAGTGGCCATAACTGTGTGGATCTATTTCTGCATTCTCTATTCTGTGCCATCTATCTAAATGTCTACCCCCACTCCAATGCCACACTGTTGTGATTTCTGCAGCTAGATTATAAACCTTAACATTGGAAATAGTGATTATTCTAATTTTTTCTCTTTTTTTTTTCAAAGTTGCTTTAGTTATTCTAGGGACTTCACCTTGCCATATAAGTTTCAGAATAAACTTGTCTACAAAAGGGTTTCCTGTGATTTTCATGTGAATTGTATCAATTTAGGAAAAAAATTGACATCTTTACTAGATTGTCTTCCAATCTAAAAATATGGTATGCTTCTCAATGATTTCAAGTCCTTTTTTAATTTCTTTCATCAGTATTTTATAATTTTTATCACATAAATTCTGTACAAGCTTTGTTAAATTTATATCTATTTTTTTTTCCTTTGGAGAAATCCTACGTGGTATTATTGCATTTTAAATGTTGGTTTCCACTTGTTCATTACCAGTATCTACAGATGCAATTGATTTTTACTAGTATGTGTTGCTCTTGTTTCCTCTTTTTATGACAGCTGCTCTAAATCTTGTCAGATCATTCCAACATCTGGTTCAATTCAGCTCAATAGCATCTATTGATTGCATTTCTCCTTCAGATTATGGTTTTCCTCTTCTTTGGTATGACGTATGGTTTTTTATTTTATCCTGGACATTTTATTATATTAAGAGACTCTTAATCTTATGTAAATCTTCTATTTTAGCTAATACTTGCTCCTTTAGGTTTAGTAAGTGGATTCTGGCTACCTTTTGTGGGGTTTGGTTTTACTGACAGGTTAGTTGACGAGCCCTTGCAATACTGTTTGGTGCACTTCACTCTCCTGGGGATCCTGGGCTCCTCATCAACCCTTGCTGCTGTCATCTATGGGGACAGAAAGCACCTGCCTGGTGTGGCTGGGCTACTGTGGGAGGAGGGGGAGCAGAACCTGTTGGCATGAGTCTCCTTATTCAACTGGGTAGAAGGCAGGTGAACACAGGTCTCTGGGATTTTGGCCCTTCTGGAAAAGTAATCTGCCACTAGTGCCTCCATTGTGAAGTGAGGGCTGAGATGGTCCAAAGTATTGCTGAATTGAATAGACCACGCTGCTACCAGAAGCAGGCTGTGAGGTGAGACAGGATGGCTACTAATAACACTTTGTAAGCACAAAAAAGACATGAGAACAGCAGAGACCATTTGTTCTTCAAGTGTGGTCTCAGAACAGCAGCATCAGCATCAACCAAGAACTAGTTGGAAATGCAAATGCAAATTCTGATTCAGACCTACTCTATCAGAAAGTCTGGGGTGGGACCAGAACAATGTATTTTAATAGGTCTTCCATGTGCTTCAGATGAACATGAACTTTGAGAACCAGTGGCATAGGTGATGGCTATATTTAAGTGAATGTGGCCTCCTAATGTTTCCCTTCTGTTCCTCACAGGATGTCCCTAGAATGGTCTTAAAACTAAAACAAGAATTTGACAAGTTGTGGAATTCCACAGCAAAATGGATTATGCATATTTACTTCATACATACTCTTCTCCATCCAAGCTGGAAGGACCACATTAGCAATTTGAAACAAACACCTAAGACATACCACCATGTAAGACAATAGTTTTCCCATTCAAAAAGCCACAAAGCATCTCTCATCAACATATATTTGGCCCCCTTTATCCTTTACTATCCTTACCCTCTTCCTTCTGGTAACCACCATACTATTGCCTGTGTCTATGAGTTTTTGTTTGTTTGCCGTTCTTCTTTGTTCATTTGTTACTTTCAGTTTTATATCCCATACTAGAGGCCCGGTGCACGAAATTCATGCATGGGGGGGAGGGGTGTTGTCCCTCAGCCTGGCCTGCACCCTCTCCAATCTGGGACCCCTTGGGGGATGTCTGACTGCTGGTTTAGGGGCATTAACTCCAGCCATTAGGAAAATCATACAGAATGTCCTTGACATACAAACAGTGTGGTTTTATGAGTTGTTTTTAATAATAATGGCCATTCCTTTAAATAATATCTGCTTACATACAATACAGCTGGTACTATGTGAATTCAGAATGTTAATATCACAAAATCTTAGAAAGTTGTAGTGGAAATAACCTTGAATTGTCTAGTCCAAACTTTTATAAATATTGGAATTCCCTTTTCAAAGATTTTGAATGCTTTTGGTCCTAAGAACATTAACCAACTTTTGAAGCAACCCATTTTCTGTGAAAGGACTGGGGCACTCTGGCGGCAGGCGCACAGAGCGGCCAGACCTGCCTGAGGGAGGGTCCGGCCACACCACGCGCCTGCTGCCCCTCCCCACTGTGGGGCTGAAAGGACTAGGGGGACTCCAGTGGGACTGAGGGGATTGGGTGCCGCCATCTTGTGGCTATGGGTGCCGCCCTCTTTGTGATGGCATGATGGTCAATTTGCATATTCCCTCTTTATTAGATAGGATATGAGTGAAGTCATAATTTTTAACTTTTTCCGGCTGAGTTATTTTGCACACATACAATATACAGATCATGCATCATAGAAATGTACACTTAAAACCTATATAATCTTATTAACCAATGTCACCCTAATAATTTTTTAAAGTCATATAACATTTTCTATGCATTCTTTAAATCTTCACCTATGCTTCTTAACCTGATACCAAATGATACTACAAGGCTATACTAATCAAAACAGCATGGTACTGGCATAAAAACAGACACATAGAGCAATGGAACAGAAGAGAGGGCCCAGCCATATGCTATTTGTTTTAAATTGTTTTGTTTTGTAATAGAAACAGACATATGTGACATATTCCATCATTTCCCATAGGCAAAGTAAGGATTCCAAGTTGGACTAGAGGAGTATATTCTGATTATGGGACACAATTATGCAGATTTACACAACAATGAGGAAATCTATGACTACTACCTGATAAGTGTAATGCAGTAGCTAAGTTAATCAATTCCACAGAGTTTTGATTTTTTTTTGTTCTTTTTTTTTCCTATGTATCTTATCACTGAGAATACTTTTTCAGTGTAACTATTTATAGATCTGATAACCATAGTAGAATGTAAAGTTTTTAAGTGGGGTGGGAATAGGGAACATCTGTAATGTCAATAAAAAATAAACTTAAAAAATAAAAATATTGTAATAATAAAAAAATTAAGAATAAGTACAATATTGTATCTTACACAATGTATACCCCTAGCATCACAATGGACAGTTTTTGACATGTAATAATAGGCACTCAAAAAAAATCTGTAGAGATGAACTTTTGAAGAAATTCTTATGACTTTCGTCCATTTAAAGCCAATAAATTCTGCTTTGTTTTTTCCCCTCTGATACTCTTTTTGGCCTCTCTGATTTATAAAGAACCGAAGAATGCTATGAATTGCTATTTAAGGACTCTTTAAACTTTAAAATCCCACCACATCTGTCATTGCTGATTCCTTGTTACTTCTTTACATAATTCCTAGTTCACACTTTGAAGGTTTCTCAGTCCTACATGTTTTGGCCTCTGAACTTCTTCTCCCATCCGGAAGCCGCCATTGCTTCACAGCTTGTTCTAATCACAAAACTCATATTCCCCGGTACCTTCTCTTTTTTTATGTCATCTCTTGTCGTCTAATGGAAGTGGCCCAAATCCTGTACTCAATCTCCATCCCATTGCGTGGTATATGAGCATATCTCATCGCTTCCTTTAAAGGATTCTGATGGGTGATAGTCATCTCGTTACATAATACATCTTCCTTAGTTCAGACAACATGATGCCCGGCCCCCACTCTTCCTAACCCTTTCTCTGTGCTGCCAAAATGTTCCTCATCAAGGACGTGTATAACACACGAGGGTCTTTGAGGTTGCCCTCTGGTACTTGGCTCTAACACTTTTCACCAAGTATCAAGTGTGATTTTTGTCGTCGGAATGAGTTTTCCATTTTGGATGACAAGGATCTTTCTTTTTGTGCTCAGCTCCCAGATCTCCCACTTCAGAAATATTTCCCTGGACTTACAGATAAAATTAACCGCTCTTACACTTGCACTTCCAGGTAACTCCTCTCTGCTTCCAGTACCTCATTTGTCACATGCTCACTTATTTGTTTACATGTCTTTTTTTGCTCTGAGAGGAGACAGCCCCTGTGTCTTATTCACATCTAGATTCCCAGCACTCAGCAGAGGTTGTTGCAAATTTTTCTTAATTTAATTAAATAACCTCTTCAAGTATTGCCTTTATAAATAATATATTTTAGAAGCCTCTTAGAGGATTTTCCAAGTTGTATACTTCTCTGCACCCTTTCCTTGAGCACCCTGCTTTGCATGTAGATGGAAACAAAACAAAAACTTTGAGAAATCAAAAAACGTTGTTATAATACACAAAAGGAGGAAAATGTGATCATATTGACAAATGCACATATTTTCTTACGACTAGGTAAACAGAAAACATCAGGACACCTGACTTAGTGATGCCATTGGTGCTAATGGTATGTACCATGGGGTCTAGAAGGCCTTGGAATTTCACTGTTAGGAAATTTCACTCAAGATGATTTCAGGAGTGGGTTGTCTCACTGTCAGGTTGGCTCCATAAGAAATAGATAAGCTCTATATGACTAACTTCTATTTCTCTTCCAATAAAGCTTTCAATATCGTTTTTCTTATTACAAAAGTAATACAGGCTTTATTTCACAAAAATAAAAAATAAAATGCAATCACAAAGAATGTAACAAGCAAGCATGCATATTTCCATTGATCAAGAGATAGCTGCTACCAACAGCTTGGTATATAGACTTTGGGGAGGGGAAGTGGGTATATCTAATCACAGTAAATGCTGCCACTTTCTAAACATTTTCTCTATGCTAAGTTTTCTACATATTTAGCCCAGATGTCAGCTCAGCTTTTTCTGGCTCTTAAAGTCTTTGGTGGATTGAACTGACCTCCATTCTAGGGCCTAGGATAATACTGCACCCTCTTCTTCATGCTTATGAATGTTAGGGAAATTGGCCCTTTGTCCTTGCAAACTGCAAACATCTGGTGTCAATCCAATTCTACAGTTTAAAAACAATTCATTTGCAATTCTCCCTTAGATGTTTCTGTTTAATCCTGGGTCCTGCTTTCACGGGAGATCCTGAGCCTTCCTCCTTCTGGCCTCTCACCAACCCGGAATCTTATTTCTAGCCACTTGTATTTATTTTGGGCCTTCTCACTCCCCTTCCAAAGTCCTTTCTAGAGATACTCATAGTTTTGTCCTCTTCTTAAGCATAAGAGTTAAAAATGATCTTTTGTTAATTAAACCTGATCTCTGGGTTTTTATCCTCTACCACACCTGTATTGATTATTTTTCTAAATAAGAGTAATTAACCAAATAAGTCTACGGGGAATACTTTTTTCACATTCTTATATAAGCATGATATTGTTTAATTCTCACAGCAACAGATGAGGAAGGTACAATTAGCTCTATTTTATAAGTGAAATCAATGAAGCATAAATAAGAAAGATAAACAAGTTATAATAGTGTTTTATAATTGCCTGTATCCCCACTGATATATCACATTCATAATGGTAGAAATGGTGCCCTATTCTCATTTGTATCTACAGTGTCTAATCAGTGGCTGGAATATAGTAGATAGGCAATAACTTTTTTAAATTTAAAAAAAAATACATGAATAAGTAATATTATCCTGTATCACGTCCTCATTTTAGTTGATATGACAACTTTAACCCTCTTGATGGCTCCCCACTCCACACAGCACTTCCTCTACTTGAGTCCCAGAACACTAGCTTCCTTGGTTGCTCTTCAGTACTTTTTGTTGGTTTTCCCTCTTATTCAAAACCTTGGAATGTCCCAGGGCTGAGTCCTTGGTCATCCCTCTTAAATCTACACTACATATATAGGCTTTTATCTCTATCTATCCACAATATGCTGGTGAATCTATTTTTATGTGCAGTCTTGAACTGCCCAATTGCTATCTGAACCCAAAATATCCAAACTTAACTCTTCATCTCCCACAATACTGTTAAACCTCTTAGTCTGCTTACTCCAAACACCTGTAGTCACCCTTGATTTCCCTTTCATGCACTCCATATTCAATATCTTTGGGAAACCTACTGCTCTAATTTTAAAATATACTCAGAAATCAAAATGTACCACCACCTCCATAGCTACCATCTAATCTGAGCCACCATTACTTCTCTTCTAAATGACGACAGCTGCCAACTGTTCCACCTGCTTCTATCCTTGCCATCACCCAGATGTTCTTCCTACATCAGCCACAGTGTTTCTGTTACCCCTTTGCTCAAATTATTCTATAATGTATAATTCACACAAATAATAACAATAAAAAATCAAGTCTCTAAAATAATTGGTGGAAAGTGAACACTGATCGGATATTTGGTAACAATCAAGATTTGTTTTTCAGTATAATAATGGTTTTGTGGTTATGTTTAAGACATGAAGGCCCTATCTTTTAAAGAGTAGTAAAATATTTACAAGTCCAATAACATAATGACTGTAATCTGTTTTAAAATAATCAGGGAATGAGGAATGAAATAAAACTGACCTTATATGGATCATTATTTTAGCTGAATTATAGGGCTCAATTGTACTAGTCTCTACTGTTTTATGTGTTTGACATTTTCTATAAAACAAAGAAAAGAAAAGCAATCCTCTAATGACTTTCCTTGTCACTCAGGGTTAAAGCTAAAATCCTTCCAGGTTTCCCTCCCCCAATTTTTCTCTCTGACTTCATTTCCTACGGATCTTCAAATTGCTCATTCCACTGCAGCCTCTCAGCTCATGAAACATATCAGATATCCTTCCACCTTAGGCCCCGTGCTCTAAATCTTTTATCTGCTTATATATTCCTAACTTTCTCATCTCCTGCAAGACTTTGCTCAAATAGCACCAACTCAATGAGATCTATCTTGACTACCCCATTTAATAATGGAATTTGTCCCCAACACTCACCAAACTCCCAATCCTCCCTACACACTTCTCCTTTTGTTTCTATACCATTTGTAACATTTTCATGTTCTTAACAATTAATTTATCATGTTCATTATTTATGGCATATGTCTGTCCACTAAGATGTACATTCCCGAAAGCAGTGGTCCTTGTATTTTTTTGTTCTCATACATGGCACATTACGGAAATTCAACAAATATTTGTTATATGAATGAATCAATAGCCTATAGCTGGCAGAGCATAGATTCAAACCAGAGTGGGCTGCTTCCAAAGCCAATGTTCTCAATTGATACGTTCCTATACCAAGTCAATAGGTAATAAATAATCACTAATTAAAATGTCTCAAGTATACCTCTACAAAATTCTTTATCAACTGACTACTAACAGGTGTAGAACATTGCATTTTCATATTTAAATATAAAGCTAGTTTTAAAGTTTGTTTTCTGAGACACAATATATAAATGCTATGCCTTTTCTTTCTGCCTCACAATGTCCCTGAAAGGCAGCACACATGGCCAAACTAGGCTTCCTTTCTTGGTGTGAAGAGATTGCTGATATTCCGGGCAATAGAATTTCAATAAAAACCAAACCCTCAACCTAATGTTCTTGGCTTTAAGCAGGAGTCCATTGATTTTACTTTGTAAAACTTCTCTCTGGAGTTTAAAATATAATACACAAGCAATCCTTTCCATTTTTGAATAAAGGACACTCTCCAGTTAAAATCATTTGACAATCAGTCAAGTGGAATCCGTGGCCTTATCTTTTATACCAGTTCCTCAAATCCCCGTCTGTACTTCAAACTCAACATGATAAAAAGAAAACTCATTATCTCTCCACCACTCAAGTCACCTAGTCAAGTTCCCCCTCTGACTTCTTTATTTCTGAGAATGACATTACTAGTCTTACAAGCAACAATTGCTTCAAAGACTCAAGTCACTTTTGACTTTTCTTATCCTCATCATCCCATCAGCTGTCACATCCAATAGAGTCAACTCCAGCAAAACATCTTGCATGCATTTTCTTCCTGTCATTTTTTTTTCTATTTTCACCCAAATGAATCATGCCTATCATTTAGATGTTGGCAATACTCTCATGCCTGGACTCCCAACACTACATCTGTCCCACACACTCAGCCAAATGATTCTTACTAAACTCAAGCTTTAGCTATGCTGCACTCTTGTCCTTATCATTTGGGGATGGCAGAGAAAATGTACATATCTACATTTAAATTAACATTGCATTCCATATACGAGAACCAGAGCTTATACAGAGGCTTAGCTGTCAGTGAACTATCTGTAAGGAAGGACTGTTGTTATAAAGGACTTTTTATGATCACTAAATTGAGAAGCAGCACATCCCAGAATTGAAGATTTTATACAGTATATACCGACTACACATTACCACTAGCTTAATCAATGATGATTGCATAAAAATCACTCCACCGTGCAATGACTTAGGGCAGTGGTTGGCAAACTGCGGCTCGCGAGCCATGTGCAGCTCTTTGGCCCCTTGAGTGTGGCTCTTCCACAAAATACCACGGCCTGGGTGAGTCTATTTTGAAGAAGTGGCGTTAGAAGAAGTTTAAGTTTAAAAATTTTGGCTCTCAAAAGAAATTTCAATCGTTGTACTGTTGATATTTGGCTCTGTTGACTAATGAGTTTGCCGACCACTGACTTAGGGAATAAGCATTTCTTTTTCTCACCGTTAGGTCTGTGAGTCAGGTGGGATAGCTTTGCTCCAGTTTGAGATTTGGTTTGGGATGCAGCCTGTGCACTGGGTCCAGACATGTTCTATATGTCTCTCATCCTCTTTGGTACAGAAGCTACTCTTGGGACTTTATCTCTCATGCTAGTTGTACGGCAAGAGGCAAGCCAAACTGTATAAGCACATTTAAGCCTCCTGCTTGAGTTCATCTTATTATGTTCCATTCGCCAAAGAAAATCCCATGACTGAATCCCACATCGAAGGTCGAGGCAGGGAATTACTAGTATATCTCTCTGACATGAGAGAGAAAGGGAGGCATTTAAACGTTTCTTCAGTGTATCACAGCAGCCTTATTTACTTACTACTCCCGTTCATGTTTGATGACTACTGATAATAAAAATGTTTTAACTGTGATGATAATTTGAATCAATAATTATAATAATTACTTATAAGAAAGTTGATAATTTTAGGTGATTAATATATATCTAGCTATGTTATTTGCATATATCAAACTATTCAGCATAAGTTCACTTTCCTCAGATATGTCCCATGATTCCTCTTAAGTTTTATTCATTGTTTCATTAATATGCTTTCTTCCCACAACTTTTTAAACTTATCAACATTCTATGATCTATTGCAAGTATCACCTTTTCTATGAAGTTTATTCTTACTTAACTAATCAGACCTACCTACAGTGACTCTTCAGAGCACGTTACAAAAACAATTCATGGCATTTCAATTCTGTCCCAATAAAGCCAGTTTATGTCCCTATTCTCACTCTAAGAATGAAGCTCACTGAGGACAGTACAGCTGTCATCTTCTTCTTTGTGTCTCCCACTGGGGCTTAGTAATGATCCAGGCCAGGTATTGTCCCCTGCTGTCAATTACAAGCAAGATGCTGCCGGGAGTCTCAATCCCCTTTCCACAGCAGCCTCACTGATTCCTGAGTAACTTTTAAAAAGTCACATAACCTCCCAGTTCCTCATTAGCTCTAGCTTTAAGAATCAGAACAGTGCTTATCGTCAAGCTGTCTAATGATTCAGAGGTACTGTTAAGGATTAATGAGATAGAATAAAGCTCCCTGAGTCCTCTAAGGAAAGGTGTGATAGAGGAACAAATGAGTTATTATTATCTATTAGTAGCACCTTGCATAAAATTCTCCCCAGCTCTGAAAATAAATTAGATGATTTTGGAAGAACAATTAACTCTTTCGGTCCATTAGGCAATGAATTAATACATTAAATTTAATAATAAGGCCTTACATATTCCATTTACAGAGTGCTTTCATAAATATATTCTCTCATTTCACCTTCACAAAAATGTTAGGGAATGAGCAGAGCAAGCATTGTTATCTACAATCTACATATGAGGAAATGGAGGCTCAGGAAGATTAAGTGGCTGTGCCAGCTTAAACAATTAGTAAATTATAAAACTAAAACTTGAACTCATTGTTTGGACTATACTTTCAGATCCCATTTACTTTATTACACAAGAGGATATAAAAGTATTACTATAATGTGTAAAAATATCCTGTGTTATCAATAATCTCAGAAATGCAAACAAAAATAACCATCTACAAACATTAACCGATTTTCAAAGTTCAGCTTTGGAAATGTAGAATAAATGGATTCATATAATGTTGGTGGGAAGTTGAAACAGTATCATCAATTTCAAAATCCATTCATTCATTCAGCAGGTATTCATCGCCTTGCTGTGATGTGCTAGGCATGTTAAGGACAGTGTGGTTCCTGCTATTCCAGCTTACATTCCAGTGGAGGGAAAGAGATGGGAAACACAATAAATAATTTCAGAGAGTGTAAAACCAAATAATGAAAATCAGAGAATGTTGGGGTAGAGGATTATAGTGGTGAGCATTTGAAATACGCTTGTTAGGGAGAACCCCTGAGGAGGTCAGATTTGAGCTGAGATCAGACAATGAGGTATTTGCCATGGGCAGATTCCTAAAAGCATTACAGGCTACAGAAGTGCAGTGGCCCAGAGACAGGAAAGAATATGGCCTGCTGCTAAGAAGTCCGTGTGAGAGTTCAGGCTGGGAAAAACTAAAACCACAGTCATTTCTTAAGGAGAAAAAGGTATAAAATTTATTGATCTCAACCTACACTGACAAAGAATAAAGAATAGCAAATCCCAAAGACTCTTTTTAATCTTCCTTGCTTGCACAATGTTCAATGTGGAAAAATATGAACACTAGTAGTTCCCAATATCAAATTATTATTAAAGATTTTAAATACACAATTAAAATGTTTTATTTAATTGACTACTTACAAAAATAAGCAGACTATGGTTCAGAATACCCTAGCAAGGACCATTAGTACCAGTAATTATTAGGACTTTGACATTATTGCAAAAAAAAAAGAAGATATTCTCACTAGAAGGACAAAAAGGAATAATATGTATATTTTCTTGTTTAAATAAATTAAAATATATTTTAAGTATAATTTTATTTTTCTACTTCCTTACTTTAAGTATTTTATTATAGTTACACTAGAGGCCCAGGTCCCTAGACCTGGCCAGAGATCAGGGCCTTCTGACTGCCGGCCAGGGCCTTCCTTCATTCCACACCTCCTTCTGGTGATCAGCACAAGTCATAGCGAGCAATCGACCTCCCAGTCTCCTGGTTGAATTCTGAAGGGGACACTTTGCATATTAGCTTTTTATATATATAGATTTATGCATACAGAAGACTTAATATTTACTCATTATTCTTTCTAAATTGATTAGTAGATTCAGCATAAATCCTATCACAATTCCATCAGGATTTTTTTTTTTTTTTTGAAAACATGATTCTAGTTTTACATGGAAATGCTAAAGCCCTAAAATAACTTGAACAACCTTAAAAAAGAATAAGTTAGAGGACTTATACTACCTAATTTTAAGACTAGCTAGAAAGCTACAGTAATGAAGACAGTGTGTTATTGGTAAAAAAAAAAAAAGAAGATGAATAAGTCAACAAACAAAAGTAGGAGTCTAGAAATAGACCCATACATATACAATTAAATGATACTCAACTAAGGTGTGAAGTTAATTCAATGGAGAGGTATCCTTCCCCCCGCACCCCCCCACCCCCCAAAAAATGTTGCTCTAACAACTGAATATTTATATGTTAAAAAAAGGAATATTGATCTCTATCTTATGTCATACACAAAAAGTTAATTTGATATGGACAATAGCTCTAAGTATAAAAAGTAGAATCATAATGAATACAACATAGGAACCTATCCCTGCATACTTGGGGTAGAAAAAAAGCACTAGCTAAAAGACAAAAAAATATATTCACTAGTCTTCATCAAAATGAAGTTTTTGTACTATCAAAAACTACTATTATTAAAAAAATAAGTAAGCCACAGACTAAAAGAAAATATTAGCAAACATATCTGACAAAAGAATATATGAGCAGGATACATAACAAACTCCTACAAATCAGTAATAAGAAAACTACTATTCTCAGCCCAGAGTAGGAGGCCATGCATATACACATTACAAAGGAGTGAATGAGTAACTGAAAGCAATGGCCCAACCTACTATTTTTATAATTCCATCTTTCGAACCTCCACACTTTGATGCCCAGTGGACAACACTTTAGAATCACATTGATGAAAGGCTTGTTTTTATTTACTTTTAAAGAAAAAAAATGCCATTGACCATCTCAGACTTTATGACACCAAGTGTCTATCTTGGTTTTAAAGAGTCCAAGTTGCCTGACTCTTTACATGGAATTGGAGGAGGGAAAAGAGTGGTTGAATTCTTATCAGAGGTCATAGAAAAGAAAGATACATGAGTATCCTGGTCTCCAAATAATACTAAATCACACTGAAACAAATGCTTTTCAAGCAGGAGGCAGGAGAGGAAAAGACTGAATATTTTTGGACATTGTTGTTATTTTTGTCTTCAAACTATTGGCAATAAACATAGGATACATTCTAACTGGTCTTACTTCATTTTTCATTATTAAGCACTTATGTTCATACAATTTAATAAGAATTAGCATTTGTAAAATAGTCATTTATCTTCCTACTAGGCATCCTCATTTTTTCAACCTGAAATGTTCTCCACCTCCAGTCTTCCAGGTGAACTTAGTATTTTAGGAGATAATAAGATATATTTGAAAGTTCTCCAATAGAAAGCATTCTCTGATATACTGATACTAGGGGCCCAGTGCACAAAATCCGTGCACTGGGGTAGGGGGGATCCCTCCGCCCAGCCTGCTCTCTCTCACAGACTGGTAGCCCTCAGGGGATGTCCTACTGACAGCTTAGGCCCGCTCCCCGTGGGAGCGGGCCTAAGCCCCAGTCTGGCCTCCCTCTGCAGGAGGTGAAGGGCTGATCAGGGAAGGCACCAGCCCTATCACAGTGCTGCTGCAGCCACTGCCAGCCACCACAGCCCCCAAGGTATTTTCATCAACACAGACTCCAGTCCCTTCACCATGAAAAAATGACAACTCTCTTTAGGCATTTTCAAGATGTGTCTTTTATAGGATATGACATTTCTCTCTATCTTTTTTGTTTATCCTCACCAGAGGATATGTTTCCATTGATTTTTAGAGAGTGTGGGAGAGGGAAAGACAGAGAGAAACATCAATGTGAGAGGGACACTTTGATTGGTTACCTCCTGCATGAGCCCTGACCTGGGCCCCATCCAGGGAGGAGCCTGCAACCTAGGTACATGCCCTTGATCAGAATCGAACCCGGACCTGCTGTTGGCAGGCTGAGGCATTATCCACTGAGCCAAACCCGCTAAGGCAGGATATGACATTTCTTAGCCCTCCAGCAGTGGACCTTCATTTTTTCCTCCAGGAGTGTGGTGGAAAAAACCTAGATCACCTTTTTGGATTCTTATTACCCAAGTTACCAAGAACATTACCAGTGGAATACAGGGAGCTTAGCCAATGAGCGGTCAGAAAGGTGTTTCCTCTGCAGCTCACACGCAGGGGCAGGACTGCTGGCAAGCTGAGGCTGGCACCCCTCTCTACCACCCCTGCTGCATGCTCAAGCCTCTGCCCCTTATGCTCAAACCTCCACCATGGCTTGGGCAGGGCCCCCTGGCTCCAATCAAGCCTGTGCCACAGCTTGGGCAGGGCCCCCCCGGCTCCACTCAAGCCCTGCTCAAGCCTCTGTAGCCCCAACCCCCAGGCAATCTCCACCAAGGCTGGTAGGCTAGGAATGACCGGGGCGTCCTGGGACCCTGGCAGCTCAGGGCCTATGGGCGGGCCTACAGGCTCGGAGCAGCCTGGATCCTGAGATGTTCCCAGGACCCAGGCTGCTGGATGCCTGTGTATGCAAATTAACCTGCCATCTTTGGGGTTAATTTGCATACTCACTCCTGATTGGCTGGTGGGCGCAGCAGAGGTACGGTCAATTTGCATCTTTCTCTTTTATTAGTGTAGATTCTCTCTCTCTCTCATTCTCTCTCTCTCTTTCACTCTCTCTCTCTTTCACACACACACACACACACACACACACACACAAACACCACTCTTTCTCCTTCCATTAGCCTCTACCCCTGGCATCAAGAAGAGTAAACATTCCTCCTATGTGAAAATTCAGTCTCATATCCATTCTTCTCATCCCACTGTATTCTTTAGCCCACTATACTGCAACTTATTTACAGCTATAATACCACACTAAGCCACTTGTTTCTTTAAGTCAGGGGTTGTGTTGAAATCACCTGTAATGTCATAACTATCTAAAATGGAGTATACCACCTCTGTATTAACTTACAACTTCTCTGAGTTTTACTACTGACCTCACAACATTGGTATGAAGATTTAAAAAGGTAATGAACTTAAAGATGTCTGCCAGGCATACATAGGATGGCTATGGATAGTCTGAATCTAGGAAGGAGGTTCTAGCACACACATGCTTTCATTATCTTATTTGATCCTTGAAACCACACTTTGGGTAGATAGGAAAAGTAGTGCTATTACGTATTCTTTTTTTTTTTTTTTTTCAGATGAAGAAACTGAGGCTCAGGAAAGTTGGCTCTAGGCTTCCCTGAGATAACATGGCTTACTTAGTGAGCAGTGATACAGGAATCCAGCTTCACCATGTTGACAGAGCACCCCACTGGTTTTTCTGCCACATTCAGAAGTGTGGGATCACACTGATGAAAGCCTTGTTTTTAATTACTTTTAAAAGAAGAATTGTTGTTGCCAGTATTATGTCCTTTTTCAAAACCAGCTTCATGAAAACCAGTGCTATCTATTTAAATGCTATGCAATTTTCACTGCTGGACAAAACCAGGGACAAAAGAGCATTTAACGAAGGCTTTTGGATTTTTCAGACAATAGAGGAAAATAGCAATTGCTCTCTACACCCCCTGCTGGCCGACCCACTCTCCAGCATCCTCAACTCCCCAGGTAACTGTCAACTTCTTCTTGGTAGACTATCACCATGGAAATCAACTGCAACTCTTTCACGGAAAAAGTCAAAAACTGCTTTTCTTCATTAGAGCTCATTTATGCCAAGGCTCTTTCCAGCAATCTACACTTTTTTTTTACTAAATAGACAAAAATGTGTAACAGTCGGAAAATGATTGCTTTTATCTCTAACATGCAAAAAGCAATTACTTCCTTTTGTGTTGAAGTCCAAAGAGTCTGCATAGACGGCTTTGTCACCAAAGTCAAGTCAATCCCTTATTGCCAAATGGTGTAGCCCACTCCTAAGTTAATGATGCATTTGGCTTTTAATACTCTAGTGACTGAACGAACTGTAATGAATCTCCCTGACTTGAATTTCAGGGCATGGACCTGCAAATCAATGGCTTGGAAAAGTCACCTTCAAGGTTGTCAAAGTGCTACGTTAGCTTTATTTCTCCTGGTGTAGAAAACCGCTCTCTTTTCTTGTTTAAAATTATACTGTCTGTGGATTTGGGAGTCTATCAACAGCTAACGAACACCCCAGCATCATTTTCATGGAGATTACTAGCCAAATCCTATTAGATTCCTATTCAAAATACCCAAATTTGAAAATGCGCATGCAGAAAAATGGGGTGTGTTGTAAACATCTCGGGGTGTTCTTTGTCAATTGCACTTTCTCTAGTCTGGTTTCGGTCGTGTTTGGTTT
This sequence comes from Eptesicus fuscus, assembly GCF_027574615.1. Lineage (NCBI taxonomy): Eukaryota > Metazoa > Chordata > Mammalia > Chiroptera > Vespertilionidae > Eptesicus > Eptesicus fuscus. The sequence goes on from NC_072490.1 coordinate 20,944,946, forward strand.
GAAAATTTCAAATATAATTGAAAGCATTTGAGTTCAGAGAAAAATCCAGCATGCCAATTGTACAGATCAGCCCTTCCTATTCACAGTCCTCCTGGGAGGAGTATGTGCTGTGATATAGCAGCAGTCCTCAATGTCTTTGGTAGCTCGGGGACCTTCTTTTATCTCTTCTCCTTCATTTGCATTCGTATTTAAATTGGACAATGTGCTTTCTGTTTAACCTGACATACAACGTTTCACGAGTTGGCTTGAAGCATAACATTCTGGGATAGTGATAGCAACCCAGAAGAGACATAAGAATCTGGTGTGTTCTGATCACCATCACTCTCCTACTTAAAATATTCGAATGTGTCTTGAACTATAAGAGCAGCCCTTGTTTTTCTTTCAGATCTTTTTCTTTCCCCCTTTAGTCTCTGCTTGGTGAGCCTTGACTCATTTCCCGAAACTCAGCACAAATATCAACTTCCTTGTAAAGTCCATCACCAATCTGTGTGGTTATTCTTTTTTGTTTGTTTGTTTGCTTAAAGTATTACAAATAGTAGCATATATGTCTCCCTTTTTTTCCAATTGACCTTCCCCCAGCTTCTCCTTCCCCTGGCACATGCCCTCACCCACCCCTCAGTGTCTTGTGTCCACTGGTTATGCTTATTTGCATGCATACAAGTCCTTCGGTTGATCTCTAACCGCCCCCCTCCCCCACAACCCTCCTCAGCCTTCCCACTGTTGTTTGATAGTCTATTCTTTTACTTTATGCTCTTAGAGCTCCCTGTATATGCCTATAATGTAGCACTTATCATCTACTATTGTATTTATTGATATGTATTTTTATTTCACCAATGTTGACTTCTCCAAGGGCAGAGAATATCTCCTTTGTGGTTAGCTTGAACAGAGCAAGCCTGCAAATGTTTACTATATAAATGAGTAAGTGTGTTCTGGCAGGGAAGAACCATCAAAGAGTCAGAATGGACAGACTCTGGCTACGTTTGAATCATTCTTGAGTTATTCTGCCCTCCTCTTTGAAGAGGGAAGAATTATTTTTAGGATCTCTAATGTGTGTTTAAAAGTTGCAGGGAACTTCCAGTTTTAACTGATTTACTAGCCAAAGCAGATTGAACCTGCGCAGGTCACAGCTTCCCAGGGATTTTTTTAATAACTGGTTAAATGTAAAAGGAGCATGCAGGCCCCAAGGCTCTTTGCTGACAGATATATTTTCAGAAGGCCAATCCTATTCTAAAGAGATGGCAAAGCTTAAGTTATAAAACTCAAAGTATTTGTCTGTTTTTTAGTAGTGCTATGATAGCAGACAGGCCTCCGGGGGATAGGGATTTATTCCAAAGGTTAGTTTAGTTGCTTACAAAGATGTGACTGATTGTTATGGCAGTATATTTTACTAGGGGCCCAGTGCACAAATTCGTGCACCTTGAAAGGAACTATGGGCTGTGAGTTGTGGTGGGCACAGGGGAGGGTCTCAGCCCATCCTCTGTGACCCCGCCTGGAGGGGCCCTGGTCCCCTGTCTGCTGGCAGCCTCGCCCCTGCCACCACCACTTCCACATGCTGATGGCACTGGCCCCACTCGCACCAGCTGATGGCACCGAGCAATTGGGGCTGGCGCCAGCAGCAGGTGCGAGCACCTGGTGGGACCGCGGCATGCAGGAGCAAAGAATTTTCAGTAGCCATCAGAGGCTCACCCCGATGACAGCGAGCAGTGCTCTGCCTTGGTCTGGCACCCTGCCCACCTGCTCCACCATCCCGCCGCAGCCGATGCCCACCATGTTCCATGCTTTACCACCTGCTGCTGATGCCAGCCATGTTCCGCGCATGCCCCCTGGTGGTAAGCGCACATCATAGTGACCAGTTGTTAGGTTGTTCAGTTGTTCCGAGGTTGGGTCTATTTGCACATTAGGGCTTTATATATATAAGTTAGGCCTCAGTCCAATGGTGAGATCTCTGCAGTCCAGCAACAGGGCCTCTTCTACCCCTGACCTCTCTGCACACCCACTCAGCCAGGCTGAACAGGGAATTGCAGGAATCTGATGAAAAAGTAATGGCATGCCCTGTAGGCACAAGATATACAAAAGCAATTCAGAAAAAAAAGAATTGGGCCGAATATGATCAAGAAGACCAAGGAGAAATAGTCATCCTTATAAATATGCAAAACGTGAAACTTAAAGCAACAACAACATGATAATATGCCATTTTCCCCATCCAAATGTAATTATTTACAGAATACAGTGCTGTAAATAGAGTCCTACCATATACTGCATAAGAGACTTACATGTATGCATAACCTTTGATTCTACAAGCTCACCTTCCAAAATCTTACCTAAGGAAATAACCAGAGATGAGCACACAGACTTACTTATAAGGGTTCTTGTTTAATGTTATCAAAATAACAAAAAATGACAAATACGCTACATGCTAAACGTGAAAAATTGCCTAAATAAATGATAGCTCACATGAACAGTTTCATAAAAATAACTGAAAGAATTTTTAAAGACAAAAACCAAAGCAAAATCAGAGTTTATGAGCAAGATATACAATAGGTTATTATATGTTTACATCTAGAATATGTCCCAGCGGCCAAAAAAGGCTTGGAATAGCACTTAGCATTTCTCTGCGTTGCCAAAAATAAATTGAATTCACCAGGAATTTATTGAAACTAGGTATTTTTACTAAAGCTTCATTAAAATGGGAGTGTTGGGGGAGGGCAGGTATACACTCACACCGAAAACCTGAATTTGCTCTGAAATTCCCCATTATTCACCCTGAAGTCTACCCTTTGATTGTCAGACCTGAATCTCTGCCTTGTTCCTTTGCCCCACCAAAGGCACTGAATCTGCCCTGTCTCTCATCCTAGGAAGTGCCCACTATGGTAGCTCCCAGCCACCTACAGCTCATAAGCACTTGAAATTAAGCTGTGAGTATAACACATACACCGGATTTTGAATATTTAATACAAATAAATTAATACAAAATATCTTACTATTTTTCTATTAAAATTGTTTTTGATATATTGACATTTTTGGCATATTGGTTTAAATAAAATGTACCATTACTATTCATTCCTTTTGTTTCTTTTTATTTTGCAATGTGGCTAGTAGGAAATTCTAAATTTCCAATGTGGCTGGCATCATATAATCAAATAAGTCAAAAATAGAATTTAGATTTTCAGACTCAGTTCCTGTTAGTCTCAGGATTTCTCTAAACCAATCCCACCAAAAATAAGAACAGAACATCATTTCCCTTTTTACACTGAAGATGCTTTTGTCTTTTCCTGAAAAATTCTTAACACTTTACATACGTATCCAAACATAGAAGCCCTGATTATGAAATACCAAACTTATAAAGCATCGAAGCACCAGTTATTAAAAAAATCACCTGTCACCAATCATTTCGAGCACCTTGATTCCTCATCTACTCAGAGGGAATTGCCTGTGGAAGCCAGAGAGATGAGATGTGTATAACCCACAATTGATCGGCTACATTAGAAGCTTCTCAGCCTTTGAAATCTTTCTGTGGCTGAGAATGTTGCAGAGCAGGAAAACAAGGCGTGGCAGGATTAGCTGGCACTTAATCTTGGAGTCAAGCTTTCTTATTTGGAAAGCAAAGCAAAAGATATGAATGGACTCTGAGTCTCCTTGAAAATGAAGCAATTAGCTCTTTGACATGTGTATTGCACTAGCTGGTGAAGGGGCGCTGGGAAGGAGACACACTCCACTGTCTTTCACTGCCCTGCAGGCACAGGCATGTGGGGTGTTACAGCACAGAGCCACTCAAACTGGCCTGCCAGCAGTGCCAGCAGTGCCAGTAGGTGACCCTTTGTCAGTGGTCTGTGACCTGGTAAGTGCAGTGCTGGGAGTGAGCACGCAGGCACTTAGAGAGCAGTTTGTCAAGGTGTGCTGAACTAAGAATACAAAAGAGGTTTGTAGCTTTATGGGCTTATTCTTTCTTCTATTCTCTAGCAAATCAGTTTTATATAATGTTTTATAAATTCAGGGTCAAGTTGCATAGATAGATGAGATAGATTAGAGAGGGAAAGGGAGAGGAGGAGGGGGAGGGGGAGAGAGAGGGAGAGAGGGAGAGAGGGAGGGGGGGAGAGAGGAGGGAGAGAGAGAGAGAGAGAGAGAGAGAGAGAGAGAGAGAGAGAGACTGAGAGGTAGAGAGAGAATAGACTAGTTCTTCACCACAGACAACTAGGGAAGCACTGTGTTAGCAGGTATGCATTATTTTTCTCAGGCAAAATGAAACCAGTTCATTCCTCAGTCACAATCTACTTCTTTTTTCTATTTAAACTCACTAGGAAAACATGAAACGTGAAATCAAACATAAGTCCCATAGTACCCCTTTGGCTAGTCCAACTAATGGCAAACAAATTGCAGAAACCACTTTAAAAAGGAAAGATGCTCTATAGGGAGAATAAAACAGAAAAATAAAAGAATAATAATAACTCAATGAAAGAAAATGAGAAAAAACAAGGACTCTGTCTTATTATATGTGTAACCTCAACAGCAGCAGCATACCCGATACATGGTTGGCCAACAGAAAATATCTGTTGAATTAAAGAAGTGGTAGGTGCCATTATCACTTCTTTATTCTTGGTAATTCTCCTCCATCCCCTTTTCTAACAACTTCTCTCTACCATAACACAGAAGAAGAGGGGTGTAGCAATCTATATATATAAAAGGCTAATATGCAAAGTGTCCCCTCAGGAGTTTGACCGGGAGACCGGGAGTTCGATCACTCGCTATGATGTGCGCTGACCACCAGGGGGTGGCATGGAACGAAGGAAGGCCCCGGCTGGCAGTCGGAAGGCCCTGATCGGCCCTGATTGCCGGCCAGGCCTATGGACCCTACCCATGCATGAATTTTGTGCACTGGGCCTCTAGTATATATTGTATAATCAGGCTACTGGTTGAATTGAAGACAGCTATCTATGAACTATATCATGGCCCCTATCATTTCTGGATTCTCTCATTCCCACTTCACCACACACTACATAGCCACATCAAGATCTTCTTGGTTTTCCCTGGTTCCATTGATACTAGCTGTTGTGTATATTGTTGAGGTATATTTTTACTAAAGTTTAAGTTAAGGATAAACAACTGTAGCATCATATGTTATAGACAACAACCTACATTAACTATCATGACCTAGAATATCACTGGTCATTCCTCCCATGGGGAATGGTCCTGGTCTTCCATTTGGGCTACGTCTTAGTGCCATTCTCTAAGGACATTGACATTCCCCAAAGGGCTTGCTCCTCAACATTTCTGATGCTAATTTAAATCTCCAGATTCCTATTACTTCTGTAAAGTAATAAAGTACTTTCTCAACCATCCAGTTATGCAGGGTCCCATATTTACAAAACAGAAGTGTCTATTACAGATCATCAAGATTTATCAAGACCATTTTTTCACAAAAACATACCCACTGCCTCCCTCCTTTATGATGTGAAAGCACACCAGCTATTCTGTTTTCTCTATTTTTCTTTCCCTGTTTGGTATTTAAACATCAATCAGTGGAAAAGTATGTACTGCATTGCCTAGCACCACACCAAGTGCTCTGAATTATGAATAAGTATAAACATTTGATCTTTGACATCAGTAGAAAGGAGATTGACACGAAGTACCCCTGGCACATTATAAAACTAAACTACGTGGTACTTAAGATTCAGTACCATTCAGTATATTTTAATTTAAACCATAGCAAGAACAGTGAGTCGTGGAGGGTAGAGGGAGGCATGAATTAACATGTAAGTAAATCTTAATGTAATACAACAGGTATAACAATGCAGATATGTACAAGAAACAGAAGTAAGACAAAGAAGAGGATGATTAAATGTGTACCTGAATGTGACGTTCAGTGAAAGCTTTACAGAGGAGGTGATGATTCTACAGAGCTTTAAAAGCTGAGCCTTTTTCTAGGTAAATAGAAAGAGGCAAAGTGTTGACATCCCAAAGGGAGAAAACAGTGTGTGCAAAGGTACAGAGAAATAAACCAGTGTATGATCAGAGAGCTATAGGAAATTGCCATGTCTGAAGGTTAAAAATCCAGAGAAACACACGGGTAGGTAAGCATCAGAGCACGACTGATTGTTAAGCTATGAGCAGCAGTCACTGTTGGCTGCGTATTCAGCATCTATTTACCTCTGACAGATCCCCAATACTGTGTCCAACTGAGGGATTGTGTAATGGTGGAACTAAGCCAGTCTGGGAAATTCCATTGCTATTGCCATATATTGATCTGTGATGCTGCATAAGACCCAATTTTGGCCAATAGATTATCAGAGAGTGTTGCAGACATTTTGCAACCAGAGGAAAGGGTCAAAAAGATGACAGAGATATTGACCCAGAGCCTTAAGGGCCCTGATCCATTTTAAATCTAGCTACTTCCATATTCTATTTAAGTGATACAACAAAACACTGCACTGTTCACAAAGTTTATCTGTTATTTGCAGCCATAAGCATCCTTGTTGACATGTCACATTAAGGTGCTACTTATCTAGCAGAAACAAGCTATAGAATACTAGAGGAAAGTGACCTGGAATAATCAGAAATGGCTTTACAGAGGAGATGTGGCTTCTACCAAGGTAATCAGAACTAATGCTTTAGTAGTACTTTATAGTTTACAACAGAACAAAGTATTATATCATCTGGAAGGCAAAATGAGTATAAATAAGAGAAAATAGCCATTTCAACTAAATAAATGAGAAGATTGTAGGATCCATGTAGAGGTATGTTGGGAAAGAGGAATTGAATCCATAAAGGGATTTTTGATATGCCAGCTTAAAGAAGTGAAGCTTGTGGGTGGAGGAGTCAGCTGTAGAACCCAGGCATGTCTGATTCCACACCCATGCTCTTTTACCTACCCTATACCATGATGCCTGTCAAGGTGGAGTGAAGGTAATTTAGAAAGAAGATATCAAGACCCATCAGGAAGTTATTACGATAATCCAGGATAGGGTTGATGACCTAATGCCTTCCCTTAACTAAAAATCATCACTCCCCTCTTAATTCCTCCTGGTATGTCTTTACCAATGTAAGCCGAACACATTTTGGTAATGTTCTCTCCCTGCTTAAAATGCTTCAAATTGTTTTCATTATTTGCAAATTAGACATAAAACAACTTAAAATGATCTAAAGACTCTATGGTTGTGACCTTCACCTCCAGCTTTTCTACCACATTCCCATGGATATTTGTGATCCAGCCATCCTAGGCCCCTTGCAACTGTTGCCAACAGGCATTAGCCCCTGTTTTATCTACCTTCAATATCCTTTTCTTCTTTCATTTGCCTTCTTCATCTTTGTTCATTTTTTATGTGAAGAATAACTTCCCAGGAAAGCCTGGCCTGAACTCGCCAAATACAGCAAAGCCTCAGTTATCTATTTGCATAGCAATGCCGCATAACAACCAACCATGAAACTGCACTGGCACACAAACAGGAACGTTTAGCTTTTGTTCATGAGCCTCTGGGTCAGCAGGGCAATTCTGCTGATCAGAGAGCAGCTTGGCTGGGTACATTCACATGTCTGTCATCGGTTATGAGTTACCTAGGCAGTTGGACTGATCTCTGGGCTCTCTCATGTGTCCAGGGCCCTGGCTGGGACAATCGAACTGACACCACTTGGCTCCGTGTAGCTCATCCAGAAGGACTGAGTCAGGCATGTTCTCATGACAAAGGCAGAGGAGCAAAAACAGGGAATATCACAAAGCCTCTTGGGGGCCTAGTTTTGGAACCACCACCGTGTCACTTCTGCCACTTTCTATTGGCCAATAAAGTCACGAGGTCAGCAAGGATTCAAAGAGTAGGAAACCAGATTTTGCCTCTTAATGAGAGGAATTATAAAGACATACTGCAAGGTGTGTGGATATAGGGAGAGGCAGAGACTAGAGTGTATCTTTCAAATTAACCCTCCATACTGGCATAGTACCATGCATCTTCCCTACAGCACTTGAAAGTTTGATTTTACGTGTTTGCTTTACTCTTTGATTGACATCTGTATGCTTTTCCCAACCCATTAGAAAATAAGTTTATAAAGGCAAACTCTCGGTGCTTCATACACAAAAGTCATTCCATTTTTTTAAAGAATTTATTGAAAATAAATCTATCCTCAAGTGTCTTTTTAATGGTCTTTTGAATATGATTTAGTCTTTAGCATAGCAAAAGATATGAGGAAAAGCTACAGATATTGTAAATTCTTCCATAATTTAAAAAAATGTTAAATATATTTCTTTATAGATATACTAGAGGCCCAATGCACAGAAATTCATGCAAGAGTAGGCCTTCCTTCCCCCAGCTGCCAGCACCACTTCCCTCTGGCACCAGGGACCTGGGCTTCCCTCACAGCCCCAGCTTCATCCAGAAGGTCATCCGGAAGGACATCTGGTCTAATTATTATAGATTAAAAAATTGTGTTGTTGAGACCTTAGAGGAGGATATAGGAAGCTGGGATACAGGTTTGTTTGCCATATAAATTATTCCTATGACAAGAAATGACATGTGGTAAGATCAAGATCAATACTTTCACTTTGATCAAATTTATAAAAAGGAAAAGTTGACCTGTGTAATCTGGAAGAGAGATAATAAATAGGGTATTTTGACGCATATTTTTTAAACAAATGAGTAAATAAATCAATAAATTGCTTACCTGCTAGAGGGGGAAAAACATCCTAGCTCTGCCAGGCCGGAGACACAGATGTTTCTAACTGTCTTTGACAACCTTTAAAGCTGCCGGCAGACCACAGTAGGTTAAGCAAGGACATCACACACATTTCCCCAAATCTGAGGAGACTGGATACAATCTAGGTTTCCCTAGGACTCTTTAAAGAAACAAAGCACATACCTCTACTTTAGAAATAAAAATTAAAAAAAAAAAAACAAGAAGAAATGAACAACAGCTTTTTCCAGGCCCAATGACTCCTACTGAGGATGGTCATTAATATAGTGATTATATCCATTTTATGGATAAAATGATCAGTAAAATAAAATTTTATTTTTTATCACATACACATACTATAACGATTTAATTCACTGATATTTCCATTTTAGCTTCTTAAGTGAATTTGGGAACCTGTTAAATGGCATTGGCAATTTGGTTCAATGAATGAGAACAGCAGGAGGAAATAATCATATTAAAAAGAATGTCTTCGTTAATAATTGCATTTTTCCTACATTCCTTTAAAACATTTGGCTTTGTGATTAATGGATGCACTTTCTATTTGAAGCTGTGGAATTATAGTTTTCTCATAGAGTTTAAAGAACCAATCTTTTTAAAAAAGCAATAGGTTTTAGCTATTTTTTAAAATAGTGACTTTCTACCTTTGTAAGAACCTTTTTTTGATTTTTATCACTCATCAATTATAGGTTGTGAAAAATATGAAACATACTGCTGAACAACATTTATGACCTCTAGCTCCAAGCTTTCTTTGTGATAGTTTTTCATTTCTCAGAGTAGTCGCATTTTTCAAGCTAAAAAAAATAATAATAATTCTACCCAATGGAAATTATTAAATAAAAATAATGCTGCAATTAAACTAGCTTTAAAAAGTTGAAAGCACTTGAAAGACATGCAGAGTCCTTTTCAGTGTTCTGGTAAAAAGGGCTTTCTGACAAGTATTTTTTTATCTCCATTTTTTAAAAACGGTGGCTTTGTGGTTTAGGAATTTATATTCTGTTTTAAAGCTTATCTTTTCAGTGTTCAAATCTTCATTGTGCTATATTACAATATGCAATAAAGTTCTAGATGGAAATGAAAGTCATTTTTAGAAAACACAGCCAATTTACCTGCCCTTCAGCTGCTCAATAACATTAGGCAGTCACTTGCTTTGCATCAAAGGCTTGTAAGAATGATTGTGTTTAGAGCCCTTTGTGGAATCCAAACTAGCCAGAAGAACAGCCTGTTCCCGCACTTTAGGAAATGGAATTCATATGTGGGATGAACTTCAAAACTAAATTAAAAAGGGAAAAAAGAAACTGCCATTAACATAAGCATAAAATAGTAAGTTCAGATCTAGAGTATTCTTAAATTGAATTAAGTACTGTTGGGAGAGAGTGTTACAATTTCTGAAGAGTTAAAGTATCCACAAAACATTAGAAAACAATACTGACTGAAAAGTGAGAAGATCCCAGTTGTGCCACCAGACCTGCCACAAATTCAGCTGGTAGGATATAGTTCAAGTGTTGGAGGTTTGGGATCAGAAAAACTGGGTTCAAATCCTAATCTAGTACTTTCCAATTGTGTAACTTAAATGTCAGCAAGTTACTTTATAACTAGAAATCTCAAATTCTTAATATGTAATTTAGTGATAATTATAGGTTTTACTTCATAAGATTATTGAATCAATGAAGGAGTTTGATGCTTGGCATAGTAGTTGACACATAGTGAGTAGTTGGCTAATGAGTTGTGTAAACTTGGGTAATAATAATATATCGTTGCCTTTAAAGTACCAAGCACTATGCTAGACACTCTACACAGGGTATCTCATTTAGCTGTTCAACGTTATGAAGTATATATTGTCTCCGGTACAGAAACAAAAACTGTGGCACACAGAGAGACATAAATCAATTTTCCAAAGGATACAGAAAGCCATGATTCAAATCCACACATGTGCAACTCAAAAATACATGCTCGTCTCATTTTGCCATGCTACTCCCAAAATCACTTAATAGTTCTTGTGTCTCTGAATTTATATCAAATGAAATAATTCTGGTTCTGGGTAAGAAGGAATTAACATATGCCAATCCAAAGATGCTAAAATAAAATGGCTCCAGTCTTAACTCAAATACCCTATTTATTACCTTAACTCAAATACCTCTCTTCCAGACTACACAGGTCAACTTTTCCTGTCAACTTTTCCTAATTGTTATCATAGGAATAATTTATATGGCAAGCAAACCTGGATCCCAGCTTCCTATATCCTCCTTTGAGGTCTCAACAAACATTCACCATTCTTGCCAATGCTGTTGTCATCAACACAATAGCCTCTACTTCTAGAAGGAAGCCAATAAATAAAACTTAGTAGGGCTCTTACTGTGGGGTCCATGGAAACCATGCATAGAATTCATTGACTTGAATAAGAAAAAACAAAACAAAAACAACAACAACAACAAAAAACACACTTTAGTCTTTGCTAACCCATATCTGATATAAAGCATGCCCTTTAATTATAAATGTCGGCAAATAAGAACAGCAACAACATCGCTGTCCAATAGTATGTGTCTTTGTCACCAATTGAAGTCACAAATATTCTATACTTCACACTTTACAATCATTGTGGATATCTCAAAATATTTCATCGTGTCTACTTCAAAATTTTTATTAGTTTCTAGATCCACTGCTAAGTCTTATTAAGAAGAGGGGGAAAAGGTAAGATACCAGATCTGGAATAGCTGGCATGAGGAGCATTTCTGAGAGAGAGAGAGAAAAGAGACTGGAACAACTTCTGTGCTGTGTGGAGCTCCAGGAAAAGATGAACAAAAAGAAGCTTTTGAGGAAGCTCTGTAATGTATACACAAAGGTAATCCCCCTTGACCATACCCTCAAAAAAAAAAAAAGTCAAGTCAATGTTGCTTTTCTTTTGAAAGCATTTTCACAGGATTGAGGTACGCCTTCAACAGGAGCAAGATGATCTGTCGATGGTCCCCAAATTATGATGGTACAGAAGCAATACATATTCAGTAGAAACCTCACTTCAAAATTTGAGTTTTGATCTTGTCCTGAGCTAGCAATATGTGGTACAATATTTTCTCCCGAGGCTGGGTAGCAACAGTGAAGCATAGCTCCCAGTCAGCCTCACAATCACGAGGGCAAACAGCCCATACTCTACAGGGTACTGACTGTGTGGCCAAAGTTTTGAGGATATTGTGTTTTGTGTTTTCATATCCCTTCATGTCTACAAAACACCCATTTGTGTTTCCTGCTTCTGGTGAGAAGTACAGGAAGGCAATTACTCATTTTATATGCTACTTAAAGGCTTCTGCCAAATGTGTGTGTGTGTGTGTGTGTGTGTGTGTGTGTGTCTGTGTGTGTCAAGCATTTTTAAAAGACTTTGTGGACTACATCTATCGCCTCACTAAATGCCTTTTATAGCTCAAATCACAGACTTCTCTCCCTACCTTTTTTTTGCACCTCCAGCCACTTCCTTGACAGCTGTCTCCATACCTTATTGATATGTAAAATTCAACATGCTTAACATTAAACTTTTCTTTCCAAAAGTTAGTGAATTATTGATTATGTGTACAAATGATCAGTTGTGTGAGTATTTTCTGAATCTCTCAAAATGAATATCTCAGGACCTCATTTTGCTTTCCTCATGTTTTCACGTCCATCCACATGTATTATTAAACACGTAGATGTATTGGGTATTGATCTAGGCACTGAGGATACAATGGTAAAACAGACACATAGGGTCCTAGGTCAAAGTTGACCAAAAACATGGGATGTTTTTCCTTTAGAATTTCTTTTATCTCTTTCCTCCTTACCACCAAAAATCATAATTCAGATTATCACTTACTTATGCCTGAGGAATTACTATTATCTACTATCTGGACTTTGATCTACCTTCTAAACTTCCACAGTTTCTTTACTGAGTTTTTAATCTTATATTTTACTTGAAAGCATCACTTGACCTAAAGCATGGAATCCAATCACTTTACCTAGTGTTCAGATACTCATAGCCCAACTCTGACATTACTGGTTAACTTCATCTCTTCTGTGGGTACATTGATGTGCACTCTTCTACTTACTATATTTTCAACATGCCTTAAGTTATTGTTCATGCTATACATAAACAATAAGAAATATTATTTATGTATAGCATACAAAAAGAACTTCAGCCCAAATTTATAGAATACCTTCACGTTCTCAGAACACATTTGCATTAGTTCTCTCAATCATTATTGTTTTTCATCCTCATAGGGTTAGGGTTGGAGGAACTGACCTCAGTTTAGCCAATCTGAATGAGGAAACTGAGTCAAAATAAGGTTATGAATGAGTTGATAAATAAAAATAAATTTAGCTAGAATTTTTGAGTCTTACTTTTTTCCTGCTCTTTCCACCACGCCATGTATGTAACTGCTAAAATTTACACTGAGGAGATTAGAATTCTAGCAACTTAACAAATGGCAAATGTATCCTCCTCATGGAAAATTGCAATGCTCTCTCCCGAGAGTAAAGAACTTGATCAATTAGGATTCTATGTGACACAAATGTTCTGTTGTGGGATTGACTGCATCTCCTTGAAAAGCACACAGCCCTTTAGCTTTCATTTTATCTTCATCTCCCTGCCTAGGTGGAAACTATTGTTGATTTAATACCCTTAGCCTTCTTTTAATTCTTAGATTGATCTGGACGAGGTAAAGCTAGATTTGTCAAACTCAGATTATATATTGGGGCTCTAAGTGAACCTCTGGGATGCCTCGAAACAATTGGTGTCAACTAGAATATGATGAAATCCTGTAAGAACTGAATGGGCTATAAAAACATTGCAGAAAGGCCACAGTAGCAGGGAAAACAGAAAACATTTTTTAAAGGTGAGGGAGAAAAAAGAAGATAAATTGCTATGGAGATACAACCAAAAATTGGTGCTCGCCTTATGTACCTCTTCTGACTGAAAGATATCTCTCTATAGTCAGCAAAAAAATTGCTCCAGCTCAGCTTTTTTACGGTCAGTGTTGCTATTCTTATACTAACATGTATATTTTACATTTTATGAATTTCATTTAAATGGCTACTTTTTGTGAAAATTGCCAGAGAATAAATATTTACCAACTGCAGTCCCATAGAAAAACTCATTTGTTTTGAAAATACATCCTTCTTGGCTCAATGAGAATCATCATTTATCTTTCATATGTTAATATTAGAACATTTTGTGTTTCAACTATAAAATATTCCAATAACACAAAGCCTGGAAGAGAGGAGAAAAACAAATGGTGTTTACTGGGCTCCCAGATCTTTACACATTCTCATTTTATTAAAAGTCTGTCTTTTGGTCTACGTTTTAGAAATGAGTAATTGGAGTTTTAGAGAGATTAAACAATGCACTCAACAGCTCTCAATTAGGAAGTGTCAGATGTAGGGTTGAGCTGGGTGTGTTTCACTCAAAACTGATGCCCCATCCACTTAGCAAATCATTTGGCACATATTCATTAATCAGCAAATAGTAGCCAACTAGAAATTTCTTTCAAAAATGAAATTTTTTCTTACCTATGAAGAAATACTGAAAGAAAATTTAAAAATAAATAAATAAATAAATCTGGAAAGAAGTATGAATCTTTGTAGAAAAATTAGAAAAATGACTTATCTCTTAAAATGTATTAAAAAAAAATTAGATTCTTTCTGCTTTCTTTAGAAAATACCTGGCAAGAAAAATTATTAAACCTCACAGATTATATGGTTATTTCTTCAAACAACATAAGCATAAAAAGTTGACATTAAGGTAAGTTGAAAGTAAAAGGGGGCAGAATTTACCACCGTAAAATATGTCTCTTTGACATTAAGATGATTTTGAGCTGGTTATTTTTAAGAAACAGCAGACATAGAAGAAGCTCTGAAAACCGAGTAAGATGCACATACCTGTGTAAGGGAAATCTCTATTTGTAAGGGTCCTCCCTCTCTGTACCAAGCAGTATGACACTAAATCTCTAGAAGTTGGTGACTTAAATCTGCATAGCAACCATGCCCTCATTTATTGTGCTTTTTCTGGTTCCATTCCTGGTATCCTCCCCTCCAACATTTTCTTTTGTCTTTAGCTGGAGATGTTATCTAAGGTGATAGCTTGGACCTTTTCAGGCAGTTATTCCATTTTCCTGGATCTCTTGTATGTATGCAGGAAGTATACACATTAAACTTCTGGATTATTTTACCCTTAGTATCTGTCTTATCATACGAGGTATCTCAACCAAGAACCTAGAAGGGTAGGCGGCACGCTATTTTTCTCCCCCACAAAAGTAAGATTGCAAGTGAGTAAAAGCTTTCCACCATCTTTATGCACTGGTGGGAGAAGAATGACAACATCAATAAAAGCCCAAGTCATTTTTCTCAGTCTCTTTTAAATGCTGGTCTCTTAACAGTCAATCATCATGCCAATAAAACTAGCACAATGGACAAATTGTCTTGTTCCTTTGAATGAAACCTGTGGCAGCTTAGCCAATTGTAACTTTGGTTTCTTCACACATATTTCTAACCTTACTTATGTCATTCATTGGAGGATTATTTTTGTTTGTTTGTCTATTTCTGTCTAAGACATCCCCTACATGTTATATTTCCACCAGTAAATATTTTTTTTCTGAATGGTATTTGAAATGTCCTAAGTTAAATTACAGTGGGCCCGAGGACAGGATGAGACAAGAGAGATTAATGAGTTAATAGCCTAGAGCGGAAACCAACAAAAGACTGCCTGCATTCCTCAGTGTATTGAAAGGAATCAACTTCCAGGCTGCTATCTAAATAGAATTGCCAGCCACTAGATGTTAAGGCAGCTTGCTTATGCACACACTTTTCAGAATGTTGCCAACAACCAATCCAGAAACAGCAAATACTTCTTCCTTACAGACTATACAACTTCCCCAGAACTAGCCCCAATTTACCCTTTCCTGCCCCTTTATTTATAGACACTGTAAATTCTTTTAAAACGATGTATGTATTTCTTCCCCAAACTCAATATATAAAAGAGCTTCATCACTCCAGGGTAGTGGACATGTTCGTCTTCTCAATCTAACGTTGGGGCTGATGGTTTAGACTGCATGTCCCAAGGCTTGGTCTCTCTTCAGGCCAGCCTGTGACTCAAAAAAAAACCTTTCTTTCAGAAAAAAAATTTTTGACCTCAAAGGTTTTCATTTAACAAAGCAAATGATTTATTGTTGTTTTATATTGTGATTAAAGTGTCAGGCTCTGGAGTAAGACTCAGTGGGATCAAACCCCAGTTCTGTCATATACTAATAGTGAATTAGGGAACATTACTTAATTTTTTTTCCCTTCAATTTTGAAAAATTGATTTGAGAGAGAGGAAAGGAGAGGGAGAGACAAAAAAAATATCGATGAGATTGGCTGCCTTCTGCACGTCTCCTAGTGGGGATCAAGCCCACAACCTAGGAATGTGCCTTGACCAGGAATCAAACCGATGACCTCTTGGTTCAAGGGTCAACGCTCAAGCACACAGGCAGGGCATTACTTAATGTTTCAATGCTTCAGTTTCCTCATCTTTAAAATGGAACTAGTAATAATCATATCAATATGGCTCACATCGTTTTATAAAGATTAACTAGAGGCCCGGTGCACGAAATTCGTGCACAGCGGGGGGTTGTCCCTCAGCCCAGCCTGTACCCTCTCCAATCTGGGACTCCTGGAGAGATGTCCAACTGCCCGTTTAGGCCCGATCCTGGTGGGATCGGGCCTAAACGGGCAGTCGGACATCCCTCTCACAATCCAGGACTGCTGGCTCCCAACTGCTTGCCTGCCTGCCTTCCTGATTGCCCCTAACCACTTCTGCCTGCCAGCCTGATCACCCCCTAACCACTCTGCTGCCAGCCTGTTTGGCCCCAACTTCCCTCCTCTGCCAGCCTGGTCACCCCTAACTGTCCTCTCCTGCAGGGTTGATCACCTCCAACTGCCCTCCCTTGCAGGCTTGGTCCCTCTCAACTGCCCTCCCTTGCAGGCCTGGGTGCCTCCCAACTGCCCTCTTCTGCTGGCCATCTTGTGGTGGCCATCTTGTGTCCACATGGGGGCAGGATCTTTGACCACATGAGGGCAGCTATATTGTGTGTTGCAGTGATGATCAATCTGTATATTACTCTTTTATTAGATAGGATAGAGGCCTGGTACAGGGGTGGGGGCCAGCTGGTTTGCCCTGAAGGGTGTCCCAGATCAGGGTGGGGTTCCCTTGGGGCATGGGGCGGCCTGAGCGAGGGGCCTGTGGTGGTTTGCAGGCCAGCCACGCCCCCTGGCAACCCAAGCAGAGGCCCTGGTATCTGGAATTTATTTTCCTTCTACAATTGAAACTTTGTAGCCTGGAGCGGAGCCAAGCCTGGGGCTCCCTCCGAGGCCGGCAGCCATTTGTGTTGGGGTTATAATTGAAACTTTGTTGCCTTAAGCGGGTGGGCCCGGCCAGGGTGTGCAGAAAGCTTTGCTTCCCCTGTTGCCGGCGGCAACCCTGGCCTGCTCTCTCAAGCTCCATTCTGCCGCCATTTGTTTGAATTTGTTTACCTTCTATAATTGAAACTTTGTAGCTTGAGTGGAGGTTTAGGCCTGGCAAGGGCAGGCAGAAAGCTTGGCTTCCTCTGTTACCTAGAAAACCTTGCTCTCTGTAGCTGTAGCCATCTTGGTTTGGGTTAATTTACATACTCGCTCTGATTGGATGGGGGCGTGGCTTGTGGGCGTGGCTTGTGGGTGTGTCAGAGGTATGGTCAATTTGCATATTTGTCTATTATTAGATAGGATGTATGGCTTAGAAAGTATTTCACAAAATGTTTATCAAATCCTATTTATCAATGAACATAAAATTATTAGTTTTTATCCAATTATCCAATAAAATACTCAAAAACTTAGAAAAGAGAAATACATGAATCCACTTTAAAAATTTATTATATTAGTGTCTCTGTGGGAAGGCCAGACTCTTGTCCTTTCCATGTCCTACCTCAATGTCTGGTATGTGTTTGCTCCTCAAATTAATTTATCTGCACTGAAATTGGTTCCCAAAAGTATGAAAAGATGTTCACCAATTTCATTTCCGGTGAAATTAAATTGAGTGGCACAAGTGATGACACACACTATAAATGGGCTAAAGATTCTGCATATTGATATAGCCTCTCACTTCTGCATCAGAGAAGGGGCCATAAACTTATTCAAGCTTAATTAATCTCCATATTCTGATTAATTTCCTATATTTGAAAAATGAGGAGAAAATCCCACAACAACTTTAGTCCTATGGGATAAAATGTATAAGGCTAAAAAGAAATTTATTTAGGAAAATATATTAGCTCTATAAGGCTTGGAAGCCCAATATCAAGATCAGAGCTGATTGCCAGTAAGCTCTCTCTTCCTGGCTAGAACTCTGATATCTCCTGTTCTTACAAGAATACCAGCCCTATGAACTCAAGGTCCCACCCCTATGATCTCATTTAACTTTAATTACCTCCTAAAAGTTCTATGCCCAAATATTAAGTCATGTTGAATGTTCTGGCTTCAACATATAAAATTTAAGGGGGACACAATTCATCCATAGCAAGGACATAGCTCAGAAAATGTTTCGATTATGAAAATAAGAAAAATAATGCTATTTTAGAAATCAGATATGAATGCTCCTGAAGGGAATGGAAAAAGACAGGCTTTTTGAAACTGGAGTGAGTGTTGAGGAGTGGCAGACTAAGCAGAGAGAAGCAGAGTAACAGGAAATGGAACATGCAGTGGAAGTACTGAATTTTTTAACCTAGAACAGTGATGGCGAACCTATGACACGCGTGTCAGCACTGACATGCGTAGCCATTTCTGATGACACGCAGCCGCTGAGGCGGCCACATGCCGAGGATGAAACATTTGCTCCTCCTGAAGATGAAACATTTGCGAAATAATGTTTTTTCCTCAAAGTGACACACTACCCGAGTTATGCTCAGTTTTTTGGCGAAGTTTGACACACCAAGCTCAAAAGGTTGCCCATCACTGACCTAGAGACTTCAAATTACCTTACTAAATCACTCAGGTAGACCAGTTACTCCTAAAGTCTTTACTCTGTAAACAAAAAGGGGACTTTGTACAAGTTTAGTGACTGAAAGTAACCTCAGAGGATGATCAGATCATAAAATCCATCTTGGGCAGGTCATGGTGGATCATCATTTCTCAGTCCTGTAATTTCCCTAGTAAAAGATTCTCTTTGCCTTAAAAGCAATTCCTGACAATTGTTTTTGTGCATCTAAGTTAACACACCTTGGAAATGTCTCTTTTTCAGACTCCTAAGAAGTGAACCATTCTCAAGAGAGCACATAATCTTGTTAACCATCCTATAATCCAATCACAGAGATGTCCCAGCCTTGTTTTCTCCCAGGTTCATGTCATCTTTCTTACTTTCCCTCCTTAATTCCAAATGTATAAAAAGAAACTGCAAGCTATCACTCTGAAAAGAATTTTTCTCACTCAGTTGAGATCTTGCTTCCAGACATCTCCTTTTTTTTTTACTCAAATAAACTAGTATAAACTTATAAAATTTTTCTACAGGTTTGGGTATTCTTACATTGACAACTCTAATAGAGGAATCACTATTATTGATGCATTTTTCTTAACATCTACTGGTTGGTTAAATTGCAAATTTTCATGAAGAGCATTTCAGGAATAATTATTAAATAAATTTTAGATCGTAGTATTTGGTGTGAGGAGGGTTGGGGAAAGAGATAGGAAAGCAAAGTAGATAAGTAGATAAATGAAAAAGAATAAAGAAGGGTGTTAATAAGGGATAGCCCAGTCATGGAGAACTAAAGATGGGAAAAAAAAGTGGCAGAGGAAATTAGTTAAAGAACAAGTAGAAATCCTATCTAATAAAAGAGTAATATGCAAAGTAACCATCACTCTGCTACACCCACCAGCCATGTCCACCAGCCAGTCAGGAGCAAGTATGCAAATTAACCCAACCATGATGGCTGCGGCCATGGAGAGAGCAGGAGGGAGGCTTGGGTTTCCCCGGCAATGGAGGAAGCCAAGCTTTCTGCATACCCTGGCTGGCCCAGGCCTCCGCTTAAGGCTACAAAGTTTCAATTATAGAAGATAAATCCCAACAAAAATGGCGGCAGCCACAGAGCTGAAGAGAGCAAGAGGCTAGGGTTGCCCCCGGCGATGGAGGAAGCCAAGCTTTCCACCTGCCTTGGCAGGCCTAGGCCTCCACTCCAGGCTACAAAGTTTCAATTATATAAGATAAATAAATCAAAACAGAAATGGCTGCGGCCACGGAGCGAGCAGAAGGCTTGGCTCTGCTCCAGGCTACAAAGTTTCAATTGTAGAAGATAAATAAATCCCAGATACCAGGGCCTCCGCTTGGGTCGGCAGGGGACCTGGCCAGCCTGCAAACCACCACAGGCCCCTCACCCAGGTTGTCCCACGCCCCAAGGGAACCCCCACCCTGATCCGGGACACCCTTCAGGGCCAACCAGCTGGCCCCCATCCATGCACCAGGCCTCTATCCTATCTAACAAAAGAGTAATATGCAGATTGACCATCACTCCAACACACAAGATGGCTGCCCATGTGGTCAAAGATCCTGCCCCCATGTGGTCAAAGATCCTGCCCCCATGTGGGCACAAGATGGCCATCACAAGATGGCCAGCAGGGGAGGGCAGTTTGGAGGAACCAGGCCTGCAAGGGAGGGCAGTTGGGGGTGATCAAGCCTGCAGGGGAGGGCAGTTAGAGGTGACCAGGCCAGCAGAGGAGGGAAGTTGGGGCAAACAGGCTGGCAGGGGAGCAGTTAGACATCAATCAGGCTGGCATGGGAATGGTTAGGGGGTGATCAGGCTGGCAGGCAGAAGTGGTTAGGGGCAATCAGGAAGGCAGGCAGGTGATTGGTTGGGAGCCAGCAGTCCTGGATTGTGAGAGGGATGTCCGACTGCCCATTTAGGGCAGTGGGACATCCCTCGAGGGGGTCCCAGATTGGAGAGGGTGCAGTCTGGGCTGAGGGACACTCCCCCCCACCCCCCATGCACAAATTTCGTGCACCAGGCCTCTAGAAAGTAAATAATAGGCAAAGGCAAAAGGAAAATGCTACCTCGGGAACAGCACTTATACCATTATCATATATTAAAAGATGATCTAAATATGAGAGTCAGGAGATTAATAAAAATGCTAAAACCAAAAGGGGTTCAAATCATTGTTCCATTGTATTTTAATAAAATCTTGATGTGCTTTATTCTGTAAGATACTTTTGGGAATGGTCCTTATATTTCCGTAGTAGCTTGTGAACAAACTGTTCCACAAATATTTGTGGATTGTTGAATTCAATAAATATTGATTGTGTTTTACTACCTACCAGATACTGTGATAGTTGCTGAGGATATAAAGATAAATGTGCTTTGGTTTCTAACCTCAAAGTGTTATCAAGCCTAGTTAAAGAGAAATATAGATATCCAATATTTACTCCTGAAATAGAAGCAAAAATCATCTAAAAACATGGCAAAGTTTTAAAGAAGAAAAAAAGTTTAGATAGTAGACAAAAGATACATTTTTAAGTGAAAATGAAAATTTTAACACCTTTTTTCATATTGGTATCAAATACTCCTAAACTTATATCAATGTGCATTATCTTCAAGGGCTATTCTTAAAATTTTCAGATTTCAGACTAAATTGAACTATTTCTTCTAATTATCCTATAAGTTAGACTCTTCCCTAATACCCTGAACTTCACACAAATTTTGACAATAATGAATATGAAAAGGAGTTGACTTTTCCAAAACCACAGAGCTGATGTGGGGCAGACAGTATAATAACTAATGCTGTGGGTTCTTCAATCTGGAAATTTGAAGAGAGAGCATTCTTCATAATACGTTCTCTCCTATTTTGAGGAGAAAGTCAGAGGAAACTCAATTACAGAATCCTGTAACATTAATTTTATGTGTAAATCTAGCCCACCCTCTTTTCAATTTCAGCCTTGGAAGGACTGATCAAAAATACAAGTCAGTTTTAGGGCTGTGATAAGAGCTAGAAACAAAAAAAAGCAGGAAGTGAGATCATCTAGTTTTAAGTAATGATAAAGCCTCTTCTTAAATCAAAACAATTTCTAGCAAGTCCTATCATAAAAATTTCTGCCCAGAAGTGTCCAGCAGAGAATGA
This sequence comes from Eptesicus fuscus, assembly GCF_027574615.1. Classification (NCBI taxonomy): domain Eukaryota; kingdom Metazoa; phylum Chordata; class Mammalia; order Chiroptera; family Vespertilionidae; genus Eptesicus; species Eptesicus fuscus. The sequence continues at coordinate 20,966,744 of NC_072490.1, forward strand.
ACTAGCTGCCAGAGTCCTGACACAGCTCAGCTTTATATCTCTTCCTCAGAATTTTCACTAAAGCTTTCGACAGCCTTGGCTAAATCACCAGATGGGTTTGAAAGAATGTCATTACAGAGTCCTTAGGAGTTGGCAAATAGATGTCAACAAAAGCTTTGTACTTTATCCAGACCAGCCCATGCTGAGGACTCCAAAGTCTGATTCTCAGTACTAAAATATTTTCATGTAAAAAATATGTCCCATCTGAAGCTCTACAGCTTTGCTCATGCGTTCTCCCTCTCCCCCTCTCTCCATATTCTTTCACCTTCTCTCTCTCTCTCTCTCTCTTCTCTCCCTCTCTCTCTCTCTCCCTTCTTTTCCTCTCTCTATTTAAATTTAGACTTCATAATAATAAAATATTTCAAATGAGCACCAATTCTACAAGTCACCCTATACATCAGAGGCTAAGTCAACAGGTTGGAGAATAATAGCACTTTGGAGGAGATAAATCCTCTTGGTACATACGGTAAAGTTATGCATTTGTGTTTATGTGTATACACACGAATAATTTATCTTCCTTCCACCTACTATGTCTTGGTTTTATATTTGTTACATGAAACAGATAGCAGGTGCTTCCTCTGAGAAAAGAGAAATCAATATGACCAGTGACCAGCCTGGTCCCCACCTGAAACTGAGTTGTTGAGAAAGCAGGGCACAAGCATTTCCAGGAGGAAACCTTTTAAGTTGTCTCTGTGTAGGACTCACCACCTGGGTTGCAAATGGCCCATCTGTTAACACTGGCAATCTCCTTGAGAGGCAGGAATAGCTTCTGCGAAATTGAATGTCCCACACAGGCTCCATGATCGAGAGGGGAAGCACCAAATGGCTCTCCCACGCTGTGGCCCACCCATGTGAGAACACGGATGCCGTGGTGAAGAGCAAGCCTGGCAGATGTCCCCAACGGGGAAGAGCAAGCAGCATATTTGCACACTGTGCTTCTGGTCATACTTGACTTGGGAAGGGTTGGGGTAAACAGCTACCCAGAGTGTTGGCTGAGTTGGGAAGGGACAAGCTGGGAAGCATGCGATTCTGAAAAGATATTCATATATTCATGATATTTTAATATGCATTTACTGATGCAGGTACAACGTTTTTGATGTGTCAGAAAGAAACTCTAAATTCCACCTTCATCAAGAGAAAAGGTTTTTCCCTTCATGTCCTCATTTATCAAGAAAACTAGTAGCCCATCGCGCGATATTGCGCGCAGTAGGCCGCCCGCTGCTTCTGCAGGAGCCTGCAGGAACCGCAGTGCGCCGCCAGGAGCCGCGCTGCTTCCACGGGAGGCAGGCCTGCCATCTCCTCTCAGGGCCTGCGCTTGGCTGCGGAGGCTGCGGGCCAGCCCCCCTGTCCCTGTCCGTGTCCACTCTGGCCCTGGGGGGCCAGCCCAAGCCGGGGCGCGGTGACTCGCCAGCCCCCCTGTCTCTGTCTCCGTCTTTGCTCCAGACCTCACCTGCGCGCGCAACCACCTCCTGTCCAGTAGTGACCCATTATGGAATCCCAGCCTAATTTGCATATTTCCTAACTGTGTTCTCTTATTAATCTTATATATATATATACTAGAGGCCCAGTGCATGATTGAATCATGCATGTGTAGGGTCCCCTATACGCTTTCGCTTTCGATCGCAGGGGAGCTGGGTGCCTGTCCGCTGGTGCACCAGGCCTTTCGGAAGCCTCCGCCGAGCCGGAGGCTTCCGAAAGGCCTGGTGCCGGAGCAGACCGGCACCCAGCTCCCCCGCTTTTGTTCGTCTGCGGCAGGACGTGAGCTCGCTGCCCCAGAGGCCCCTTCTGTCCCGCAGCATAGCCACGGTGCAGACGCTGGCCCAATCAGCTACCCCAGCCACCCCGAGTCCCACCCCCTGCGCCTCCCGCTGGCCCAATCGTGGGGGTAGCGGAGTGATAGTAATTTACATATTACCCTTTTATTAGGTAGGATGCCTAGTCTGCCACTCTCTGTTCAAGGAAATCTACGGATACCGAGGACTGGTGGATGGGAGGGTTGTTCACAGGGAATAGTGCAAGGGGATCTCACTTGGAAGATATCTCAGGAGCTCTGATTCACTTCCACTTTTTCTCTTACTTATTCATTTTTTATATTTTTAATGATTTCAGAGAGGAAGGGAGAGGGAGAGGTAGAAACATCATGATGAGAGAGAATCATTGATGGGCTGCCTCCTGCACACCCCCTACTAAGGATTGAGCCCGAATGTGCCCTGACCAGGAATTGAATCATGACCTCCTGGTTCACAGGTCAATGCTCATCCACTGAGCCACTGCAGCCAGGTGATCTTTATAAGTATTTCTTTCTATTTTCTAGGTCTGGTCTGGGCCAATACTCTGCAAAAATGGAAATCAACTTGTTCTCTTTCTTTGTGGTCATAAGAGTATATAATCAACATAGCAACCACTTTGAAAAAATGTGCTGAGCCCTTGCTTATTTTCTGCTTCAGTAATCTTCATTGAATAGCAATCCTGTTCTACATTAATATTTGTTTTACTTGGGGGGCCATAAAATTCTTTATCTAATATTCATTGTGCACCTGGTCTCATCTTTACTTTTCTGTTGCTGTTTATGAAAATAAGCTGGCTCAAGAGATCGTGGGCTGAAAAGAAACAACATAATTCTAATATTTTTAGAGTTTTTCTGTGAAGCAAAATAAACACTGCGAAGCCCATTTCTCCAAATGCTCTCTTCCTACGTGACAGAATCCTAGATAATACAAGCTTATAAAATGATTGCCTCAAATTCCTCATTGAATTCTGCAGTATTATGGTAATAGAAAGTCTCAAAAGAAAATATTGGGTGTTCTTAGGGCCATATCATGAGCAGGCCTGCTAAAACATCAAGGACACCTGAAACCATCTCATTTCTGTCTATAAACTGCTATCAGCTAGACTAAATATTGATTAACAAAAACTCCCAGGATTAGAAACCAAGTATTGAAAAAGAGACAAAAGTCCTGCCTCCCCCCTCCAATTTTTCAACTGTTTATTACTGGATTTAAAATTTATTTCAAGGAGATATATATACTAGTTTGATCAGCTACCAATAAATTTTGGTATCCCTTTATTTTTTGTACTCCATGTTCAATACTTAGCTTTGGAAGTTTTGGCAAGTTCTTCATCTGTTACTAAAGTATTAGCATTTCCATCAGTCTTGGTATCCGTTGCCCTTTTTGTTTTCTTTCTGTGGGTATGTTTTGAAGGACTCTTCTGTTTTAGGTCTTTGGTTTTTTCATAACTGCGCTGCTTACATCCCACAACATTATCTTCCCAATAAGTCCCTCCAGTACACAAGATTCTAGCAGAAAGCAGACCTGGGACACCCCCAAAGTGTGACCCTTCAGTCCCAGTTCCTGTTCACATGACTCCCATCACCATCTTCTTCACCATAACTAAAACTATTGCCACGTGATGCCACAGACACAGAATGAGCTAGAGCAGGGTTTAAAGCTGACCAATCCCAGTGAATTCTCTGTATCTATGTCTCCAATGATGCTGAGACAGGCAAAGCCACAAATTACATCGAATCACTCAATTAAATTTGCACTTTTTCCAAGCTACTTTAGGTGAGCTCCAAAGCTCTGCAAGAAGGACAGTGGGGAATCAAATAAGAACATCCAAATGTAATGACACCGGTTTTTACAGGAAATCCTTTCCTGGCAAAGATTCCCACAGCAAAATAGAATCCAGTTTTCTTGAGAATGAAGGAACTCTGGTATGGGAGAACACAACTTCTCTAAAGGCCAAGATGCTGTCTTTGGAGACATACTATGCCCCCCCCCCCCCAACAACAAAAAAAAAAAAAAAAAAGAGCATGTATCCTCTGTCCCTAAGAATCAAGATTTTATGACCATCCATTATACCAGCGTGACCTCACCATCAAGTCCTCCAAAGAAGCTACTGATAGAGATTTCAAGAGAATTCACAACCCCAAGAATATGCAGTTTTCAAGGATTTTATTCTAAACATTTGAGAATGCCATGCTGCTATTGCTTTCTTTTTCCCAGGAAAAAATATTATAGAATATGAATAATACTCAATATTCTTAAGAATGTCTAAAAATGTCAAAAGGGGTGTAGAATCATAGAATTCAGCATTCGCAGAGCCCGTTTATCCACAAAACTAAACAGTGTTGCCTTGTAAGGATAAGTTTTCTTTTTTTCTTGTTCTCTAGGGGGCTTACTACATGATAGATTTCAGAAGCATCAGGAAGTCTCCCTTTCCCCAAACATCTTTTTTTCTTTATTACTATGATTTCTTAAATAGAAAAACAGCATTAATTTTAAAAATAACTAAAAAGTAAGTAGGAAAACAAATATCTTTTGAGCTCAACTATGTGCTAGAACTAGAACTGGAACACTTTCATAAATTATCTCATTTAATTTGTTAAGAGTAACAAATGTCAAGTGATTTGGTCACAGTTTCTGCCACTTCCAGCATCTTATTCCTTTATTCATTCATTTATTCAACAGTGTTTATTTAACAATTCCTCTGGACTAGGGATCATGTAAGATGAACTCAGAAGTGGGGATAAAGCACAATGATCAGAGTGCAAAATATCATTAATTTAGCCAATAGTGCTCGCTTCCTCTGAAGTTCAGTCAGAACACTATGTAGAGAATAATCAATAGGTAGAAAGAAAATTTAGTAAAAAAAAAAAAAAAAAGCAGTGGTAAACAATGATATCATGAGATGAAGTCTTTGAGTGAGACAAAGTATTGCTATTTTCAGCTGGATTCTCAGACCCATTCACATCAGTCTTACTATAATGCTCCCTTTCTATATGATGATCTGATAATTGTCTCTATTAATAACACACTCAAAATCAGAATTAACAAAATGTGTTAGACACAGAATTTCCTATTTCTACATTAGATGAAAAACATAATATTAAAAACATAAATGGATTTGCCTAAGATCATACAACTGGGAATGTTGCAATATTGGAATTTTAACATCACTCTGAGAAGAAAGTACCCGATACATGCTAACTCTTTAAGAGTACAAAGCAAACATGCCCTGAATAAAGGAAGTAACTCAAATGTTACCAAGTAAAGAACTGATATCCTAACTTTCAGTGAATACTAAGTTTGATAGTGGGAAGGAAACAATAAGAAGTGTTGACCATATACAATAATTTTTCTCAATTCCCAAATTTGCCTCGCACTGTACTAGAAACTATGGTTTCATATTCTTGCTTGAAGATGAATGATCTATGAGTTGTGATGTATGTTTTGGGTCCACACAGAGTCCTGGGATCTTAATGGAACATTTTTGTAACTCTTTAAAGAACAACTTCCATTGCAAGTAATTGCATTTTTAACCAATTGATACTGCAGTGACAAATCTAGTCAAGAAGTCCAGTACCCATCTGTTCTGATATGATATTTCTGCAGAAAATCATCTTTTCTTAGAGAATCTTAGAGCTAGAAGTAACTTTAAAGATCATTTAATTTAGCTGTTTGGAGAGCAGTGTTCAATAGATTCTGTGAGATTTACTGAGGAGCATTAGGTTTTTTTTTCTGAAGGTATTGATTAGACCCAGAATGGACACAGTTGAAACTGCATAACAACCTCAAAACTTAGTGGCTTGAAACATCAACTTACCTTCCGTGGTTCTCTGAATTGACCTGGCTCAGTTTTGCAGTTCTTGCTTGGTATTTTTTTTTTTTTTAATTTCGCAGGGGTCCTCAAACTTTTTAAACAGGGGGCCAGTTCACTGTCCCTCAGACCGTTGGAGGGCCGGACTATAGTTTAAAAAAAAAAAACTATGAACAAATTCCTATGCACACTGCTAAGTCAGCTGCTAAGCAGGACAGGCAGCGGCGGCAAAAACACCTGGCGGGCCAGATAAATGTCCTCAGCGGGCCGCATGTGGCCCGCGGGCCGTAGTTTGAGGACCCCTGGATTAAGGTATCACATATTTGTCCTCATCCCCCCATTCCCATCCGAAACCCCTCCCCACACATGCCCCCACCTCCCTGTTGTCCGTGACCACTGGTTAGGCTCATATGGATTCTTGCTTGGGATTTTTCACATGCTTTGTCAAGTAGCAGCTGAAGCTGGAGTTGTCTGAAAGTTCAACTGATTCACAGTCCATGGGCTGTTGGCTGGAAGGTTAGTCAAGTTTCTGGTTAGAGAAATGGGGCTCATGTCTTTGACATGCAGTATGGGTTTCTGACAGCATGGTGCTTGAGTCCCAGAGAGGGAGCACCTATGTGTAAGCCTTCCAGAGACACAGGGAAGAAGTTTCAAGGCATTATATGATTTGACCAGGGACATTCCAGAACATCGAATCACTACCATCTGTTGTTCAAGTAAGTTACATCCATGAGAAGGGCAATTATATCCCACCTTTAATGTGAAGGGCAACCAACATGTGCACATGAGAAGGAAAGAGATTGATGGTGGACATCTTTGAAGAATATTGACCAAAACATCTTTCCTTTGTATATAGTTAGATTAGGTGAAGTTTTACTTGGCAGTTTTATTGTTTTGAGTTTTCTCCTTTTTATCCCTCCTGTGAGCATTGAAAGGTATCTTTTTGGATAGAAAATAATAGATCAAGGGTAGTTTTATTGCTTGATTGATATTGGTCAAGTAATATCAATTATGGGCCTAATCAATAATTGGATTAAATAAAATGAGCTTAATTCTTCTCACTGAATCTGATAGAATCTACTGAATTCTTTTCTCTTAAGAACTCAAGTAAATGGTCTTCAAAATCCTTTGAAATTAAAAAGTACTGTAAGATTGGGTGATTTTCTATAGAAATATAAATATCTGCCTCTACTTAGTCAACATCAGATCATTAAATAGAAAAATGTCATTATTAGAAGTGTCATCACATTTCTTGATAAATAATTCATTATTTAATGAAATTGCATTGTAGGAAATCAGATTCTGAATGAAGAAGTAGGGAATTTCTACTATCATTCCATCAGTATTGTCATTTAGTATATATCTGCCTGAGTTTTCACTGCCTTCAACAGGACCTGGATGTAGTTACCACTCAGTAAATGTGTCTTGAATCCTAAATGTTTGAAAGAATACACGAGTGCATGATACCACTAGCACAAAGGTGTGTTCCACAAATCCCAGGAAATGAATGCAAATACAGAATAATAATTTATGTGAAATTTATGTGGCATAGTGCAACTAGATTTATAATTTCTGATCTCTCTTGAATGGAGCTGTATCTCATGCTCATAATACAGGCCCCAGGAACCATTTCTCCATTATGTTCCAAAGATTCAACAAAACTCTGCATGCCTTGAGTAACGAAGTTACAAACTCAGTAGGTAATGAAAAATCACATCTCTAATATAAATCTTTCAAAGATCTTTCTAAGATATGATTTCCATTTTGATCCTGTTTCTGGACAGAAAAATCAGCCCATCTCTGTATCTGCAAGGAAGCAGATGCAAAGGCGACGTCGTTGGAGTTGGTTCGATGCCCTGGCGTGTGTGCTTCCAAGCTGATTGTGAATGTTCCAGGTAATAGACAACATGGTGGTTCCAGCTCATGTCCACATGGCCTGGAGGCCCATGTGCACCAACACTTTTTGAAATAGTGTTGCTAACATCCTAACCCTGTTTCTCCTAAGGAACCACCATGGATTCAAATGTGATAGTACAACTTCAAATATGGTAGCCTGGGAACAGGGGCACTGCTGCCTATTGGCAGAATCAGAGTGGTTTGGCTTTGCTCCAAGCTGTGCCCTTCCCACACACCAATATTGTTATAGAGAAGCCTTGTAAATGAAGAATTAGACAAATTCCTTAGGTGAGAGATCTTTTCTACCTTCCCGTATAAGAAAATTCCTGCAACAAGTAATGTTTTTTTAAAAAAAATATCAATGTGCCTTTTTCTCTTGTGTTTTCTTATTTATGACTTTTCATTTACTCCTCACCCAGAAGTATGCATCAGACAGCAGTTAAAATGAGACCGCAAACAATTAAGATTTGGCTTCTCCTATCTCAGTTGAATTTTAAAGTCTACATCAAGACAATGGTGAAGACTGGAATTGTCTTTTAAAAAGGGTTTGTGCTCATTTTCTTATCATCTTTCTTTCATTTGAAATATGAAGAGGTAATTCTTAACAATTTGATCACAGAATTTTACAAAATAGAATTCTTTCCCACACAGGAAGAAAAAAAAAAATAGTGGAAGTTCTGCCCAGTCCTGACAGATTGAGAAGAGGGAAAGAGGAGAGTTAAGGGAATGAGAAACTTGCCCAAACCTTGCCTGTCCAAGCCAAAATTATAAAGAAAAAAAATGAAGTATATGTGATGGGAGGAAGGGAATCCTCAGAGTAGACAGGCCTCAATTTCACTACTCATTTGGACTCAAGGAAGAGAAAAGGTATCCTATAATCTCATAAGATAATTCCACAAGAGTCAACCAAGAAGGAGCAAGGACATGGTCAGATAAAGAGGAAATTAGTGCTCAAGAGCTGCCATTAGCTCCAAAGTGACAGAAATAATCGGAAGGTCATGCATGTCACCTACAAGTGAGAGAGTGTGGTAGACAGCTTCTAAGGTGGGCCCCATGATACCCGCTTTTTGGTGTTCACATCCTGGTAGAATCTCCTCCTTTTGGGTAACATGCATCTAACCAAGAGAATGGAGTAATCTAAAGGGAATGTCACATCTGTGATTAGGTGTCTAATACTGTGATTTCTGTCTTGCTAATGGACTGTCTGTGTTGCTTTCTTAGCTTGCACACTTTAATGAAAAGGCTAACTTGGCTGTAATGAGGAAGCTAAAGGTAGCTGTAGCTGTCTGCCCAGGCTGCAACAGCAGAATGCCAGAGATTGAGTGTCTTAAGTAACAGAAAGTTATTTTCTTACAGTTCTGGAGACCGGAGGTCTAAGGTCCACGTGCCATCAGGGCTGGTTTCTGGCGAGACCACTCTCCTTGTGTTGCAGACAGTCGCCATCTCACTGTGCTCTTACATGGTCTTTCCTCTGGGCACATGTGGAGGGAAAGGAGGAGAGAGAGAGAGAGATCTTTGGTGTCTCTTTCTTTTCTGATAAGGAAAGCAGTCTTATTAGATTGGAGACCCACCACAACTACCTCCTTTAACCTTAATTATCTCCTTAAAAGCCCCATCTCCAAGTACATACTGGGGATTCGTGCTTCAATATATGAATTGGGTGTAAGGGCACAATTCAGCCTATAATAGTAGCCTCTGGGCACAAGCCAGTGAGGATCTGAGGTCATCAGTCCAATCCTATCTAATAAAAGAGTAATAGGCAAATTGACCATCACTTCAACACACAAGATGGCTGCCCCCATGTGGTCAAAGATGGCTGCCACAAGATGACCAGCAAGGGAGGGAAGTTGGGTGGGACCAGGCCTGCAAAGAAGGGCAGCTGTGGGCGATCAGGCCAGCAGGGGAGGGCAGTTGGGAGGGATCAGGCCTGCAAGGGAGGGCAGTTGGGGGCGATCAAGCCTGCAGGGGAGGGCAGTTAGGGGTGACCAGGCTGACAGAGGAGGGAAGTTGGGGGCAACAGGGCCTGCAGGGAAGGGCAGTTGGGGGGACCCAGGACTGCAGGGGAGAGCAGTTGGGGGGGACCAGGGAGGGCAGTTAGGGATGACCAGGACTGCAGGGGAGGGCAGTTAGAGGTGACCAGGCCTTCAGGGGAGGGCAGTTAGGGGTGACCAGGACTGCAGGAGAGGGCAGTTAGGGGCAATCAGGCTGGCAGGGGAGAAGTTAGGCATCAATCAGGCTGGCAGGGGAGTGGTTAGGGGTGATCAGGCTGGCAGGCAGAAGCAGTTAGGGGCAATCAGGAAGGCAGGCAGGCGAGCAGTTGGGAGACAACAGTCCTGGATTGTGAGAGGGATGTCCGACTGCCCATTTAAGCCCAATCCTACCAGGATCGGGACTAAATGGGCAGTCGGACATCCCTCGAGGGGTCCCAGATTGGAGGGGTGCAGGCTGGGCTGAGGGACACACACCCCCATGCACAAATTTCGTACACCAGGACTCTAGTAGCTAATAAAGATGTAAATGCTGCCAACAACCAATGAGTGGCCTCAGAAGCAGATCCTTTCCCAGGTGAGAAAGCAGACCCTGGGCTCCCACCTTGATTACAGACTCAAGAGTAACTGTGAAACAGAGGATATGGGTCAGTTATGACAAAACTCTTGAGCAACAGAAACGACAAGATGATAAATTTTTTATTGTTTTAAACCATTCAGTTTTGTGCTAATTTGTTAGACAGCAATAGATGGCTAATATAGGGCAGTCGATGTTCTGAGAGCCAGCAACTCACCTGCTGAGGCCAGGAATCAGGCAACTACATTGCACAGGAATAGAGTAGTGTTGGGGAGAGGAAACCTCCTGTCTCTCCTCAGGGTGTTATGAAAGCAGAGAAGTTTAAGTGCAGCTGAGAATGTGGGTTCAGCCCTGCTGGTGTGGTTTGGCAGTTGAGCACCCACCTATGAACCAGGAGGTGATGGTTTGAGCCCTGATCAGGGGACATGCCCAGGTTGTGGGCTCGATCCCCAGTTGGGGGTGTGCAGAAAGCAGCCAATCAATATTCCTCGCTCATAGATGTTTCTATCTTTCTCTCCCTTTCCCTTCCTCTTTCTCTAAAATAATCAATAAAAACATTAAAAAAAAAAAAAGAGCATGGGTTCTAAAGTCAAACTTGAGCTCTTCTCCCTCTGAACTTTACCAGCAGTGTAAATGCAAAGTGGTGAATGGAAAACACAGTGGCTTAATATCACAAATGAATATTACAAATGTGCTGAGAAATAAATGACATAACCAGAATAAACTATTTAGCATATAAATAAGTGTTTGATTGACATTAGCTATTATTGTTAAGATACAACTAGGGAGGGAGAGTAGGCTCAGTGCTTAAAACACATATTGAGTTCCTAATATGTGGCAAGAAATTTGCTATGCTGTATGTATCATATGCTATGTAAAACTCTGGTATATAAACTAGATATGGTCTTGCATCCTCTACGTGATGATTTTGCAGCCACTGCACAATTCTCCTAAGTGGTTACTATTAGCCTCATTTTTGGAACAGGCATTTCAGAGATAGTAAGTAATTGACTACAGTCATATGGGTCCCCTGGGAATTTGAATCTAGGATCATGGGTCTTGAGAACCTTGGCCCTTTTTATTGTATCATGTCTGAAAAATGATGATAAAACCCTATCGAACAACAACAAAATCTGTGGAGGTTACTCAGTACACTGCAGAGCTGTGTGCCAACCTCTTGCAAAACAGAAAATATAATGACAATAGAATACTCGATGGTTCAGACTGTTCTCAAATTGGATTGAATCCTTTTTGCTTTCATTTTGGTTAATGTGATGGCCACATCAGAAAGAGATTATCATTGGCTGATTTAAAATGACTTTATTCAATTTATTCGATTTACTTCACAAAAGAGAGAAGTAGGTTTATATTTCCCATCGCTTATGAACAAAATAGGGTCATCAACCTTTGCACTGCATTGATTTGATTTTTGTTCACATGTCTCTCAAATACTCTGTTAGTTGCAGCTGGATAATTTCTGCTTCCTGAAACTGATCAAATGTACATTGGGGAAGATGCTTTCTGAAGGAGAAATCAGAAACATGAAACCTTTTTTTTTTTCATATTGGTAAGACCAGAAGTGGCTACTGAAATTGGCATGTTAACCTTCTATTTCCATGCACTCTATGGAACAAACCACACAGATATGTGTATATGTTCCTTATGATTTCTCAATATGCTCTAAATGTTGCATCTGGAAAATACAATGGTCAGGTTCTATAAGAACATCAGTGAACTGTCAGGCACATCCCACAAAGATGACAGGAAGACAAAAAAAAAAAAAAAAAAAAAAGAAGACCAGGGAGAAAAACACTAGATAAATAATGTCAGAGTCAAACGTGTTAAATAAGAAGCTAGGAGTGAACAAGGAAAATGACAAACTATGCCAGGGAAGACACTTTCAGATGCTGTGTTTCTATTAAAGGCAGAAAATTGCCTGCTGAAATGACTACCCAAAAAAGGAGATGAAAGAATTTCAAGGGATGCTTTGTTCTTCCCAGTCATTTGTTATCACTCCAAAATTCCAGTAAATATATTCAAGGATATATTGGCCATGAATTTAGCCTTTAGATCCCGTAGGGGATGGGAGGGTATTTGACATACAAAATGATCAATTATCGTGAATGCAAAGCAAAGTGGCCTCAGCAATTCTCCCATGCTCTGCTGGTTTCTTTCAGTCTTTCCAGGTTTTGCTGTTGTGATGGGGCTTTTTGTTTTGGGGTGTTTTGTTTTTTTTCCCCACTCTGCATCTTTTCTCTTTTCTTGTTCTTTATTGAGTTTAATTACAGTTATTGTTCATGGGCTATTGAGCTTAAAAATCATTTGCTGTCTTGTATATTTACCCTGTACTTGATTCATTCACAGCTGTTCATCACTGCCAGGCCGTTCAGACTGGGGAGTGAAATCGCTTATCTCCACAGAGCAAAGAAAGCAGTTTCATTTATTCAAGGGCTATAAAGAGAGAATAGTAAAACTATTACAATGATAATTGTTCCATTCAATTAATTTAAGTTTTCTTTTATGTACCAATATTGTGATATATTTTTTTATGACACCCCATTAACTATGGTCAGCAATTCCTGGAGATAGCGGGAAGAATGAAGCTGCACTTTTTCTACAAGAGTGGGTCTACATCTGTTGGCCTCCCTTGGAGCTACATTGGCCTCTCTGCCTCCGCACTGATATCAATGGACTAGCTGCACCCTGTAGGCATAATGTGAATAATATCAAATAAGCTTTCTTGGCTTAAGAGTTTTGCTGGATCCCTGGCTGTTGTGTCTCAGTTAGTTGTGCATCACCCCATGCACCAAGAAGTTGCAGCTTTAATTCCTGGTTGGAGCACATGCTCGGGTTGCAGGCTCGATCCCCAGTAAGAGGCGTGAAGGAGGGACCAAGGAGCCGAATGATGTTTTCCCTCTACCACCGATGTTTCTCTCTTCCTCTCCCTCTCCTTTCTAAATTCAATAAAAACTTTTTTTTAAAAAAGAATTTTGCTGGAGTGCCTGGCATTTCCACATTTTAACTCGCTACTTTGTGTGAAGGTATTATCTTGAAGTTATATTTTTAATGTTGTAAGATGTTACCTAGGAGAAGCAATACATTAGCTCTCCCAGCATTTGGAATTTGCTTATGAAATTACAGAGTTGTAAACTTCCTCCTTTCAGGATGAAGCAACTGTTCTCAAGCATTGGTCAGTAGTCTGTGAGGGCAGGCTTCCACTGAGCTGCCCACAGCACTATTCTCAAGATTTGGCATGCCAACTTCCTCTCCTTACCAGTAAGGTCACCAGCTAATCCATCCCTAAAATACACAGTTTGAAGGTTGTTATTGAAAAAATATTTGAAAGAATCATAATATATATCACCTACTGTAATTTTTCTTCATTTAGTAATGAAAAAAGCATGAGACTTAGAGGTTTTGAATGAATTTGAAGGCTTGGTCAAATTTTCATGGCTTATTAAAAACTTCAAGAAAGAAAATATATAGAAAGAAGCAACTGTTAATATGGCATTTATCTTGGAAGTATGTGCCAATTCAACATGACCCACACACTGGAAGTTAAAGGGCTTTGTTGGGACAAAAGGAAAAATCTGAGGTCCTAAATAAAAACATGGAAGTTTGAATCACAGACCATAAACACAAATTATACAGAACAGTAAAAGTGTTTATATAATTATAAAAAGAGAGGTTATAAAAAGGAATTTAAAGACGTAAAAGCAATAAAACACCAATGGGCCAATTTGATAAAGACACAAACAGAATTTCTTAGAATGAGAAGAGTGCAAAAATGCAATGAGTTGGCTAAACAGCAAATTAGTTGCAAATCAAGAGTTTCTAAGTAAACTGAAATATAGAAATAATCATGTTCGAAGAATGTAACAGAAGGAAAAATTATAGAAATTGGAAAGTTGGGAAACAAGGAGGACAGAGGAGCAAGTCTATCTATCGCATGACTAACTGAAATTCCAGAGAGAAGAGAGAAAAGGGGGGAAGGGAAATATTTGAAGATATGTATAGAGTTTTAAAGACATAAATGTTAAGGTTAAGGAAATGCAATGAATATCTAACTTTATAAATACAGAAAAAAGAAACATACATTTATTTGTACCATAACAGAACTACAGAATACTAAAGAAAAAGAAAAGGCCTTAAAATAGTCAAAGGCATAAAATAGTAAAACTACAAATATCTGGCAATTTTACCACTAACTTCATACTAAATGCTAGAAAACAATGGAATATATCTTCAAAATGCAATCCAGAACTATATAGCTATCAAAATTTTCTTTTGAGAATAGTGAAAAATAAAGACAATTTTAAACATAAAAATTAGTTGAGAGCCCTGGCTGGTTTGTCTCAGTGGATGAAGCATTGGCCTGCAGAATAAAAGGTCCTGGGTTTGATTCCGGTCAGGGGCATGTGCCCTGATTGCGGGCTAGGTCCCCAGTATGGGGCATGTGGGAGGCAACCAATTGATAATTCTCTCTCATCATTGATGTTTCTCTCTCTCTTTCTCCCTCTCCTTTCCTCTCTGAAATCAATAAAAATATTTTTTTAAAAATTAGTTGAGAATGTAGATGACCGATATGGTAGGTAAAATTCCAGTAGCATCCATGGAATCTGGAGGCTGAGGTGAGTTAGGACTCTAATTCTATTTACTCATTCAACAAATAAATTATAAATTATTGGTTAATAATCTAGACACTAAAGAAAAAGAAAAAAAGGCACAGTCCCTAGACTCAGGCAGTTAAAAATCTAGTAGAAGAGGTCAATGAATAAGTAGGAAATTATAGTATAAGATGAATAAGTGCAGTGGCCACATAGAGGAACTACTAAACCAGTTATAGAGATCAATGGAATGACACATAAGCTGAGAACTGAATTAAAACTAGAAATTAATCAGGCAAAGAGAGAATAAAAGTAGAGTGATCCAGAAACAGGAAGAAGTATGTATAACACGCAAAATATGAGATGTTTGGAAATTTTTAAGAAATTCAGTGATTGATTTTTCAGGGAAAGAACAAGCAAAAGACCAGACTACAGAAAATTAAACAGCGAACAGAAAATAAAGGATCACAATAAATTTCAATGAATTTAATTCAATGGGGATACAATGAAGGGTTCGTTTTAAGCAGGAGTATGACCTATTCTAGATTTGTAAGAAAAATATGCAATATGAATATTTCAAGTTTTAGTAAGACTAGAGACACAAGGTATAGGAGGCTATTGAAAAAAAAAAAAAAAACACCTAGGTGATGAATGGTATTTCAGGGCAAAGGGGATAAATGGGAGGTTTTGAAGTATACTTAGAAGGTACAGCATTAACAGAATATAAAATAATCGGATTTTCAAAGTAAAGGGAGGAAGGGTGCATAGATGACATTGAGGTGTGGGTCTTGGGAAACTGAGTAGGTCACTTAGCTCTGGAACTGACAAAATAAGCAAAATGGGAGGAAATGTGTTTGATTTTAGACAAGTTTGAGCTTGAGATATCTGAGCACAGGGCAAATGAATCTGATCTTGAGTTGGACTGAAGTTTAGATAATAGATATGATCTTGAGATAAATAATATTTAGGAGATATCAGTCTCCTACCAATGATGAAAAGCATGGGATTTCAGAAGCTTTCTTTGGAGAATTATATAGCTTGAGAAAAGAGAGACTGGGGTTCCTAATTTTTTAAAAAAGCACTTCAATATTTTTAAAGTACTCAAAAAATACACCTTTCCATACAGGAAATGAATTAAAAAAATAAAAAAAACAAAAAACAGACGACAATTGGAAGGAAATTCAAGAGCATATGGTTATAGAAGCCATGGGCTGTGGAAAGAGCAAAAGGCAGCTGCTGACCAAAACTGACAAGAAGAAGGCTGGATGACTTTGATAAAAACTATGAGGTCAAGGATAATGATAGAAAAAAATTGACCACAGAACATTTAAACAACAAAAGAATATATAGAAATTAGTTGACCAGTTAATCAGATAGGGTAAACAAACAAACAAGAAACCAAATCAAACTAGGAATGAGGTCTCCTCATAGATTTGGAATATGAGAGGCAAATGCTTATTATTTTTGTTATAATTACTAATAGATGGGTTCCATTGGTTATAACCATTGAAAAATATTAGCATATTTACTTGAACACATTTTAGAGTTTCAGGTCTGAGACACAATCTGAAAATTGCTGCATTGGCAAATTTCTTTTTCACTCAACACTATCTTTTTTTCCCCTGCATTCTTTTTATTTTCTCTATCCTATTAGGATCTTCTCCCCTCCTCTCAACTTTTCAGAAAAATCTAAGAAAATTTGAATTTATAATAAACAAAAGGTAGGCCTCAAAAAATTTTAAAATCATTGGAATAGATTTTTCTTGGCTTTTCCATAAATTACATCAATCTATCAATCTAGTTTAAGTTTTATGTGATCGAAACTGGCAATTAGACTACAGTCAAAGGTGACAACCTTGAGGACAGAGATAACCTGCTGGCTTCTATAGTAAGTACAGGCACCTATGTCGCTGAGCTGACTGATTACAGTATAACAATTTAGTGCAACATATTCTTTTCAAATGGCCCACAGTCAACATTTGGTATCTATACTAATAATAGAGAAATATGCAAATTGACTGGGATGCATCACATAATGACCAATCAGGACAGAGGCAGGGCCCGGAGAGCTCTCAGCATGTCTGCTCGCAGAGAAGAAGGAAGAGCAGATAGGCAGTTAGGGGGATCAGGTAAGGAGAGGAGTGCAGATAGGCAGTTAGGAGGATCAGGCCAGGAGGGGAGCGCAGATAGGCAGTTAGGGGGATTAGGCAGGCAGCAGAGAGCAGATAGGCATTAGGGGGATCAGGTCGGCAGGGGAGAGCAGTTAGGGGGATCATGCCAGCAGGGGGTAGCAGTTAGGCAGTTAGGGCAATTAGGCCAGGAGGGGAGAGCAGTTAGGGGCATCAGGCAGGCAGGCAGGTGAGTGGTTAGGAGCCAGTGGTTCCAGATTATGAGCGGGATCCCGGATTGGAGAGGGTGCAGGCCAGGCTGAGGGACACCCTCCCTCCCCCCCCAACCCCCCCGTTCACGAATTTCGTGCACCGGGCCTCTAGTAGATAATAAAAAAGGACATATGGGTTTGCCATCATAGTTTATCCTGTGCAAACCATTTTTCTCTCAATTAAGGATTTCTGGCATGCTTTCAGTCAAATCTCCTAGAGTTTATTCATAATGTAGAGAAGTCTTTACCACGAACCATTTGCCAGAGGCGATCTCTTTTATACTACATTAGCATAGGCGATTCCTCCCTTGTGGAATGTTTCTGCAAATCTTATTAATTTACGAGTAGGTAATATTCTCATTTTAGCCATCTCCTGTAATAACATTAATTAGCATCCAAGAACAAGCTCTTGTAGTCTATACAATTTGACTTAGGGTTATTTTTTTTTTTTTGATGTTTTATTAGCATTTTTGACCTTGCCTCCACAATAGAACTGCTCAATAAAAGAAAAGCAAGCTTATCTTCTCAGACCCACTGCCTTCCTGGTATCTGTCCTGAGCACAGCTGTGTGTACCAAGGAGTCAACACTATTCCATTTTTCACTCCTTTTCTACCCGGCTTTTGGGTATTCTATAAAGCATATTGTTCTTCATTCCCAGCTGACTGAATTGTGCTGCTCACACAATCTCTTTGCATTTACCTTGTGCCAGAAATGATGTGCTGGCCAAGTGTTATAGGTCATTTTGTAACTCTTTAAAGGAAAAAGAAAGAAATTCTTCTCCAGCTTATGTGCTAGGAAATAACTTGTCTCAAAGTATGGGCAAAGTCCTTAGGATAAAAAGAAACTATAAAGGCAAATAAAAGACACCAATAAAACGAGGCTTGCCTAAATATAAGAGCTAGGCTTACCTATATGAGTGTGGAATCACAATAAAGTTGAATGCTGTCTTCATACCCATCTAGTCCTAATACTCATTTATTCAACACTTATTTTTTCCAAATCAAATCCTGAGGTCATCAAACTCCAGCTTGAATAAGTCCCCCAAAAGCATCTTGCTGCTTAATGCTTGATCAGGTATTTAAACAGCTCCTTTTTTCCTTTGCCCACTTAGATGGAGTCCTTGAAGACAAACATACACAAATTTATCATCCTTCTCCATCCAACCCCAACCAATATTTTAAGAGCACCATTCCCATTAGTATGTGAAGTCTGAGATTAGTTGCTTTGTTATCAGCTTACGTATGTGGTGGTCCTTGGCATCAGCCAAAAGCAGCTGAGTACTTCAGAAGTTCAGGATTCCCCTAATATTTCACGTCCTTTTCCAGAACCATGACTGGTCTTGCCCCTGATTACTCAAAAAGAGTTCCAGCCCTGGCCTGGTAGCTCAATATGCCAAGGTTGTGGGTTCGATCTCTGGTCAGGGCACATAAAAGAAGCAACCAATGAATAAGTGCAACAACAAATTGATCTCTCTCTCTCTCTCTCTCTCTCTCTCTCTCTCTCTCTCTCTCTCCCTCTCTTTCCCCCTCTCTCCCTCTCAAATAAACAAATAAAAATTTAAAAATTAAAGAGTTCCAATCTCATACAAGGGTTGAAGCTTTTCCTAAGTCCAGACTCATTTACATGGAATCCTAAAATTTCAGCTTTTTACAGATCCTTGATTCTGGAAGGCTAAATTTTATCTTGATGCCACAAGATTAACATAATGTGGCTTATTTAGCTAACCTCTATCTAACTTCAATTTTCTCCATTCTAATATGGAAGCAAAACAACTTATTTTGTTCCCCTTAAGATAAGATGTCTCTGAGTAAACATAATTCTGTTTTCTCCTAAGAAGAAAAAACTAAACTATGGCTTTGCTCTGAATAACTTAACATCTATTAATGCAATATAAAGAATATTAAGTTTCCTGGAGCTACATCATGCTGTTAGTTTTTGAATTTACAAAATGTAGCAGTACTGTAGTAGGTATTTCTTAACTGCTAGTAAGGTTTTTCCTGTTAATTAGGTAGAGTCTCTTTCTATGGGTTCTCATGTGGATTGTTTTTTTGAACCCAGAAATTTGCAACTATTCATAATACAATTTATTTTATTTTATATTTTATCATTTTTTATTTACTTTCAAAAATGTTTTACTCCTAAACTGTATTATTTAGATCTTAATGTGTCATCTGAAAAATCTAATAACTGTATCTTCCATAGGCTCATTTGAATCATTGATTAAATTTAGTACTAAATGGAACCAAGGACAAAGCCTATGTTTTTCCACAAAAGTCCTCCTTTGAGGGTTTTTTAATCTAATATTTATCATTTTGGAGTCATCATAATTCAATGAATTGCAGATTACAAATCTATCTCACAGCTTTCCCATCTTATTTTAAGGATACAATAAGATGCCTTACGAAATATCTGGAGTTCTTTGAAGACTCATCCCTATTTTACAAATAAAGAATTGAAGCTCAATGAAATGAAGAGATAATACTTGCTCTTTTCCTATTGTCTAGAACAGTGGTCGGCAAACTCTTTAGTCAACAGAGCCAAATATCAACAGTACAACAATTGAAATTTCTTTTGAGAGTCAAATTTTTTAAACTTAAACTTCTTCTAACGCCACTTCTTCAAAATAGATTCACCCAGGCCGTGGTATTTTGTGGAAGAGCCACACTCAAGGGGCCAAAGAGCCACATGTGGCTCACAAGCCGCAGTTTGCCGACCACGGGTCTAGAAGATCTGCTATTCTTTAAAAAATCTTAAAAGATCAACAGGCATTAAATTCTTTATTCAATAAACATAAAACCAGTGTTCAGTTACTATGTTAAATAGTCTCTTCAACTTCACTAGGATACAACTCCTTTGAAAACAGCAGCATGCTATCCTATGACGTTCCCATAGGACTGTGTAACTAAGATCAAGGACTTTGTTCTCCTCACCTCTTCATCCCTAGTGCATTAACAGGGTCTAAAAAATAGTAGACATTAAATAAACATTTGCCAAAAGAAAAGCTGTTATCTGTTTACCAATATGAGACCTAAGTCTGTCTTAACTGTACTTGCTCTGTCATTTTGAACTTAAAGCTAATTCTCTTTGGCAGAAGAAATAGAAACAAAATAAGAATTACATAGACTCATAATCTCTTTTCATTTCCTGCTCCATGCTAAAGACCTGGCCTTTCTTGATTCTTAAATACTTACGAGGTCTTATTGATTGGTCTTTGCAATTATTTTATGAACTAGCTGTAGTTATATTATATTTTAAAAATATATTTGTATTGATTTCAGAGAGGAAGGAAGATAGAGAGATAGACACATCAATGATGGGAGAGAATCATTGATTGGCTGACTCCTGCACGCCCCCTATTGGGGATTGAGTCTGCAATCTGGCCATGTGCCCTGACTGGGAATAGAGCAGTGACCTCCTAGTTCATAGTTTGACACTCAACCACTGAGCCACACAATATAACTGTTGTTAATATTATTTTGTTTTTATAGATGAGATTAGGAGAGTTCAAATGACTTGCCCAAGAACTTACAGAGGCCACCACAAACAATAGTCCACATTCAAATGTCATATTTTGTAACCCCAAATCTGAACTCTTTCCACAATATTATGCAACTTATAGCTACCTAATCATAACTGAGATATATAATTCCACTTGCATAACAACTGAACCATAAATACCTACTTTGAATAAGGGAGAGCAGAAAATAGGAGATGTGAGCTCTGGTAACTAGAAAGTAAATAATCAAAGAGTCAGGGAGTTTGATTGCAACATTGCGACATACATAGGACCCATAACTCAATACAACCCACTGAGGTTCAGCCGTGCTGACAAGCCCTGTGAGGAAGTGGATTCACACTTTTTATTGCCTGCTCTTCCAGAAAATGACTCCAGCATGAAGAATTGGCCTCCATGCATAACTCAACAGAGATGAGGTCCAACCATAAAATAATAAGGTCAGTTATCAGCTTGAAGAGGACAAGTGAAAAACTGTGGTCAGGAAACACTCCCACGAATCAGGATCCAAGGATTCCAGAAACAAATAGGAAACAAAACAAATGGTGGGCCCTATCTGGTTTGGCTCAGTGGATAGAGCATTGGCCTGCGAACTGAGGACTGAAGGGTCCAAGGTTCGATTCCAGGCAAGGGCACATTCCTGGGTTGCGGGTTCAATCCCCAGTGGGGGGGCGTGCAAGAGGCAGCCAATCAATGATTCTCTCTCATCATTGATGTTTCTATCTCTCCCTCTTTCTTCCTCTCTGAAATCAATAAAAATATTTTTAAAAATGCATGGGGGTTCACATTCAGGAGCAGACATTGTTGGATGCCTGGGAAGAACTCTTATTATGTGATAGACGTGTGGCTACTAGGCAGCCCAGTGGTCGGCAAACTCATTAGTCAACAGAGCCAAATATCAACAGTACAACGATTGAAATTTCTTTTGAGAGCCGAAAACCGACTTCTACGCATGGGCCACGAAGTTTCAATCGCACTGTACGTGCGCGCCCGCACGTGGTATTTTGTGGAAGAGCCACACTCAAGGGGCCAAAGAGCCGCATGTGGCTCGCGAGCTGCGGTTTGCCGACCACTGAGGCAGCCTATCTAAGGACGTAAGGGAGGAGAGAAAAAAAGTAAAGTGTGATGGAGGAAATAAATATTCAAGATTACTTCTATGCAAGAAAAACCAAATGGACTAATTCATTCAACTATTTCATAAACTGAGATATGGGAAGCTATCATTTACTTAAAGCTACCCCATCCCATACCTGTCCAGTTTGCAGCAGAGACAAAAACAAAAACAAAAACCTCTTATGGCTCCATGAAGAACGTTTTAGTCCTAACACAAGGCCAGGTACCCATGACTCTATCATCCTCAATGAAATAAGACTGAAGGTGAAAAAACATCCTTGTTTTTCCATTTGCACATGGAGAAGTACATCATCATATCTTTTCCCCAAATATTTTGAAATGCATTTTTTATTTTTTGTGCAAGAGAAAGTGTGAATGAACAGGTAATGAATCTCAGGAGGAAAAATCATGGGATTAACATTCTCTTAAAAGTGACTGAGAATATCAAGAGAGAATATTTTTATTTCTTTAAGCAGAGGGTGTATATAATATTCATCTAGCATATGGGCTATACGAACTATATATGTAATTACAAATGACTTCTATCCAATTAAAATATTATCCAATTCATCAATATGATCCAAAAGAATACCCATTCTCTAGTCCACCCCCAGGTTTCTTTTTCTGGAAAAAGAAAACTGGGCAAGTTTCAGAAAAGCTGAGTCCCAACATAATGTATAATTATTCACACCATTTATTTATCAGAAGTTAGATCCAAATTCAATGTACCTACCCACCAGCTGCCAAAAGTGATTGACACATGGGTAATTACAATACAATTTTAAAGGGAATATAGTAACAGACTGACATCTGGAAATTTGAAATCTAAATACTTATGTGAGTCTCTAGTGAAGATGTGTCTCGATTCACATTTCTGTCATGCCTTCTTTATACGATTTTTAAAGTCACTTTCCATTTTTAAAGGCAGCCTTGCTAAATCTGCTGTCACTGCAGTTTAGTTCCCGTGGGTTCAGGAATAGTGTTAGTTCATTGGTTTACGGTACAGCAGACCCCATTGTTTAGAAAAGAAATGATAAACTAGATTGACTCATGAGAATAAAAAATAATTAAATAATATTTTATTATGTTTTTATTCTAATGTGTATTAATTAAAGAAACTCTGCTATAACTTCTGACAAATACATGTTTAAAAAATCCCATATGGCCCTGTTTTTATGCCAGAAATATTGGTTGAGCATGATTGAGGGAGATTATTTAGTAAACAAAACAAAAAAATACCAATAGTGTAGATGATATTTTAAATGAATAGATATTATACAGAGAAATCTATAATTACAGCAATCTCATTCTCTAGGGCCACTGCCCCTGACTAAATAATCAGATATTGCATGTTTTAAAAGTTATTGTGGCACACCAGTTGAAAAGCACTGGTTTAAGGGGATGTGATATTATTTCTACTTCACATAAGCATCCTATTATGGTTTTAACAATGGTGATATTAATGGGAGAAGGAATTTACGTATAAGTGATGAGCCATTTTTTCTAGTGGACATTTTTATGAAGGTCCTGATTTTAAAAATGATTATATTCTCAATTGCTTGTTTTTTGCAATAAACACTCTCAACCAGGAGAGAGAAATGGAGCTGTCAAGTTCAAATGTTTGTTATAGAGATTTGGCCCCAAATAACTTTAGAGAAACTTTGTTAGGGGTCATATCTCAGTAAAAACTGAACTGCCATTTGACCCAGTGATCCCACTTGTAGGAATATATCCTAAAAATCCCAAAACACCAATCAGAAAGAACTTATGCACTCCTATGTTTAAAATAGCTAAGATCTGGAAACAGCCCAAGTGCTCATCAGTAGATGAGTGGATAAAAAAAGCTGTGGTACATTTACACCATGGAACACTATGCAGCAGTAAAAAAAGAAGGAACTCTTACCCTTTGAGACAGCATGGAGGGAACTGGAGAATATTATGCTAAGCGAAATAAGCCAGTCAGAGAAAGACAAGTATCACATGATCTTACTTATAGGTGGAATCAAATAAACAAAATAAACTGTTGAACAAAATAGATCCAGAGACATAGAAGCATGGAACAGACTATGCAATCTCAGAGAGAATGAGGGAGGGGTTGGATAGAAATTAACCAAAGGGCTTATATGCATATATGCATAGCCCATGGACACAGACAATAGTGTGATGAAGGCCTGGGTGGGAGGAGGCTGGAGCTGGGTATAGGTAGGCAAAGGCAGGGGTGGAGAGGGGATTGAGGACATCTATAATAGTGTCAACCATTTAAAAAACAGCACATTCCTCTCTAATACTGTTCTGCTCTGCATACAGAGGCCTTAAGGAGCAAGCAGAGAACCAGCACAAAAAACCTCATGAACAAGGATGAGGAAAGGGCTGAACCCTGGGTCACATAAGCAGGCCCAACATGCACTGCAGGAAAGCAAGATAAGGCTGCAAGAAAATCATCAGTCATTATTTTTCATTTTTTCCACTCCATTGTTTTTATTAAGCCACTTTCATAATCTTTGCAGCCACTGAATTGTCCTTACATGCTTCATAGCTCAAGAACTTTAAATACATTGTTTTGGTATTTTTATTTTTAAATAAAACTCCTATTCCATTCTTTGCTCTGGAATACAGTTTCCTAAAAATATACACTTGACCCTTGAACAAGATGGGTTTGAACTACTCGGGTCCACTTATATGCAAAATTTTTCAATAAATTATATGAATACATTTTCTCTTCCTTATGATTTTTTAATACATTTTTTTCTCCAGCCTATTTTGTTGTGAGAATAGAGTATATAATACATGTAACATACAAAATATGTGTTAATTGTCTGCTTAAGTTATCAGGAAGGCTCATAGTCAACAGCAGGCTATAAGTAATTAAATTTTTGGAGAATCAACGGTTACATGAGGATTTTGGACTGTGCAGGGGAGGGCTAGCATTCTTAACCCCACATTGTTCAAGGGTCAACTGAATTCACAGAAAATGAGTCCTGTTGACAGTGAATGGCTTTTACACAATAAAATAAAATATTCTGTGGTCAAATAAATTTGGTAAATACTAGGTTGCGTGGTTTCTTCACTGCAGAACTTTCCAGCAACTCTTCTGTGTTGATGTGCCTTGTGAAAATCCTGTAAGAGGTCACAGTATTTTGCGGCATGTTCCTAATTTTAAAAGTGCTACTACCTTCCTCCATGTCTTATAATTCTTGTACAAAAATACATCTAATGCTCAGGTCTTTCAACAACAGCAGCTAACAATCTTCCTTTTCACATATGAAGAATCTGTAACACACATTTATCAAGTAACTTGACCAAGATAATGAGTCTTCTTTGGCTTATAAGGAACAAGCCTGTTTGTGAGTTTTGAGATAGTGTTTGCTCTCAATACACAAGCCTGAAACAGATCCCAAGTGCAAAAGAGCATGATGATTCTAGATACATTCCAAAACCTTGGCTCCAAAGACGTGGTTCTTTCTGGAATCTACAGCTGCTACCACCCCTTCTACTTTCACACCGCCATGGCATGAAGGCTCCCACATACCTAGTGTTTCCTTAAGTCAGAAGGCAGAGCTATAGACTCATCAGCAGTGGGTACAAAATTTAAAATTGAGAAGGTCAAGTATTCTGGTGGGAATGGCATTCCTAATACAATGCAGTCACCATCCAGAAGGACAGGAATATCTTTGGGTTCAGCCACTAGTCTCTGCATGAGGAGTAGCACAAATTGTTTATGATATACCTCACTCCACTGACCTACACACACCCCCACCACCCCCACCATAGTTCTGTTGGGCAGCAGGAAGGTCTGAGGGGGGGGCTGCTAAACCATGGCTTTTCTGGGTGCTCCTGTGGTTGGCTCTGTTCAATGCACTGTTATCCCCACACATACATTCTGGCTATTCTTTCTCAGCCTGTTGACTTGGGAGTCACTGCAAAGTATTAAAGATGCAGCCAATAAATTAATATAGCACTAAGGAGGAAGAGGACCTAGCCTTCAATAGAGGTTAAGAGACTAGATTTGAATTCTGTGTTGTTTTCTCATTTTGTGACCTGGAAAATGACCAAATTTCTCTATACCTTAGTTTTCTAATCCTGTAAAAAGAGGACACTTGGAAGGTTACTGTAAGTAATAAAGGAGACGACACATGTTTTCTAGGATGTGTTCCCATAAACTAACCCTGAGAAAAATATTCAAGTGCTACTAGTGCATTTTGGAAATGATCCCAGGAAACATAGCGGGGGAATAGGAGAATGGGCCTGGAAAGAGAAGGAGGCAAATTAAGGGAATGATATTAAGCAAGTTGCTGCTGTGGTCAGCAAGAACGTAATCCCACTGGAGAACTATGGGAGATGGCCTAGAACACACAGCTTAGAGTTATTCAGACTGAGGGCGAGGATGCTGAATTTTTATCTACCAATTCTTTAACTGCCTTTGGTGGAGGGTGATTCCAGGGGGATTAACACGCCAGAATTCCTGCCTTGTCCTGTGTGTGTGACTTATGGTATCCTGCAGCCAAAAGGAAATCTCCCACATACAGAGAGCCAGAGATGTTCTCTGAAAGCAGCCTATGGTGGGAAGAGGTAAAAGCTTACTAAGATAATAAAGAACATTATAACCTGATGAACAAAACGATAGATACAGAGGCAGAGAAACATCGAACAGACTGTCAAATTACAGCGGGGAGGCTGGGGAGGGGGGAGGGAGGTAAGAGATCAACCAAAGGACTTGTATGCATGCATATAAGCATAACCAATGAACGCAAGACACTGGGGGGTGAGGGCATGTATGGGAGTGGGGTAAGGGGGGCAATGGGGGGGGATATGGACACATGTAATACCTTAATCAATAAAAAAAAATTAAAAAGCTTACTAAGAGCCTTTGTTACACAGATAAAATCTGTGGGGCAGTCCCTGCCCTTGACTGGGGATCAAACCCCTGACCCTTTAATTCATGGGCCAACACTCTAACCACTGAGCAACACCAGCCAGGGCTAAAAGGGTGATATTTTGTTTTAGATTTTTATTATTTTTTAATTTATTTTTACTGTTGAAAGTTATACAGATGTACCCTTTTTTTCCCCCCATTGACTCCTTCTAACCCACCCCTCCCCTTGCCCCAGGCCTTTATCACACTATTGTCTGTGATTTTTATGGTACATGAATTATATCTCGATTTTTCAAAATGTGTTAACCACTGTCCTAAAATAGAAAACACTACTATACAGGGGAAGTTGATCCAAAAAGTAAACTCCTTTCTCTGCCTCCTCAGTTTTCTATCTTTTGCTTAATTGATTCCTTAAACAAATTTCTACATTGTGCCAGATAGTATCTTATAGGATGGATGTATTGAAGTACAAAACCAGACATAGTTTCTGCACTCATGGAATTTATAATCCAGTTCTAAAGAATCAGTCAATCCCATGCCAGTGTAGAGAAAGGAAGGGAAAATGAGGTCATTCACAGCAGGAGCAGCTGAGCCAGGGTTTTGAGCTTATCACACACGTCTGGTCCTCAGACTTCTCAACCGTTTTTTCAATGCTGGGATTTTGTCCACCGCTTCCCCAGCCAACAGTGGGGACTGACCTTGTTGAGGCAGCCAGGATGCTGACTGCCCATAAGACAGCTGCCAAATGCATGCCACCCTATGTATTTCCAAACTCTGCCATTATATAGCAGATTTCAGTGGGAAACATCTGAATCTCTAACCCAGCTGAAAAATTCAGAAACACAGCAGCAAATATTCACACTGAGTGTCTTAGTCATTGTCTATCTGCTTTCTTGAAAGAAGAGATCTAGCCTTCAAAGACACCTGCTCAACAATTGTCTCCTCCTGTTACTGCATGTAACTTCTTCATATTCCACCCTGTTTATCGATTGCATATGCAACTTTGAAATCCGAGTCTCAGTATTTTTTCCACTTAAACTTTGGTCATGTTTAGGAGGTAAGAGGCAATGTGATTCTCAGCACTAACCATACTAAGTTCATAAGGTGGTATATTCAACACACACGTCTTGCATATGGACAGAAAATTAGTGCAGGGGCAACAAAAAAGGGAAGGCTCCTAAGTATTGGACAAAGGGTTGCAAAGCAAACTATAGCATCCTTTCTTCCAGGAAATTTTAATTTTGGAAATGGACATAAGTATGTGATTTGGCTTAGGTATCTTCTTACCTAAAGACAGGAAGAGATTTCGTTATTTCTACGAGTTCTATCTCCCAGAATTCAACATGGCTTTGTGTGGAAACTAGAGCTCTTTGTAATTCTTAGCGATCTGGAGGAGTTCAAAATCATCCTACAACATTTCATGAGTATGTTTAGCTGAATCGTCTATTTTGCACATTCCCTTAGAACAGCAATTTTCAACCAATGTGCTGCAAGAATTTTAAAACATGCAATACCTTACTATTTAGTCAGGGTCACTGACCTCTTTTCCCTTGGACTGTCAAATAAAAAAATGACAATAGCCAACACAATAATAGCCATCTAATGTGAATGACTCAAAATTATACCTTTTTTTTATCAGATCAGCAAAAAATATAATCTATTTTTTGGCGTGCCACAGATTTTTAGTAATTAGTTTATATATGCCATGAGATGAAAAAGGTTGAAAATCGCTGCTTTAGGAAGAGATAACTGAAATTTGCTGCAATCCTTGCTTTCTTCTACTTTCCTGAACTTTTGTCATGGCTCAAAAAGAGAACTGGCATTTAATATTTCCATAAAGAATGATCATATTTGTGGATATACTCTGTTTTAAAATGTTCATTGTCTATAACAACTTGAACTTGAAAATAATTATTCCACATTAAACCATAATATTTCCAGCATGACACATGTGTTACCAACTGTTTCAATGTCAGGGCTTTCAAGCCCAATCATAAAATAAACTAAAAATTTGGCTCAAAGAAGAGAGAACAGGAAACAAATCCTATGAATCCTAGGAAGGAACATATGATTAAGGAGCTGAATAGTATCCTAATTTGTAAAGGAAATCTAAATCTTGAGTTGCAGATGCAAAATAGATACATAGCTTTTAATGGACCTTGACCAAATGACAAGAGAAGTTCAATCAATGCATACAAACAATGAGACATTCCAAAAGGAATAGGGGATTAATGTTCTTTGCTGAGAGAGACCAAGAAAATGAAAACTCAGGGGATAAGTTGTCTGTGTGTATTAAGATTTACTAAGCTTATAAAATATCTATGTCTGCATGGCTGTTGGAATTGGGCAGTGTGTGTTTATGTCTGTGAGTAAAGCCATGACTGTGTATAAGGGAGAGAATGAGTAACAACTATAAACAGGCATGTTTAAAATTACCATATGGGTGCTTGCCAGAGGGAAGGGGGGTGGGGGAAGATAGGAGAGGATTAGGAGGGGATAAATGGTGATGGAAGGAGACTTGACTTAGGGTGGTGAACACACAATACAATATATAGATGATGTATTATAGAATTGTATACCTGAAACCTATATATTTTTATTAACCAATGTCACCCCAATAAATTCAATTACAAAATAAAATAAATAAAAAATAAATCCCCATACGGATTCTTACTACTACATAAAGGTTAGTAAATTTGCCATTGGTGTATTTTAGGAAAGCATTACACTACATCTGAAAATCAACACTTGCCTATCCATATGTCAAATCTTAAATTAAGAAATTAGGTCAGCCATGTCTTGGTGTCTACAGTACCATAATCTGAAAAATAAAGATGCAATTTCTAACTACTTAAGATGCTCATAAAAAGACTTTGACATAATGGCTGTTTGACTTTCATTTCCATTTTCAAGTGAAGCTGTTATCAATATGAGGTTTGGGCTGGCAGAGATATTTATCTGTAACTGTATTAATAAATGAGCTTCTACCTTATACCAACCCTTGTTTGTGGACATTGTGGTGAAGGTGGGTGGTATTAGATATAATAGCATCCACCATATTTGAGGTGGTAAGATCTTCTGAAGGAGCAATTGAATGACATGACATACTCAATCAGTAAATGTCTGCATTTAAAGGCTAGAGCAGTACACTCCAAGTACCTTCTGTGGGCTATTATCAGCAACACCTGGAGCTCATGAGAAATACAGAATCTGAGGACCTACCTGAGAGTTAGTGAATCTGAATTTTGGGGGTAGAGCCCAGAATTCTGTGCTGGTATTCATTATTTCTTCCTAACACTATATTATTAGAGGAAGTTGTTTAAACATTCTTCTTACAGCAGAGCCTTCTATAAACTCAGATTTCTCCCTCAGCCTTGCAGGCATCTCTAGTAATGTTGGAGTCTTCTCCACCCAGTGTGTCCAATTTTATGTCTGATCATCTCTATCCTGTTGCACCAAACAGGTCCCTGTGGTTCCATCTTACATTAGGTCACCCTGACCTTTGCGATCCAATACTATTGACTCCTTTTGTCCTTCAAGTCTACAAATGGTGGTTGGATGCCTACTAATGCTACCACACTATCCACTGTTTGGCTTGGCTCTCTCATCACCTGCATAACTCACTCTCTGTATTTAAAGTCAGCCATTTTTAAATACTTAGAGTGATTTTCCTTTTCCAGGGTGAACACTAACTGATAAATGTGCTTAGTGACCTTTTTTCTCTTTCCTCTTTTCTTATCCTCTCTTCTGTTTCAGTATTTTTTAATCTGTGGACTTCTAGGTCAATCTTTTTGTATTTTGTGTCTACTACTTCCTATCTATGTGGCCTTAAGCAGGTCACCTTCCTGAGCCAGTTTCCTCAGCTATAAACCATGAATTAAGTTCTCCACATTTTATAGTACAGGGGTTAAGCATGCTAAAGCTAGAGATAAACTGAAAAACTCAAATCCTGGTTCCATCCCCTTCTAGCTGTGTGATTTAAGCAAGTTATTTTGATATGTGTGAACCTCATATAAAGTTGCCTTCATACAAGAGTGAATAATTATTGTAAAATTCTCATAGGACTATTTTGAAGACTAAATGAGACAACACATATAAAACATTTAATAGAGGGCCTGATACCTACCAAGTGCTCAATAATCCTAATATATAAAAACCCTGGGCCCATCACGACCAGAGGCTCGACCAACCAGAAGTCAGTCCTGCAGTCCATGCTGGGTTTCCGTGGTGACCCAGCACTGACTGCTGCGGCTGCAGGCATGGTGACCCAGCACTGACTGCTGAGGGGTCTGCGAATCAGGCCCAGAGAGAGGCCTGAAGAGAGAAGCAGGGTCTGATCTGTAGCCTCTGTGACAGCGGTTGACCAGCACTTGCCTCTCTCTTTCTCTGCGGGCCAGGCCAGCAGCCAAGCCTCCATTTCTCTCCAGGCCTCCACTGGGGCTGCTGATCAGCCCCACCTTTCTGATCAGGCCCTGTTGATAGGCCCAGAGATGCTAACTGGCATAGAAACTGAACAATCAGAACCAAATCTGGGTGAACTGTGAGGAGCCAATGGCTGCCTAGGAGGCGGAGCTTTTGACACTGACTGGCATAGAAACCGACCAATCAGAACCAAATCTGGGTGAACTCTGAGGAGCCAATGGCTGCCTAGGAGGTGGAGCTTTTGACACTGACTAGCATAGAAACTGACCAATCAGAACCAAATTGGCTGGCAGAGGAGGGCAGTTGGAAGCAAGATCAGGCCTGCAGGGGAGGGCAAAAAGGAGTGATCAGGCAGGCAGAGGCAGTTAAGGGCTATCAGGCTGGCAGGGAAGGGCATCTAGGGGTGATCAGGCCGGCGGGTGAGGGCCATTGGGGGTGAGATCAGGCCAACAGGGGAAGGCAGTTAGGGGCGATCAGGCAGGCAGGCAGAGGCAGTTAGGGGCAATCAGGCATGCAGGAAGGTGAGTGGTTAGGAGCCAGCAGTCCCAGATTGTGAGAGTGATGTCTGACTGCTGGTTTAGGCCCGATCCTACAGGGGCCTAAACCAGCAGTCAGACATCCCCCAAGAGGTCCCTGATTGGAGAGGGTGCAGGCTGGGCTGAGGGAACCCCGCCCCTCCAAGCACGAATTTCATGCACCATGCCACTAGTTGTTACTATAATGACCATCATGATTATTATCATAATTGTAAATCTATTGCTGATGATATCTTTTTGTATCTTTCTAATTTTTTTATCATTTCCCTTTCTATTCCTACTTTGTAACTACTTGTAAAAATTGTAACAAAGTTGACTTACAATTTTTTTAACTTACCTCATAAAGCTCTTTCTATAAAATTGTAAAATTAGGCAAATCAGAAGATAGCATAATAGTGTCCATAATGCCATTATTCATAGTCGAAAACCAATGCTCCTCACATTAGGAAGAGAAATAACTTATAGTCACACATGGTATATTATATAGCAACTAGAGGCTTGGTGCATGAAAATTCGTGCACTCAGGGGGGTCCCTCAGCCCAGCCTGCACCCTCTCTCAATCTGGGACTCCTCAGGTAGGGTCCCTAGGCCTGACCTGAGATCAGGGCCTATTGGGGCTTTCCTTCCCCTGGCTGCAGGCAGCTGGCCCTACCCCCACTGCTGCCACTGCTTGCCATCTATGCAGCACTGACCCCCTCTCCTGCCACCGGTGGCCTCCCTCTGTAGGTGACAGGCATGGGGTGCAATGGCTTGGCTGGCCTGGGCCTCCCTCTGCGGGGCGATCGCTGGCCAGCCACACACCTGCCACAGAGTCACCGCTGGTGGCCTGGGCCTCCCTCTTTCTTTGCTGGGGGGTGGGTCCAGCACAGCGAGGGGCCGTCTACCTACCTGATCACCCCTAACCACTGGTCTGCCTACCTGATCACCCCTAACCATCTGCCTGCCTGCCTGATCGCCACTAACCACTTGCTTGGGGGCAGGGCCAGCCCTGCGAGAGGCCGTGGTGGTTCTGGTCTCTGGTCATTCCTGTCATTGTGCTTATGGTGGCTGGCCTTTTATTATATAGGATGAGAATGAGTGACCTGCAACAATATGAGTAAATCTCACAAACAATGTTAAGAAAAAGAATCCAGATACAAAAGAGGGTATCGGGAATGATCCCATTTTGAATGAAGTTCAAAAACAGAAAAACTATTCTATGATGTGAGAAGTCAGAATAATGATTTTGGTTTGGTCATTAGAAGGAAATACACAGTATGACTTCTAAGGTGCCGGTCATATTCTGCTGTTTGCTCTGGTGACTTATCACAGAGGTGTGTGTACTCACTTAGTGAAAAATTCATGTAGCTGAACACATATCTGTGCACATTTCTCTCTACATGTTTAAATTCAATGAAGACACACACACACAAAAGCAGGAAAATTAGATGTGCTCTAGTATTACATCTAGAAAAATGAACAACCTAAAATGTGTTGTTTTATTTATTGTTTATAGCCATCAAATTATTTTGTCTTCTAATAATCTAAATAGGAACAAATACATACTTCTGCTTGACTACAGAGTTCAGTAGCAATTGTCATTAATTGTCTCTCACAGTTCCTGGGGGTAGAGAGGAATACAAATTGTATAAAATGGTTGATGTATGGAACAAAGCACCCAGCTTCAAGATGGGGAAAAAAAAAAAAGCACTTCTTCTAGTCCCAATGCCTCAGTTTATTCATCTGTAAAATATTTATGATGATATCACATGGCCAACTGCATGGGTCTATACGCAGAGACAAATGAGGCAGTCCATGTTAACATTCCTATTGTCTCTTGATCTTACTCATCTTGGTTAATCAAATATCACTTCCTCTTTTCATAAACATCCCATCCCCCCTCAAAGGAAGAATTATATATATATTCTCAATGTACCTTAGGTACACTTCTATCCCAGAATGGATAACTGATTATAGTTCATTTTTCATGATTTGTTTCTGTGACTTTCCTCGCGTAAAAATTCCAGCTTTTTCATCCTAACAGATGCCTGACAAACCAGAGAACAGAATCTTAACATATGTTGTACTGAGATGGCGTTGAAATTCCTTAAAGAGTTTTACACTTAACTGATTCACTACATTCCAGTTGTCCTTATACACTCTCCATGGTATGTGGTTTTAACCTTTAGGCAAATATCATGTATAATTCCTTTGCAGAAGGCACAGAATCATGAACACATTGCACCACCTCAATAAACTCCCTGCTGTGCATTACCATGCAACAAACCAAGTAGTTCCTATTGCACAAGCTTTCCATTGTAGGGCAAAAAAATGCCTGGAAACCCTTGGGTAGTGGAAATGCCATGGAGGTTATAATGACCTTTGTAACAAAAAGAGTGAATCCAGTGGCATTTTGGAGCTTTCTTGTATTGTAATTGAATATTTCATTGCCTTTTAATTTTTTTTTTTTTTTACCTTTGTCTTCCCATTGTATGCCATATTTAGGCTTGATTGGTTCAGAGAAATTGTAGCTTCATTGAGATTTGACCTACAGAATTGCAGACTCATGTTCTGGTAACTTTGCTGAGAGGGACCCAAGATATAAACAGAGGTCAGATGTCAGCCCAAAGGGCAAGCTGGAACAGAAGTGCTTGCCTGGTAATTTAGCTATGAAATGGGTTCTACTATAGAATATAAGTAACACAGCAGGGCTGGCTACATAAGGAACCCAGCTATAAAATATAAAAGAGTAGGAGACCCACCCAGTGCAAAGCCAACAGACATGTTCGCTTTGGTCCATTTTATCATCCCTTTGTGGAAGAAGACTTGCATTATGAGACCAACTAGAGTAGCAATTTTAAACTCTCCTACGCTGATTTCAGTCTCTGGTTCTGTGAACCTGCACTGATGACTCTATCCTATTTCAACCATGGGCAGTGAGTCCAAGGCAGGACACCCCAATGATGAGTTACACTCTCCCTGTCATTTGCAGCACTTTGTTCAAAGAGAAAAGATCTCCAGTGATGATGAGGGCAGTTCACTTAAGCACTCGAATACAGATTCCTGAGATACAGAAGACACATACCTGTTACAGAATAGCTATTTTGAGAGAAAGTTTGATTCTTTGAAATTAAGTTAAAGCTTGCTTTCATATAACTAGTAGTCAATTTTCATAAATATTTCAAGAGCATACTTCAAAGAAATGAGTATTCCTCATTTTGTGCCTTTAATAATCAGTGTATATTCATTATGTCAAGATTATTAATTGTGCTGTTCACATGTTCTTATCCTTACTAGTGTTCTGTCTGTTTCATCCATTGATTACAAGGTATATTATAGTCTACCACTCTGACTTTATATCAGGTGTACACAAATTGCAAATTATTATATTTTCTCTGGTGAATTAAAACTCGTATCATTATGTAATTACCTTCTTAAACTCCAATAATTATTTTAACCTAAGGGCCATTTTGTCTGATAATCATAGTTAAATCAGCTTCCTTCTGGTTAGAATTTGCCTGATTTTAGTACATTTGTTTACTTTTTTCTTTTTGTAAACTTCTCTATGTTTTACTCATTCTAACCACATTTATCTTTTAACACTGTTCAGTGAGCCAGGTATCCTAGAATTTACATCCTTGATCCATAGCAATTGCAACATCCTTCTAAACGAATTTTATAAATAAGGACTCTCCTTCTAGCAGTATCATTAATCTACTTGCACAGCAGTCTGCTTATCATGTTTACAAGGAAGACTGGACAAAGTCACCTGCCTTATTTCCTTCCTCAGAGCAGCCATCACTTCTCTCTGGTAATGAAGTAAAGGATGGATCACAGGCCAATTGCTTTAATTTCTTCCTTTCCAATGCATAAGTTATTGGAGGATAGTGTCAAGAAGAGAAGAAGCTTAGGGTGCCAAATGTTGCAGAGTGCTGAAGTTTCTCTTCAGTTGAACAATAATTTGATTATTCTTTACCTTAGCAATATAAATTTCAGGGATGTGATCAAGAAAAAATATAGACTACTATGGATTGGCATAGTTGGAGATAAGAAAATACTGAAACACAGATTAAGATTTTTAAAAGTTTGTAAATAGAATGGGAGATAAGAACACAGAGGCGAAAACAAACTTGAGGCTGCTTTAAAGCAGTGGTTCTCAACCTTTCTAATTAGGGTTTTATTATATAGGATAACTAAACTACTAGTATATCTGTCTCACTTTAAAACAGTGTTCTCAACCTTTCTAATGCTGCAACCCTTTAATACAGTTCCTCATGTTGTGGTGACCCCAACCATAAAATTAATTTTGTTGCTACTTCATAACTGTAATTTTGCAGTTTTGTAAATACCTGTGTTTTTCGATGGTCTTAGGCTCTACAGCAGCGATGTAAATACCTGTGTTTTTCGTAATGTAAATACCTGTGTTTTTCGATGGTCTTAGGCTCTACAGCAGCAATTCTCAACCTGTGGGTCACGACCCACAGGTTGAGGACCGCTAGCAGGGTCGCCTAAGACTAGCAGGGTCACCACAAGGAACTGTATTAAAGGGTTGCAGCATTAGGAAGGTTGAGAACACTGTTTTAAAGTGAGACAGATATACTAGTAGTTTAGTTACCCTATATAATAAAACCCTAATATGCAAATTGACCTAATGGTGGAACAACCGGTGGAACAATCAGTTGCTATGATGCACACTGACCACCAGGGGGCAGACGCTCAATGCAGGGGCTGCCCCCTGGTGATCAGTGCGCTCCCACAGTTGGTGCGCTGCTCAGCCAGAAGCCAGGCTCATGGCTGGTGAGCACAGTGGCGGTGGCGGGAGCCTCTCCCGCCTCCATGGCAGCACTAAGGAGTGGCGAGCCAAGTGGTAAGGAGCAAGCAGGCAGGCAGTTAGGAGCGATGGATCCTGGATTGCAAGAGGGATGTCTGACTGCCAGTTTAGGCCCCCGAGGGGTCCCAGATTGCGAGAGGACACAGGCCAGGCTGAGGGACCTCCCCCGCTACACGAATTTTATGCATCAGGCCTCTAGTTTAGTGGTCACCAACCAGTGGTCCGCAGACCACTAGTGGTCCGTGAGGTTGAAAGGTTGGCTACCGCTGGTTTAAGGAAACCTTTGGAGCAGTGGTCACCAACTGGTAGTCTGCGGACCACTGGTGGTTCGTGATGTCCAAAAGATTGGTGGCCACTGCTCTAATTTATATTCTAAAAACAAGAACCCTATATAATAATAGCCTAATATGATAAGTGTCTGGTCGTCCAGTTGTCTGTTAAACCAATCAAAGTGTAATATGCTAATGATATGCTAAGGCTGCTCAACCACTCGCTATGACGTGCACTGACCATCAGAGGGCAAACAGTCGGCCAGTCACTATGATGTTCACTGATCACCAGGGGACAGACACTCCGACCAGTAGGTTAGCTTGCTGCTGGGGTCTGGCCAATCAGGACTGAGTGAGATGGGCCGGACATGCCCT
The DNA here is from genome assembly GCF_027574615.1 of Eptesicus fuscus. NCBI lineage: Eukaryota > Metazoa > Chordata > Mammalia > Chiroptera > Vespertilionidae > Eptesicus > Eptesicus fuscus. The sequence continues at coordinate 21,003,745 of NC_072490.1, forward strand.
GGAGCCCTCCCTGGCTGGCCAACCTCCTGCGTCCCACTCCAGCCCTGATCATGCACTGGTGGGGGTCCTTCAGCCTGGCCTGCACCCTCTCGCAATCCGGGACCCCTCAGGGGATGTTGGAGAGCTGGTTTTGACCAGTTGCTATGACACACACTGACCATCATGGGGCAGACACTCAATGCAGGCGCTTCCCCATGGTGGTCAGTGTGCTCCCACATAGGGAGCACCACTCAGCCAGAAGCCAGGTTCACAGCTGGCAAGTGCAGCGGCAGTGGCAGGAGCCTCTCCTGCCTCTGTGGCAGTGCAAAGGATGTCCGATTGATGGCTTAGGCCCGCTCTCCCCAGGGAGGAGCTGGCCTAAGCCATCAGTCGGTCATCCCCCTAGGGCTCCTAGACTGCAAGAGAGTACAGGCTGGGCTGAGGGACCATCCCCCAAATGCACAAATTTTGTGCACCGGACCTCTAGTTCAGTATAAAGGAGAAGAATGAAGAGACAAAAAAAAAGTGGAATAATTATAATAATACTTTGCATAAAACAGTCATTGAAGTACTTGATGAATCAGTAAATAAATGAATTAGAGCAAGGTTCATAATCATCTACTGTTTGGGATTATCCATTTCACCCTAAACCTTTATTAGCCTGGAAAACAGACAATTATACTTTTAAAATATAGTGTAATATGTCAAGAGGAGGGCAAGTTAAGATATGCAATTTGATTGACTCAATTGATTGACTCAATGGAGATGACAGTCCAATAAGAAAATATTCCTGATTGGTTCCTCTACACAACAGTACATAGGTCCTCTGCCTTGTCCTTGACATGCTTCTTGGTTGAAACTGTCCCAAAGTGACAAAGGTAGAAAATTTATAATAAATAAGTAGACTGACTTAAACTAGAGTTTTCTTCAAAGAAATTAGGTCTTTAATTCCTGATTTCACGTTGTATTCTGTTGTCAGATCAAGTGATTTATTATGAATCTGGAAATACAGTGGCCATACTTCTAATGCGGAATGAGAATATATTAAGTCATATGACTTCTAATTCATAATGTTCTGTTTTTGGATAAGTGCTCAGCATTCAATAAGAAATTAAGAGAATCTATTTTCTTACAGTTCAATTGATTCTTTAAAAATGGTTTAATGATGTATTTATTAGAAATGCAGTATTGATCATTTGGTTTCTCTAAAGTACATATTGTGTGTTACACACAGTAGGTACTCAACTAAAATGTGTTCATCTGCTTACTTCAAAATAATGGCAGATTTTTTTATTTAGTAGTTTAATATCAAGTGATTATTTTCTGATTATAATGCAAAAAGCCAGAAATTAAGATAAATCACCCAAATTGTTCAACAAGTGAATTGTACCTTTATATTCAAGAGGCTATGGGTTACCTATCAGCAGCCACTTCTTTTATAACATAACTGACAAACAAATATACCTTACTAGAGGCCTGGTGCATGAAATTCATGCATGGGGGAGAGGTGGGGGTCGCTCAACCCAGCCTACACCCTGTCCAATTGGGACCCCTTGGGGGATATCCGACTGCCGGTTTAGGCCTGATCCCTGTAAGATCAGACCTAAACCGGCAGTCGGATATCCCTCTCACAATCTGGGGCTGCTGGCTCCTAACCACTCTCCTGCCTGCCTGCCTGCCCCTAACCACTCTGCATGCCAGCCTGATAGCCCCCTAACCGCTCCTCTGGCAGCATGATTGACACCTAACTGTTCCCCCGCGGCATGATCGTCCCCAACAGCCCTCCCCTGCCAGCCCGATAGCCTCCAACTGCCTTCCCCTGCAGGGCTGAGGGGACTGGGGGACTCTGGCTGGATGAGGTGGGCTGAGAGGACTGGGCGCTGCCATCTTGTGGCTGTGGGCACCATCATCTTGTGAGGGCATGGCAGTCAATTAGCATATTCCCTCTTTATTGGCTGTGGGTGCTGCCACTTGTGAGGGTGTGATGGTCAATTAGCATATTCCCTCTTTATTAGATAGGATGCTTGGACTACTCCAAGGATATTACCATTGTATTGTCAATATATGAGTGGAATACAGTCATGGACATTTTAGTAAGTTCAAAAGTTAAGGAAAGAATGGAAATAATGGGAAAAAGGTGGTTAAAAAAATATGTCCACTTTTACATATTTGTAAAGTATTCTTTTCTGCCTATATGATAATGTGTTCAGAATCTTTCCTCTATTCACAATCTATTCAGAATCTTTCCTCTATTAATCCATGTCTTGAATCCTTCCTCAACTTACATATGTGGGTAAATGCAAATTTGGAAATATAGTTTAAAAATTTTAAAAACAAAAAGACAGATCATATCTTTCCGTGCACATGTTTACTTTCCCAGGGCCGACTTCTGTTGCTCATGCTCACAAAAGATGTAAGGAATGGGATCTTGCATGAGAGATTTATTTCAGTCCTAATGCAGTCAAGTGCAGAGAAAGTTTGTCTCCTTACACAGTAAACTATGACATCAACTTTCAGATATGTTTACAAAAAAGGATTAAGGAAGTTCTGGTCTATATTAATTCTAGCTCATGAACAAGAATGCTAATCAAATGAAGTTATTTTGGTTTGGGTTGCATACTTTATAATTTGCTATATATTTGGTTCAAAAGCAAATTCAGCATTATACGGATATCCTCCCTAGCTAATGCCAGGCACCTGGAGAGGATAAATTTAATCTTTGAGGACATGAATTATATTTGAATGTTTCCATTTCATTTGAATTCCTTTTTTAATGCAGAGTATGATAGCATATTACAGTTATTACAGATGGCCAATAATGAAATTTAAATTGATTAGGAAAAATAAATACTACTACCTCCTTATATGACCAATGAGAATTTTATTCATTACTTTCTATTTGATCTCTATTTAAATAGAAAATTATGTTCTACATGTATATTGTAAGATCCTACATGCTGTTAAGACATATGGCATCAGAAAATGAGAGCTTTGGCTGTCAAAGTTATTACAACTGTATTACCCTGGACAAGTTGGTTATCCTTACTAAGACTATCCCTACTCATTTCCTCATCAGTGGAATGAGAAACCTGAGCAATAATTCCAGATCTTTCTCTCTCAGGATCCAGTCAAGGGTGGGTTGATGAGTCCCTTAAGTCTCTTTAAATCTATAGATTTACCTCCAACTTCTTTTTTGTTCCTCCTTGTAATTTATTTATTAAATAAGCAAGTATGAAATTTTGCTGATTGTGTTCCTGTGGTGTTAACATGTCCCTCTGTCCCTATATTTTCTGGAAAATGTTAGATGTAGGTTTGATCAAATTCAGATTTAATTTTTTGGCAAGAATATTTTGGAAGTACTATTATATTCTTCCACCTGAAGGCACATAATGTCTGGCTGTTCTTTTTGTGATGCCAGCAACTGTTGTTAATCAGTGTGAGTTCATAATTTCTATAGGGATTTTGTTTGTTTTGGATGAACAGTTTCAGAACATATGATCACATTGTCAGAAGTTATATTTGTTCAATTTGATGTAACTTTCTCTTACATTAAATAAAAACTATAAATTTCTATTTACTTCTCAAGATCCTTAGTCCATAGAAATTATCAACATGGACAAAAGGGTGGGGGTTGGGGGTGAGCTAGAAGGGGTTAATGGGGGAAAAGGGGGGACATATGTAAAACTTTAAAGATTTTTTTTAAAAGAAATGAAATGGACAGAAACGCACAATTTTGCATGCATGCTTTAAAATGAAAAAAAAATGTCCAAGTGCATGAGAAAGGGGGAGAGAACGGCAGATAAAAACGTAAAACTATAGTCCATACCTAAAGTACATAATTTTATTATGGCCTCGGTAAGCACCTTTATCTGATGGCTTTCCATTCCTGGAAAGCAAACAAAAATAAGTAAGTAGAAATAAGTCAATATTCCCACATACTTTCATGAGAAATTCAATCTTTAGACTTTCCGAGAAAGCCTTGAAAAATGTCTTCACTGTATTGCAATTCTGAATGACAAATTCTACCTTTAATCTTAAAGGAAGGAAGGAGTTTACCAGATGTAGCAATGACATTAAAGAGCAGACACCCTCCTAGTGAGGTTGCACCAGAAATATTCTCCAGAGGAGAGAGCACCTAGAAGTGAAGTGGTACCCCACCAGAATGTCAACACCAGGGGCAAAGGAGAAGCTCTATTATAAGCTTTCCTCACAATAGTGAGTGGTAACTGAGTCTGCACTGCGGGCGGGAGTGGGAGGCCAGGAGCCATTGCATAAGCAGCTAAGTCTGTGGAGTGGAATAAAAGCCCTGCTGTCATCATCCAAAGCCATTTGTGCAACATGTAATTGCATATGAGCCTTCTCTTAGACTCTGCCTATTCGTTCTTTTGGCATATAGATGCATTGGGCACAGTCCCAGAGGGGTAGTTTTAGATGAAGGATCAAAGTAAGTCTGCGTGTGACATATAAAACAGTGAAATGAAAAGGCTTAGGTCAGGTAGTAAGAGAAAACATAGTAAGGCTTCAAAAAGGGAATCATAGAACACTCACCCAGGAAAATTCTGATATGAATAGAACAGTGCCCAGTTTTGTGTTCCAAAAGTTTATGTGGAAGATGTTTGTAACTCTGAATACATTTCTTCACAGAAAGTTTAAGAATATTTATGCTACTAAAGTAATATATTTAAACATCTATAATAATAAAGCGTAATATGCTAATTAGACTGGACGTCCTTCCGGACAACCTTCCAGACAAAGCCAGGGCTGTGAGGGAAGCCCAGGTCCTGGGTACCTGCCAGTGGCCAGAGGGAAGCCTGGGTCCTGGGTGCCACCTGTGGATGGAGGGAAGCCGGTGCCAGCAGCCGGGGGAAAGAAGGCCCATTCTTGCACGAATTTCATGCATCGAGCCTCTAGTATTTCATAAACAGTAAATTTCCATCTAAATATACAGAGTTGCTTTTTTGGGCTGAACTGTGTCCCTTCAAATTCATATGTTGAAGCTCTAACCCTTAGTACCTCAGAATGTGACTGCATTTGGAGACAGAGCCTTTAAAGGGATCCTATATAATAAAAGCCCAGCAACCAAATGGCAGAATGACCAGAATGACTGGAACAACCAAGGCCCCTGGCCCCAGCTGGCCACACCCCCCAGAGAACCCCCCCCCATCCCGATCGGGGGTAGAGCTGGCCAGCAAACCACCTGCAGCCCCAGCCCCAAACAGGCCCCCATATTGGAGGCGAGGCCGGCCAGCAAACCACCCACAGCCCCTCTCCCTGGCCAGCCACACCCCCTAGTGGGCGCCCCCACCCCAATTGGGGGCGGGCCAGCCAGCAAACCACCCACAGCCCCTCACCCCTGAGACCATCAGAGTGGGCCCTAATCCAATCTGACTGGAGGCCTTATAAGAAGAGAATCAGCAGAGGTGTGCATGCACAGATCACCATGTGAAGAGGCAGCAAGAGGACAGCCATCTATAAGCCAAGGAGGGAGGCCTGAGAGGAAACCAACCCTGCCAGCACCTTGATCTTGAGATCAAAGTTTCCAAAACTGTGAGAAAATAAATTTGTTGTTTAAGCCACCTAGTCTTCAGTATTTTGTATATCAGCCCTAGCAAACAAATACAGTAGCTAATATTATTACATTTTATTAAGCCAAAACAAATTTTAAATGCAATTGGCTATCATAGATCTACTGTTCCAAAGGGAGAAAATTCTCCTTAAGGAAAAACACCCTAAGAGCACAATTTCTCTTATAGATATAAAAAAAAGGAAGGCATTTCTGTGGTAGCCAAGTCTCTCACCAGACAGACTTCCATAAACATGCATGGTAGCCACCATCTGCCTGATCTTGAAGTCTTAATCTCTTAATAGATCTTTAGATCCCTGTGCTAATTCCAACAGATTTCAGAAGAGGCAATTATTTCTTCAATGGGCCCCATAAAGAGGCTATAGAGGAAGTTGTTTCTAAGGTGATAAGATCAGTGGTAAATTTTAGAATGAGGCTCATAATGTTTGCAGCCTGGTCCTTTGCTTCCTCAGTCACTGAACCCTCTATCTTCCAATCAGCAGGCATTTAAGGTGAGACTACACTGTCACTTGATAATTAGGTGATGCATTAAAATAACAAAGAGTTCTTTTTCAAAGACAGTTTGGACAATAAACATTTTAGTCTCTTCTAACATGCAGTAAGTACTTGCAATAATGAAAAGACTTTTGTTGTGGATGTTGGAAGCACACACACAGTATGAGGAAAAGAACAGAAGAGCATTTTTACCTTTAAGAGTCCAGAGTAAAGCCTATGAGGGAGAACCCATGTAGGGCTTGGAGTCAATGACTTGTGTTCGAATCCCATGTCCATCTTACAAATGGGACCAACTGTGTTCAGAGACCTGCCTTCTGTGAAGGTCATAGTTTCAGGGCTCTTCACTTGTGCAAGACCCTCTTTCCAAGGTCCTGGGAGGGGCACTAGCCAAGTAAAATATTTTGATATTTTTTACATTTATCATATTTGGCAGATGTATCTATATCTATATATATAAAAGCCTAAGTGACCAGCCGACTGTTAGACCAATAGCTATGATGTGCACTAACCACTAGGAGGCAGACACTCAACGCAGGAGCAGAAACCACAGGCATGGAAACATGGAACAGGCTGATGAATCTCAGAGGGAAGTCGAGGGGGGAGGGCAGGAAGAGATTAACCAAAGATCTTATATGTATAGTAGAGGCCCAGTGCACGACTGGTGGGGTCCCTTGGCCTGGCCTGTGCCCTCTCCGAATCTGAGACCCCTTGGGGGATATCAGAGAGCCGGTTTCAGCCCAATCTCTGCAGTCGAGGGACCCCACCAGTGCATGAATCCATCCTGGGCCTCGTGTGTGTGTGTGTGTGTGTGTGTGTGTGTGTGTGTGTGTGTATTATGATTACTTAATTAGTATACATATTTGCTTTCATGTTGAATTGTGTATTTCTAATTGTGTATGTACCAAGTAAATATCAGCCAAGAATAGCTGTTCTACAAATGATACAATTATTACTCAAAGAACGTATAGGATATCTCAACCAGAGGAAAGTTTGACTCCTGGAGCTATGTAGCAATGTCTGGAAACATTCTATTTATCAAAACAAAGGGGCAGGGCTATGTGCATCTGGTGAATGGAAGCCAGGGATACTGCTTAACATCTTAAAATGCACAGGACAGCCACTACATCCAAAAATTACCTAGCCCAAAATGTCAATAGTGCCCAGGTTGAGAGGTCTTAAAATAAACTGTCCACTCTTCTAAAACTAAGAGGTGGTACATCAGGATGTAGAACCAAGTATGTCTAAACTACAAAGCTCATGCTCTTTCCGCTACATTATTCTGAGTAGTTATCAAAATTACACTCTTTTTCAGCAGCAGCACCAACAGCAGTGAAATAAGTGAGTCTCAACTGTATGGTACATCAATGGTTACTGAATTTGCCTTCTTGACATTCTGTAGAAACACACATGTACATGTTCCTATGTTGGATACTGTGTGGACCAGGGGAGGCAGACAAGCAAGATAATACTCATTTTTTTCCAGGGCTATCTTCCCTAGTTAATGGCACCATCACACACTTAGTTATACAAGCCATACACACACACACACACACACACACACACACACACACACACACACACGCCAAGGGGCATCCTTAACTCTGTTATCTCCCTGCTTCACCATATTTACTCCATGATTTTATTTCTTAAAACCCACGTTATCCAAGCTATCATCCTCTACTACTACTCCAGCATTCACATTGCTGTAATAGTCTACACTACATTCAGAATGATCCTTTTGAAATATAGGTCAAAATATTTCACCTTCCCAGGTTCTTAACTCCACACTAACTGCTTACCCCTCTATGACCCTTGGCTTAAATCACGCAATGACCTCCCACTGGTCTTAGGACAACAGCCAAAATTCCCAAGATGACCTACAAGATTTTCTTGGTCATACCCATCCTTTCTTTTCAGAATCATCTGCCATCTCTCTATTATTGTTGGTGCTCTAGCCACTGGCTTTCCTTTAGTTCCTTGACAAAGATATGGTACTCCCTCACTACAAGGTCTTATGCTATGCCTAAGATATTCTACTTCTCACTATTTGTTTTTCCTTGAAAGCATATCTCTCACTCCTTGGGTAGATCACATTCCCCATTCTAGGTTTTTGTAACTACACGTCTCCTTTGTAAATTTATCACATCTATAGTTTTACATTCATATGTGTGATTATTTAGAAAAAAAATTGTCATCTGTCCGATAAGCTTCATGAGGGCAGGTACTTTGTTTAGCTTTACTTGAAAAGCAAAGTGCACTGAGTCTATTACCAGTCTATTAAAGGACCTGGTATGTAATGAGGTTCAATAAATACTTGTTGAATGAATTAGCGTACAAATAAGTGGATGAATGCTTGGATTAGTGAATGCATGACGGTAAAGACTTTAGAGAAAGTATAAGCCTTGATGCTCAGTAAAGCATGAGCTCTGGTAGGTCTATACCAGCTAAGTCATAACCAATAAGACATTAGGTGACCAAAGATGGTTCCAGATGATTTAAAAATATCAAGAACTACTGTGCAAACTGTGTTTTTCCAAGGAATAAAGCCTTTTAACTTGGATTTTCCTGTGAATCAGCCAATTATTTTCCCAGAACAGAATATTTAAGCCTTAAAGGATCATCATTAGTGAAAATAAGAGTATCTAACATTGGTGAAGCTAATTCCATGGATTCAACTGTACATAGCAAAGGAGTAACAACATTCTCTAAAAGACCCGAAGACTCTACTCCAAAGTGACTGTTCTCATGATTTAGCCGCAGAAACAGAATTCCTGGCATCGGAGCCTACAGCTGGAGTGACCAAAGCATACCCAGTCTCCTCTGAGTTGTGTGGGGCCTTGGACCCAAACCATGTAGAACGTGACAGTCCATTTCAGGTAAGATAACACATAAAGACTTGAAAAGGCAACATAATAATGCATTGCATGTCTTTGTGGAATCAGATGTCAAATGTAAGAGCTTGCTCTCTAAAATGACATGTAAAATGCAATGCTAGATTCTGAGTTTGAGGCACCAAGCGTTTGTACTTGACTTCAGGACCTTTATGTGTCTTTTTCTCACAGTGTGTTCTCCAAATTGCAGGTTATCTTAACTGAAAATGACCTTTCTCTAAATCTGCCAAATATTTCTCTTCAGAAAACGTTATGTTGGAAATGAAAGCAAGCCTTTGACCTAGATGAATATGATAAAATAAACGAGAGAGGAAAAATGTTTTCGTTATGGCATTCATCTTAAAACAACTATAATTCAACAAACTAATATTCAACTTCTATTCTTTTGTTTTTTGATCTGACATTTTCCCATCCATTTGCAAACATGCTGCCAATGATCGGCCATAAAACAACAAAAGTGGGTTGGCTTTCCCCCAACTTCCTCCCAAAGGATGATTGTGGAATCTGCCAGAATAAAGAAGAAAAAAAAAAAAAAGGATAGGTGACCTCTTGATCCTTCTTGCTTTTAATGTACAAATAAAACAGGGTGTCCAATCCTTTCTAAAGCTGAAAGCCAGTCTTAAATGCCTAAGTGACATGACTCTAGACAGGCACAGCCACCCTGGGACAATGAGATGCTGAAATTAGAAGTGCTCCTAGTTTTACATCACAAACAGACTCACTGTGCATTTTTGAAACAACTAACACAAAGTCGTGACCCGCTTGGCCTGGCTGGCACTTCTTCTTAGGGCAAACAAAAGGCAAATTGACTCCTTCTTCTAAAGTAGTAACAGCAATGACAACATAATTGGTATCCAAGTGGCACCTTTCACAGAAACTGTTGCAAGGCTCCACATCAAAGACCAGCTCACCACGAAAAGTTCTAAGTTTAGCACTAGACTTGTTCTAGGATGGCTGAGTGTAAAACATTTCTGAAGTACTGAGGGAAACATTCCAATGCACTAGAATTCCAACCCCTCTTAAATAAAGAACTATCAGTTTAAAACAAATAGAAAGAGTAAGCAAAGCAGAAAGACAGGTTTACTTGTGTCTTCAATAAACATTTGAGATTTTGTGATATGCCAGATGCTGCAAGAAATACTATAAAATGAATGAGACAAGGTCCATTCACTTATAAAAATGAATTTTCTTATGTGCCAGACATTGTGCTAACTGCCTTATAAACAGTACCTCATCGAATCTTCACAATCCTATGATAGAGGTAACAGTTTTATTTCAGTTTTACTGAAGGTGAGATTGAGATTCAAACAGGTCTTTGATCACTGAACACAGAACCAGTAAATGGTGAGGCAGAATTCATATCCAAATATGAACTGCTATCTTTCACAAAAACGTAACAGAAAATAGATGTTATCAGATAAGTTGATCACAGGCAGAATGAAATAGCTGATAAGTGCTTCTTTTAGATTGGGGGTGGGGAGGAGGAAAGTAATGCTGACAGGGTGAGGCATTATAACATTTATTTGCTTGTTCACATTCGGATTCATTAAGATCCTCCCCTTACTTTCCATCACAGGGGGCTGACCCTGCAAACTACATTTCCCAGACTCCTTTTCTGCCTAGATTGGCCCAATGGAAAGTACTCAGTGGATGATGGGAAAGGGAAATGAAAGAAGCCAGGATATTTCTCCTGGTCTCTGTTGAGCAGTATCTCTGTTCTGGGAGCACTACTAGTACCTGTGACTTCACTATTGGTCCAGCTCCCATCAGGCTGGTCCACCAAAGTTTCAGCTTCAGCCAAGTGGCTCTAACCCATGGTTACACCTCCTTCTGTTCTCCCAGCCCTATAGTTGATACTAGCTTCTAGGAATTGCAATGTTCTGCACTGCTTTTCCTTTCCCTCTGTGCTTTTTCAGCTCTTCTAACACCTTGTTACCAATTCCCTACACAGTATTCCTTCCATTGAATGAGTTAGCATACTGGTTTTATGGCTAGACCCTAATTAATACGAGTATCATGGAATATCTGCTGGATCTGTAAGGACTGGGTGGATGACAAGAAAAAAATATTAGAGGTTGAGTAGCCTTAGAAGCAGCTCTTAGCCTTGCCCTTCCTATATTCATGACACATGTAAGTAGGGAATCCTTCCTATGATAAAAAAAAAAAAGAAAGAAAGAAAAAAGAAACACACACATCAAGTTAGACCTTTTTCAAAGAGACTACTAAGGGGAAGGCATTCTGGCATGGATCTTTCCTTCCCTGCTTAGGGATTATTAGTGCAAACAGAAGATGAATTTGTTTCTTCTCTGAAAAACAGGTGGTAAGTGATGCTAAAGACATATATGGCACTGAAATGTGACCAGGCCTTCTGTATTGCCTGCTTTTTGGCTGCTGGGCATAGTCTGTTGAAGGCAGATTGGGCAACTGATACAAGGACACACCATTGTCAGACTCAATCAGTATGAAAAAGATGCAGGTGGCCTGGCAAACAGACCATAGCTACTCCATATTGGTAATGAGAAACACAAGAGAGAAATACTCTGAAGCTAAAATATGCAGCACCAGGCAGACAAATCACAGCGTCAGACCCAAGATTCAAAGCCACCTTAAATGCAAACCACAAAAGCTTTAGAGGGTAACATATTGAAAAAATTTATTCAAGGATTCAGGAAATGAAGACAAGAAAGTGAGATTTGTAAAAATTTATTGAAGAAAACAATAACTAGAATCTACTATAGAGTTCTCAACTGAAGTTCTGTAGTAGAATTAAACCCTCATGTCTTAAGTCAATGTAGCTTTCAAAGTGGGATTCCCCAACCAGCAGAACCATTATCACCTGGGTACTTTTTAGAAATTCAAATTCTCAACCTCTACCCCATACATACTGAATCAGAAACTGTCGTCATCATCCCGAGTTTGTAGATTAAAAAAATAATAATAATAACTGGGATAGGTTAAGTGTCATGATTCCAGGGTCAAATAAGTAGTAGAGTTGGAATTAAAATTGGTTTATGGCATCCTGTACTGTATTGTTCTGCCCACATACTCTACCTGAATGTAAGAACAGCAAAGGGATGGTTTTCCATGATGTTGGCCATCAGTCAGAGTTTTCCAAAGGGTGATATGTCACTGCTGATTCCTCCTCATTCATAAAAGTAACAAAAGTAAATACTTATAATCCCATAGGCTATCAGACAAATGTCCTTCTGCTTTGGAAATTGGAGTGTCCTGATCATGCCTCTTGCCAGAAGCTAATAATTCTGTCTTCCCTGCTGTTGTGTAGTGGGTGAAGGTATGATCTTCAAAAGCTGGATTTACCAATTACTTACAGAGAACTGTGGCAAATATCCTAATCCTCCTGAGTCTCAGCTCCTTTATTTGTATTTTGGAGGAATTAACATCCTCTGCCTCATAGGGATGTGATATGAACTACTAATACTAAGAAGTTTGCAAATTCCTCAGCACACTTTTTGCTATTACACAGTATTTTCTTTTGTGTCTCTTTTCCATCTTTGATAAGACTAGTTACTCCAGGGCCATATATGATAAGGAGGTCATTGCATGGTCAGAATGCTTGCTTACAGAACCAGCATGGAATTTTACATGTTTTGTTTCATTGTGTACAACAGTTTCCCAACCTTGGCACTATTAACATTGGTGGCCAGATAAGTAATTATTATATGGAGCGTCCTGGGCATTGTAGAATGCCAGTAGCACCCTCCCACAAACCCTTGATTATGACAACCAAAAAAAAAAAAAATTGTCTCCAGCCATTGCCAGATAGCTCCCACTCTCTTTATATCAAATGAGACCTTTGTTTGAGAAGGACTGAAAGAAAAGAGGGTGACTCTACCCAGTTGCATGAACAATGAGGGAAACTAGTTATTAAACCCTCACAGAGGATTTCTGCTAAATGGATTTATAACTATTCACATTTTGGCAGACCATGTGCAAAGAATGTTTACACAGAAGAAGCCGGTTGGTGAACTGGGGCAAATAATTTAATAATTTGGGTAGAGCAGAAGCCAACTACTAAATAAATATTGGTGGTTTTATGTGGTTGATTTATCCATATTCTGTTATAAAATTTTACTAGCTCTGCTCAGCACAAATAAGCCATCCAAGAAGTTCTTAACAGTTATTAGTAAAGTATTACCCTTTCATTAATTTATACTTCATTATAAACATAATTCATAATCCTGTTCTTCCCAGACATAATACTTAATGTGCTCAGTGATCAACCCCTTAAAATAAAATACAAAATGGTCCACATCTCTCCCTGTGACAGACTGAGCAGCTCATGTATTATAAATAAAGGCTTGCACTTTACTCAGCTATCCCAGCTGAGTCTTAAACAAATGAGATAATATAGCCCCTGGGAACTCCTCATTATTTTAACTCAATTCCTTCCCCTTTGAGGAACACCTAGCAAAGGTCTCCTGGGGTCCTGAGGTGAGACAATGAGTAGGACAGAGAGAGTGATCTGTGGATCCAAGTGATGGGTGCCCAATGTAAGTTTTTCTTGGGTGATAAGAATGGGATGAGTCCAACATCCTTGGAGTATCCGTAAGAGTGTGTGTCTCAGTTGTCCATGTGGCTGAAGTAGTCAGAGCATTCGTCATATGAATACAGTTTGCAGAGATGGCTGTATCTGGGCTGTCACTCACTAGTTTGAAACAATGTACAAACTGGTCTATATATCTGGTCCATTTGGTATGACCCAACTGGTCACTTCATCCTGAATGGATATTCAGTCCAGAATGGAGAATGTAACTGGGACAGCAGCATATCTGGGTAAAACGTTCGCCTTCTCAGGAGTCACCAATCTGTACTGGACAGTCTGCTTGGAGTTGCCAGTCTGACAGAACCAGCATTATGTCTAAGCTCGCTGTGTCCTAGGTAACTGGGATGTAGTATTATGAATTGCATGTTTGTGTCCCCCCAAAAGCCATATGTTGAAGCCTTAATGGTGATAGTTGCAAGGGAGGCAAGTAGGTAATAAAGGTGGGGTCCTCATGATGGAGTCCTTGTATGAAGAAGAGAGCCAGCCCTAACCCTCAGCTCTGACATGAGGATAGAAAGAGAAGACTGTCATTTGTAAACCAGAAAGAGAGCCCTCACCAAGAACCTAAGCATGCTGGCACCTTGACCTTGGACTTTCAGCCTTCAGAACTGTGAAAACTAAATGTTTGTTGTTTAGTACCCAGTCTCTGGTATTCTGCTATAGCAGCCCTAACTGACAAAGGCAGGTTGTTTCTACAAAGTTTTACTGGGCTTGATTCCCACTCTCATGTCCCAATACTGCGGCTGGTTGTGGTTTTCACACATCACTGGATACCTACTTGTTCAGTGGCTGAAGAAATCACACAAAGACCATATCAAGCCAAACTCAGGGGGAAAAAAAAAAAGAATAAAAGTCACTCTCCTAGATGGGGAAACCACCATAGATTAACTGACTAGATATTTACTTCAGGTAGACTGAGTCAGGCTTTTTCTCTCCCCCGCCCCCTCTCTCTCTCTCTTGCTCTCGCTCTCGCTCTTGCTCTCGCTCTCTCTCTCTTTGACATTCCAATGACTTTTTTTTCCTAATCATGAATGATGAATTTGGATACAAAGCTGGACCACCATTTACAAAGAAATTCAAATACTATTTTACTATTATCTGAAGGAAAAGTGAGCTCACCAAACAATGCATTCTGAATTGAGAAACAAAAGCCAGGTCATATATATATAGCCTGTGTGCCCTTCACCTAACTTTTCCTCTGCTTGTGTTCAAATAGTTATTCACTGGATCCCAGGCTGGAATGCCAGTGTGGCAGGCACTCAAGAAAAATAGGTAGTCTTGTTCTTAAAATTTTTTTCTTTTTGTTCTTGTTTTTAAAACCAAGAGAAAATATTCAAATGACATAGAACTGACAGAGAAGAGCAGATGTCTGCAGTTTATTTTCCTTGATTGGATTTTAATCGAATTTGCATAGGGCCTTATTTATTTTCACTTTATCGCATTAGGGAGTCTGGGCTCACAAAGCCAACTGAGGGTCAGTGTTTGTTCCGATTGATGGATGACAGAGCCATGAGACTGGGATCATCCAAGGAAAAGTCTGTGATTCTGAGCTGAGACAGAGAGTGCTCTTCAACACTGGGGAACAGCTGCGGATCAACTTGCACAACTTTTTCTCTGATCTCTCTAGGAAATAATACTACTAATCATTATTAGTAGCTTACAAGCCTTAGTCACTCTGCTGAGCACACTACATGGAAAATCTAATTTAATATATTTATCACTGTGAGTGAAATACAATTCCACAACCAACCCCTTAACAGCAATTCCAATATCCAGTGAATTCTAAAAACAAACAAAATAACTTTGTGTCCTCACAAGTCTCTTTCAAACCTATTTGTGGCAAAGCATGACCAGAACTGATCTGAAGCTATAAAAGACTTACTTTCTTATTTTATCCCACTTTGTGCGAATATTCATACATTTGCTGCAGAAATAGAACTGTGATGATTACAGGGTGTTGTAGATCCTGGAGAAGGAGGGTCTATAAATAACCTTGCTAAAATTGGAAAATGCTAAATTTCAAAATCTGCCTTTCCTCAAGGTTTTGGGGTAAAAGATTGTGGGCCTGTAATAGTATTACTATCCCCGCTTAAAGGAAGAGGAAATTGATTCACAGAAGTAAAACAGTTTGTTCTTTAGAAAGTGTTTATAAAGGATCAGCTCCTTTTTCTAAGTGATAAGAAGGTCAATACACAAATTATATGAGCGTTATGTGTAATTCTGATCTCACTGGCTTCTCCCTCTTTCTACCTTCCCGAGTCACCACCAGAGAGAAAATCCTTACGTTGCAGTAGAGTGACCATATAATTTACATGTAAACTGGGTCTCTTGTGACAGTGAAGGGATTACTATTAATAATTCCACTAGGTCAAGGAACACAAAGCAGGTCTGTCTGGGACAAACTGTCCCCCTGTGTATGTAATATCTTTACCTAAATATGGACTCAGGACAGAAAACAATGACTCTCCCCATGGGGAGTTAACACTGAACTCCCACCCTGACCACTTGCCTCAGAACAGTCATACATTTTCCCACTGACAACCCTCTGCGTAGAATGTCCTCCTGTCTCTCCCTGAAGACACTCTCCCACCCTCCACGGCACAGTCCCAGTGGGGCTACTGCAGGGAGCCTTCCTGGGCCTCCTCCTGTCCTCGGAACCTCAATATTGGCTGCTTCTATCACAGGACATAGAGTTAGTTCAGTGGCACATGCATTTATGAAGCATATGGCTGTGTGGAGCCTATGTTGGTTGGTGGACACCCAAAAGTCCATGATTCTCACTGGTCTTTGGAGGTGCAGAGCTCTCTGCCTTTGATATCTCGGATTGAGAATGCCAGGGCCAAAATGCACCAAAATGTTCTTCAGTCATTTCCAAAGATGAAAGATGCTGCCTGCTGGTGGCTCCTGATTCTTCTGTCAGACCATGGAATTAGCGTTTTTGCTCTAAGAACATTTCCTCATCAAACATATCCCACTAAAAAGCTTTGTTTTCTGAATGTATTTATAATCTGATTCTTCAAGGTCTGGTTGCCCCAGTAATACCATGTCCAGTTGGTCTCCCTCTAATTGTGGCTCGTTGGTTCACTAGAAACTAACTGGTACCTGTCATCACCATGAAAGAACCCAACATAAATATTTATGATTTTTTTGTGGACCAATCCTAGGCCCTGTCTCTAACCTAATGTTTCTAAAACTGTGATCAGAAATTCCCAGGGTATTTGTTAAAATGCCCATCCCAATCCTATTACAGTCTCCTCCCCCCCCCCCCCCACCCACCCCTCGGGCTCAGAATACTGCATTTAAGTATATTCTCCAGGTATTTATGGGGTGGACTATAGCAGGAAAGCCACTCTCTAATTAAATTAAAGTAAATGAAGTCTTCCTTTAGTTCTAGTGAAATTTCCTTCCTTTCTCTTCTTCTTTTTTCCATCTGGCTTTCTCTTTTCATTTATTAAGAAAAATTTCAAGCCCTAGCTGGTTTGACTCAGTGGATAGAGCATCGGCCTGCAGACTGAAGGGTCCTGGGTTCAATTCCAGTCAAGGGCACATGCCTGGGTTGCAGGCTCGATCCCCAGTAGGTGGCATGCAGGAGGCAGCCAATCAATGATTCTCTCTCATCATTGATGTTTCTATCTCTCTCTCCCTCTCCCTTCCTCTCTGAAATCAATAAAAATAATAAAAATATACTATTCTAATCCTTTATAAAAAAAAAGAAAAATTTCAAGAAACAACAAAAAATGTCAATACATAGAAGTTTTAAAAAATGAAAATTTTGTTACATTTTCTTTCTTTGTCATTCTCCTTTCCTCCACAATCCTGTAACACACATCCCACCCCTAAAAATCAGAAATAAGAATATAGAGAGGGTAAATAATGAGAGCAGGACCTGAAAGAAGTTACGTTCAGTGATTTACTGAACGTAAATCAGCAACTTATTTGATCATTTTGATCTAATTATATAGACCATTTATTATATTATTACCTATAATAATACATGTTGTCCAATACAATATCCACTAGGCATATGTGGCTATTTAGCACTGAAACGTAACTAATCTGAACTGAGATATTGTCTAAGTAAAAAATATACCCAATTTCAAATACTTGTTATAAATACAAGAATTTTACTTGTTTCTTTTTATTTAATGTGGCTACTAGAAATTTTAAATTAAATATATGGCTCACATTTGGGGCTCACATTGTATTTCTACCCAATAATGTTGTTGGAGATGCCCAAACTGGGTGAAGTAGAGGACTCAGTGTAAGGTGAGAGTTCTAGAAACATGGGGGCCCTAAAGGACATATAACTCCCATCACATGGGATTGAGCCCAGAATCTCCACCTTTAACACATTGCCCAGAGGATCCTAGTAGAAGGACTTAGCCCTATAATACCTCCTTTTGAATGACATTTCAGGAGTCTGCCTCCAAATGTCATATTTGTGCTTCTTTCCTTTTTCTTTTTTAAAATTCACCCTCTTCCCATAAGCTAATTCTTAAGAGTTTAAAATCCTACTCAGTTAGGGGCTGAGTGAAGCATTCATAAGCAAAGTGTGATACCATCAAAAAGTTCTTATTTGTTTTTGCTTAGTTTTTGCAGAAGTGCACTTGATGCATGGGGGCTGGACTTGGAGAGATAATGACAGAGGGGAGGCAGAGCTCAGGCTCATCTCCAGTAGCAAAAAGAACAGTCACAGATCATCCCCTTATCTAAATCCCCATTCCTCCTAAGCTGTCATATGCTGCTTTTTCAACCACAGATAATTTGGCTTTTCAAGAATCACTTCCTTTGTCTCTTATCAGTTTGGACATCAATTGCAAGGGTGAATTCGAGCAGCAGAATCCTCCAGTGGTCTATTAGAATCTGAGGTCAGAACACAATTTTTCGCTGACTGAGACAGATATTAGATATAAGGTTTCCTTAAGCAAACAATCTCACTCAGAAGATTCTAGAAAACTATCCATTGCATGTCTTCTTTACAGCTGTTATTATTGTGACTTAACATGTTTGGGCTTTTGGGGGCGCTTCAGATAAGTACAAAATCAGGCATCCAAAATACATACTAAAATTATTTATATTAGTATTATGAATACTAGCCCCATGATGTTCATCAATAGTAGAATAAACAAATTATGGTCTATCCAATCAAGGAGAAAATACAGCAGTGAGCACAGACAATTACATAACACTGTGGATGGACCTCATAACATTGAGCAAAAGAAGCCAGACACCCAAGAGTATATCTACCTACCTAAAGTACCAAATTAAGCAAAAGTAGTGTATGTTGCTAGAAGAATGAAGGTTACTTTTGGGGGTTAGGGTAATAGTGACAAGAAGGGAGTGAGGAGGGGTTCTTGGATGCTGGTCATACAAGTGTGTTCAGCCTGTAAAAAGTCACTGAGCTCTGCCCTTGCGATATATACAAATTCATATTTGCACATTATACTACAATAATAAGTACAGAAGAAACAAGAGGAACAAGAAAGGTAGAGGAGGAGGTTGGTAATATCAGGGTTTTTATCTGATAAAAAAGAGATTTTTGTTGACCTATGGTCTGTCCACTTCCGTAAGACCCAGGAAATGTCCCAGTCCAAACCCACTTGAGAGAGAAAAGCTCACACAAATACTGCATCCTTCAGAAAAACTTCCAATCTCTTTTCATGAACTATATTTTTAAAAGGGATACAGAAGGAGACTTCCATACTAATCTCATCATCTCCTTAGTTATTCCAAGCTCTTTACCATACATATTTCTGCATTATGCCTTTAAAAAAACAGGTTGCATAGATCAGGGAGCTCAGGAGACAACAGTGACAATCTTAGGTTCATGCACAGAAACGACAAAACCAACAGAAGGACAACAGGAATTCCACTGAGCAACCATGTAAGCATTTAAAACTTGAGAAAATTTAGGGGAGAAGAGTAAGTACTTTCGAAAGCTTTCTGCCACTTTTCTGAGTTAATAGAGTTATGATTAATTATAGACCTCTATTATTGTTATTCTTCAAAAAGAAAATCTGTTGTAGACTGAATATTGCATTTATTCATTCATTCAACACGTATTGATTAAATACCTACTAAAGGTCAGGTGCTATAATAGATGCTGACAATATAAGAGGAATGAGTTGTGATATCTGATTTTTAGGGTGCCATTGATTAATGGGAGAAAAGACTAGTACAGAATTACAGCGTGCTATAATAATAGAGAAAAGCACAGATTATTATGATAGCAGAGTTGCGGAAGCACTTCCTCTACTAAGCTGTATATATAATAGATGATGAGAGATTATTGCTTTCAAGACTAAAATCACTCAAACTAGCTTGAACAAAACAGATATTTTTACTGGATGTATAGAAGCACATTGTATGAAACCAAGAACAAAAGTGCAGTGACTCCAAAAACGCTGGATTGTGTTCTGAAAGCTGACCAAGAATGAAAGAAGCAAATCTCATTGGCATCACCTCTCTCTTGGTCTCACCTAGAGTTTCTGCTCCTCTTTCTCGGTAGGTCACTTTTCCTGATGCATTTGCCTTTGAGCAGGCATGCTCATCACTGCCTTGGTTTTATGCCATCTCTAAGTTTGGGATCCCAACAGAAAATATGTCCCAATGTCAACTTTCCAGAACACTTGCATCCTAGCATTTGTAGGTTAGGTGCTGGTTTAAATTAGGCATTGGAGCAATCCCTGAAAATGAGTACCATCCCTATAAGTCTCACAAAGGAAATGATATTTTTAGTTGAGTTTTGAAAGTTGGGCAGAGCTTTGCCAGCAAACAAGGAGGGTCTGACCAGTCCAGATAAATAATACAAAATATGCAAATGCAGATAGGCATGAATTTGTTGAGAAGTGGTTTTGGGAGTCACTCTCAAAGCCTCTAGATACGTAGAGGTTAGGGGTTTCTCTGAAGAATAGAAAGATCATTTTGGCAAAATAAATTTAAATGAAGTCACATCCTCAAAATACCCATAACTCCCAAAGCTTTTTGAAAATGACTAGCTGCTAAGGAAGTGTTATCTGGAATGGGTTAAGAGAGAAGTCATTTATAATGATGCAAGAGTCTTTTGAAGATCATAAACAGAAATTCTATTAAACTAATAGTCAATGGTGATAATAAAAACAAACATGAAAAATCTCTCATCCTGAAAATAGGTTAATATCTTTCAAATGGTATACATGTATTCAAAAGCCAGACTCGAGATAACAAACCCTAAGGGTTTGGTGAATTTTTATCATTGTATTTGTAACCTCTCAACTTCCTGCTTTGCTTAGTAAATATGAGTTATGGTCGTGATTTCCACGTGTCTCTAGTGGCAATGATAATCTGAGTAAATCAGATATATCCTTGGCACTCTAACACATAGAGCAAATAATTTCCTTCCCCTGCATGCATGTTTATGTTAACATTTATTTACTGTTTCTATTTCTAATATCTTCAAAGTTGTATTGGAGTGAAGCACAATTTCTTCCCCTTTAATAAGGTAGTACATTTTGGTTTTTCATGAATTTATCAAAACTGTCTTAGCCAATGCAAAAGACCAATGTCCTGAATTTCAACCAATAGAATATGCATATTTGTCTTCCTCTATTATTTTTTTCAATTTTATTCTCAGGGGTATATTTAAATTTTTTTCTCATTAAAAATTAGATATTTTACTTTTTGGAAGATTAAATAGTTTATTCACTTCCATCCTTTCCCCTAGGTAGAAACAGAGAAACCAACTAACTAATAGCTTCAAATTATGTAGGAATATATTATTCCTATACTTATTATTGGTAAGAGAATGTTCTTGTGGTCACTGACAATGGACTTTCTTTTCTGGTTCGTGCATTTCTACCTTGGGTCTGCTTCTTTTATAGGCAAGTCTGTGGGAGGAGGATGTTGCACTCACTTTGGAAATAATTATTAGAGCTACTGATCTCCATGTCTACCCACGGAAAAACCTGGGCATTGGTCAAAGGGCCCTTGATCTTGGCTTCAAGGCTTTAGGCTTGGAACATGGGCTTGCCACTGTCTCCAGAATAATGGCAAGTTCTTAGTCACTCTGAGGATTAGGTGTCTCATCTGAAAATTGCAGTTGTCACCTAGTATCATGAATATAGAAGTATGTTGAGATGATTTGGAGTTCTACTTAGGTGCTTTACTAAAGCAGTTATATACTTACCTGTTTTTGATATTGAGGTTTTGAGAAAAATTTCATCTGAATAAAGGATCTTTTTAAAACTTTTGAAACCTTTGACCTAATTGATGTCTCCGTCTCTTTTCACTTTTCAGCATCTATAATTATGGGAAAGACCACAGTAGCAGTGAGTTTCTGTTTGTTTGTTTTTTATTTGTTTGTTTTGTTTTTTTCCCCTAAAAGTAGGCTTTATGATTGCACTGCTTAGCCCAGACGAAAAAATAAAATCCATTATGACAATGGTCTGAATTTTAGCAAATTCAAGATCGAAAAATCCCTGTGGGGTCCTTGAGTGAAGGCTTGAACAAGAACATTCCAGCACTGAGATGAAAATAGATAAGGACAGAGCAAACGGCCTCTTGGAGCATGAATTGAAGAGCTCTATTCACTGCTACAACCTATCAAGCGCTTCCTGTTTTCATAAGATTTTTATTTGGACTCCAATTAGCCAAAGGGTTACTATTCACTCTTCCAAAGTTCTCTGTCTATAATTGAAATTATTCCCGAGATAAGCCAGGATAAGACCGCTCATACTGATACTGATCTTCCCCCCAAAGCAAGCGTGTGGTTTGCCCAGTGGATTCTAAACCAGTGGTTCTAAAAGTTGGTACGAGGACCAAGAGCATCTCCAGCACCTGGGAACTTGTTTAAAATACATATTCTAACACTCCATGTCAGAAGCTCTTGGGATGGGCCCAGCCATCTGTATGTTAGCAAGTCCTTCAGGTCATCCTGGCACACATTCAAAAATTGAGACTCACTGCTCTATAAACTGTCTCCTCCTCTGAACCAGGGGCAAACACCCTTACTGAGGAGATGTTACAGACACAAGGTGTTAGTACTTGAAAGATGGAAAATTGCTACTCAGAGATACTACCTTTCCCTTTCCCTCACTTGCTGCTTTTTCCTTTAACGGAGAAAAAAATAAATAAATAAAAGTGTTTTTCTTGGAATACTTTTATCTTAAAGAAACAGCAGGAAGTTGGAACAGTATTTAAATAGAAAGGATTTAAGAAATAAGTCTGAGATATCTGAGGGCTTTCAATTCTCATCATTGATGCTAGTAAAATCAGTGCCACTACGACACTTAACCTACACACTATCACCTCGGGCACATGCTGGCATTACGTTCAGTGGCTAGTAACTCCAGACACATTAAAGCTATCTTCTGCTATAGGTCCTAGCTGCTCCTCAGCCCTTCTTCTTGGCTGTGCTCCCCACACCATCTCCAATCATTTTACTATTAAAGCTACACTGAGTGGCCAGATGATTATGATCTCTGAACGCATAATCATCTGGCCACTCAGTGTATATCCTATATAATAAAAGGCTAATATGCAAATTGTCCCCTCGACCAGGAGTTCGACCAGCAGGCAGGCCTGCCAAACACCCATGTCCCCTACCCCTGCAGGGGAGGGCAGTTGGGGGGGACCAGGCTGGCCGGACCCCACCCATGCACGAATTCATGCACCAGGCCTCTAATATATATATATATTACACTGAGTGGGCCAGATTATTATGCGTTCAGAGATCATAATAATCTGGCCACTCAGTGTATATCTAGTCTTTTTTCAGAAACCTAAGTCACATACTTCTATATATTTTATGCTGCCCGGAACATAATTCTTGCAGAAAGAATTGACTTGTTACTTGCTGCTTGCTGCAGTCATTCTCAAGGAAGTGAAAACACCCTTTGCTTGCTGTTTGATTGATGGTATCTTGGGGTTTTAATTTTAAATTCTTTAAAAAGGTGATGAGCCCTACGTGGCTTGGCTCAGTGGATAGAGTATAGGCCTCAGACTGAAAGGTCCCAGGTTCAATTCTGGTCAAGGAAACATGTCCAGGTTGTGGGCTCGATACTCCAGTAGGAGCATGCAGCAAGCAACCAATCAATTATTCTCTCTCATCATTGATGTTTCTATCTCTCTCTCCCTCTCCCTTCCTTTCTGAAATCATTAAAATATATATTTTTAAAAATTTATTAAATAAAAAAAGGTGACGATGTTAGTGTGATGGGGACAGAACAACTTTTGGTATGTGTCATAGGTAACCTTTCTGTAAATATGAGACATTTTAGATAAAAGGCAACATTTGACTATACAAAAGCCACTTTTTGGGGCCAAATTTACCTACTGAGACAATATTTTTGTGATTATTTACCATTTATTATCATGCTCTCTATGCTACTTACAGAATTAATGACAGTCCATGATCTAATCCATATTCTAAAAATCATTAAATTATTGTAAGAGGAAGGAATTTTCTTTAAAGGAATAAATAAATAATAGCCCCTTACCTGTTCATTGTGCCTTGTAGTTTTAAAAGGGCTTTAATATACAATAACTCTACAGTAGGAAAAAGGGCATAATTATCCAATGTATATAGATGAGAAATTGAAGCTTATGGAAGTTAAAGGTCTTACAGAAGTTACATAGATAGTAAATGGTAGACTTCAGGCTCTGAGACAGAAGGGTACAATTCATTTCTGTGTCTTGAAAGGGAGGACAGTTGAAATAAGAGAGGGAAACACTACAAACCTAACTCAGATAAACAAGCGCTTACACTAGCTCAAGTTCCCACTGTTTCCCCACTGGCTAGTTTGAGCTACCGGGACTCATCCCACCTTGGGCTCCACAGAATAACTCTTAGAGCCATGCAGCAGGCCTGAGACATGCTCATCTTCCATGTCAGAACATAGCAGTCTGGGGTGTGGAACATAGAAATGATGGTAAGATCAATTACAAGAGAGAGAGGATCCAAAGGCCATTTTCATACAATAACCATCCTGCTATGTCACTATGGGCAATGTTTTTTTTTTTAAATCTTTCCATAGGTAAGTTTGAGGACCAGTAGTCAAAATGTCTAGCGCAGTTTAGAAGAAATACAGATAGTAAGTATGATTTCACTTGCAAACTTTCCTTCATGAACTTCATATACCTCATGTAACTCAATTTAAGTGGACAGAAATAAAACATATACTGAATGCCTACTGTGTAATAAAGGTGAATCTAGTCACTTCAACATAGTGTATTTCATTTAAGTTGCACAATGAATCTTTGAAATAAATGCTATGACTTCCATATTGCAGATTCATTTCCTCAACCGGTAATTGTTGAGCTTCTCCTATGTGCTAACCCCTGAAGAGAAGAGTTTGAAAGGAGAAACTGTACCCTCGAATCTTTCATTCTATACTGCCAGAGACACATCGATAGCGACAAAACAATAAATCAATGCATTGATAGAAAATAGGCCAACAATACTATGGAAACTCAAAAGGGGCAGATAACTGAGCTGAATCTTAAACAGCAAGTAGGAGTTAATCAAGCAAAGGAAAGGGAAAGGAGACATCTAGGAAAAATTTCAGATCAGAAATAAAAAGGACATAGTATCTGGGAGAAATTTTTTAAAACAAAGGAAAACATTTCAATGAACGAAGAGAGCAAAATAGGAGAAAAGGGCTGGGCTGGTAAATAGAATAAGCCATGTTAAGAAACTTGGCTTTGTCTGAGGACGATGGGGAACCACTGAAGAGAAAGAGAGAATACATGAGGTTAGAACTTTAAATTGACCATTCACTGCAGTATGAAGCATAGCCTTTAGAGGAACAAGACTGGAGAGAAGAAATACACTCAGTAGAGCATAGTAGTCATCCAGACAGGAGATGATGAAGACCTAAACCTTTAGAGTGGAACTGAGTGTGGAAATAAAAAGGAGAGACTTAAGAAACATTTGAAACAAAAACAGTGAAAAGTGTACTTAATGACTAAAAATAAGTTTGATTAGATAAAATATTTTCCTCAAAGCAACATGGGAAGGATATGGCCAGGCTTAAAAATCCAACCCCATGCCCTAACTGGTTTGGCTCAGTGGACAGAGCATTGGCCTGCAGACTGAAGGGTCCCAGGTTCAATTCCAATCAAGGGCATGTACCTTGGTTGTGGGCACATCCCCAGTAGGAGGTGTGCAGGAAGCAGCTGATTGATGTTTCTCTCTCATCGATGTTTCTAACTCTCTATTCATCTCCCTTCCTTTCTATAAAAAAATTAATAAAATATATATATTTTTAAAATCCAACCCCATGAGAACAAGAGATGAAGAATCTCTATTGCATAAACTATATACAGCTCAGGAAACATAACCAGTAAATAACATTTAACTCCATATATGTACATTCATTAATACCCAACCTGTTTCCCCCAATTTGTGTAGATATACTAATATACCATGCTCCAGCATTGAGTTTAAGGGTAGATGGTAAGAAAGAAATCTACTTTTCTAAAGAAATCTAAAGAGAAAGGCGATTTTGGAACCAGAGTTTAAAGCATAGATGGAATACTCATGAGTCACTTGAAAACAAAAACAACAAAAACGTATTTCTGTAGCTAGGGTTTCATGAGACATAACTTAGAAATTTCTTTCACTGAATTGAGATCAAACTTGTTTTCATCTCCAGAGAAGTCTTCTCAGTGTACACCTGTGATTTATCCAAGAACACTTGCCTAGCAGTATCTGATTAGGCAAATGTAAGGCGAGCAATCACCCACCTCCATGAAGGGAAGAGAACAGGACCATTGCACCTGGCAAAGGCTGATCCTCCGATCCGCAAACTTGGCAGCCAGAGAAAATGCTAGGGAGCTAATGGCACATTTACATAAGGGGTAGGGGAAACGGTCATAAATCCATGCACAGAATCAATGGCATTGGAGTCTCTTCAATGGTTCTCGCCAAGAAAGGGCCCCATGCAGGCTAAGGTGGTAACACGTAACAGCATTAGATGAGATGCTCTGGCCTCAGGTATAGCCTTGAGTGCCTGGGAACAGGGTGTAAGCAGCAGGTGGAAGTTCCTTTGGTCAGAGTTATTTTCATGGTGCGCATGTAAACAGTGGCTTTGCCTATTGGTGTAGATCTGCTCTCAGATCTGTAACTGTGGTAGTCCAAGTATAGAACTATGGCAGCTCATACAAGGATGTGCATGAGTAAGGCATTGGTGACTGGCCGTTGGCTGGGCTGTGCAGGATGCATTTTCAGCAATGACCCCATGTTGCTATAGCAGCAGAACCCATAGCAGGAGGAGATCCACTCAAACTCTCCCGTTTTCTATCAGGGGTGGGGAACCTTTTCCTGCCAAGGGCCATTTGGGTATTTATAACATCATTCAGTTAATATAATTCACTTAATATAAATGTATGTTGCTCTGAAAAAAAGCTCCTAGTTTTATTGAATTTCGAGTCCCGCCTGTGGTTGCCTTGGCAGGGCCAGACCAAATGGTTTTGTGGGCCTTATACGGCCAGCTGGCTGGACGTTCCCCAACCCTGCTTTGGACCCTGCATCTACTCCATTAGGCTGAATTAACAACTAAGGTTTAAGTAACGTTTAAGAATTGGAGAGGTAGGAGAGTCTCAAGCATAGAATTATTTCTTAATGGAACCAGTGGGAGCTCAAGTAATTAACTAAAATGACAAAAGTGATCCAAACATATCTGTGCCGCAAACTGGTGAGACTAAATGTACTATATTATAAAATTTGTATTAAAAATGTTGTTCCATCTATTTCTTCTCTCTTTACCTATTCACTTTATTTTAATTTTATACATGCTTTATAGAGCACTCCCTCATCAGTTAGGTAAAAAATCTTTACAGTAACATTATAAGTATGATAAAAGGCATGCTAGAATTTATAGATGAGGAAAATAATGGCAGAGCCCAGACTAGGACTGTAGCTCCGGTGCCCCGTTCCTCAGCTGTATGCTATTTGCCATTCCTGCTCCTGCCTTCTAAAGCTCCAATCTCAATTCCAGCTGTTTGTAAATTAAAACAGAAGGCTAAATTAAAAGGGAGAGAAAGCAAGCCTGGCCTGACAGTGATATTAAACCCTCTGAAATCACTGGTCTTTTCAATTAACAGACTCTTTCTGAGACATTTATTGCTCTTGGCTTGAACCGAGGTCATTAAAACACTCATGAGCGGGGCTCTCAGAAAGTCTGCTTAAACGCTCTCTACAAGGGTTTGGGTACCACTTCTGCTTTGCATAGATCCAGAGAGAAGGCTTAATAAAGCAGGCCCCAGGGCTGTCATTTTTGCGTCTTTGCCTCTGTTTTATTACCCAAGTTCACGAGCCTGTTCAGAATTCACCCCTGGATATATTCCATCATCCCGGGGAGAAACCAAGATATTTTATTTCAAATGTAGGTCTGAATGAAAGTGAATACATAAATTAGGTAAACCCTTACATACAGCATAAATTCCAGCTAACCTCAATGCGATTGTGCACATCCACCTAAAAGAGGCCCGGAAGAGAAAGCATGCTACGTGGCAAGATGAATCACCGCAGCTTTATTAACCTACACTGAATTAGCCTCCTCACACTGGAATATTTTACAGCATTATTTTATTGGCAGTCACTGTCACCAAATAAACTACAAAGTGGTGACTGATGCAGTAGAACTAGACAGCTTGACGGATCTAGATAACTTGTAAAAGAGTAGTATTTTGCCAAGCGCTGCAACAATAAAGCAATCCTGATGCTCATAAAAGGAGGTAACGGATGGTGGCAAATCTCAGCTGAGCCTGGGCCTGGGAAAATTACCTGGTGAGGATGAAAGTGACTGGATATTTTCAGATGCGGGAGTTTGCTTTTGTTATTATTTTGTTTATTTTTTTTTTTATGACAGACGGCAATAATACCCTAAACATACTGTGTTTTATTGCTGTAGCCAAACGCATCATGCATTCATTATACGCTTACGTTTGGGAGGAAAATAGCTAGACTGTAATATAGGAAGCTGCCCAAGCTGAGCGTGAAGCGTTTGTACACAGGGAACAGTCATTCTTGTCTCTTGCTCCCGAAACATTCTGATCGGCTCTTCCTTCACCTGGAAATGACTAACTGAATCTTTTTCCCAGAAGAAAGGGAATGACAGAGGTGATATAAGGTTGAAATTTGAGATGTGTAATGCCATTTTACCAATATTTAATAGTGGGCAGAATTTACTGCATCCCAAGAGAAAGAAAGTTCAGTCTCTGAGTATCCTATATAATAAAAGGCTAATATGCAAATCGATTGAAGGGCAGAATGACCGATGGCTATGATGCATACTGACCACCAGGGGGCAGACGCTCAACGCAGGAGCTGCCCCCTGTTGGTCAGTGTGCTCCCACAGGGGGAGCCCCGCTCAGCCAGAAGCTGGGCTCAGGGCTGGCAAGTGCAGCAGCAGTGGCAGGAACCTTTCCCGCCTCCACAGCAGCGCTAAGGTTGTCCAACTGTAGGCTTAGGCCCAACATCCCCTGAGGGCTCCTGGACTTGGAGAGGGCGCAGGCCAGGCTGAGGGACCCCCCTCTCTCCAGTGCACGAATTTCGTGCACTGGGCCTCTAGTAATAATAAAAAATGATTGGCTAACTAAAGGTGATGTTCTGAATTACATAGAAAGGGGAGGGATATTCCAAAGTGCAAGGAGGTCAACAAGGTAATGTGTGCTTGCCTCTCTTCTGGCTCTGCCCAAGCTGCCTCTCTAAAACCAGACCTGATGGTTCCACCCACCTGGTTCAAAACTGCTGTCTACAGGAGAAAATCCAAAGCATTTAAGTTGATCTATGTGACCTTTGCTATTGGGACCCAGGTATCTTTCCAACTTCATTTTTCATCTTCTGCCTTAGAACATCCAGCTCTAAGCTTCCATGGCCTTTTATTCTTCCATACCTATTCACATGACTTTTCTCTGCCTATTCATTCCCCACCACCTGGCTCCTCCCCCAGGGTCCTTCCATGCTTTGCACCTACCTCTTTAAAAGATACCTCAAACATGTTTGAGGGCTTAACTCTCCCAATCAATGGTGAAACGGTCATGGACAGGGACTCGGACTTCTAGGAACCAGTTTGGCGCCTTATACAGGTTCTGGAACACAACAGGTGCTCCATAAATAGTTGAATTAACTAAATTTCATTTTTAAAATTGTGCTTATGCCTGTCCTCATCAATACTGAGAGATTCCCTTGAGAACTAAAACTGTTTTATTTATTATGTTACTCCTTCAACTCAGGTTCTAGCAAAATGCTTGACACATAGAAAACATTTATTATTATTATTATTATTATCATCATCATCATCATCATCATCATTATTATTATTTTATTAAGTAAATAAGAAAATGAGTAGGGATACTTTTTAGATACAAATACCTAAATTTAAATCTAGACTACCTTCTGCTGACTTATAAACTGGAGTCAGTTTAATAAATACTTGTTGGAAATGGAATGCATGGCTGAAGCATTGATTTAAATGTTTACTGATGACATAAAAATTCTGGTCCTTTCCACATTTCTGCTCCATTATTTTTAGCCTATTGAGTTGTGGGATGCTGCCCCATTTCTAAGCATCAATCACATGTCAGAAAGAAAAAAGATGGTAGGGCAAAAGCTTCATAAGCCTTTTTATATCCTACCCTCTTTTTTCTAACCTTAAAAATGAATGTCTGCCCAAACACTTTTCACAGATTTCCACTTAAATGTTATTTATCAGAATATATTATTCATGAAAGTGTCACACGATACCCTTACTTCAAGGGAAGTTGTTTGTTAGTTCCAGTTTAAATTTCCTAGTAAACAAAGGAAGTAAGGAGGGACTAGAAATGGGTTTTGAATTACCCAATATATAGTTTATGCTAAAAATATCTCTGTTATCTTGCACATTATTTATACTAAAATAAATTAGAATTTAAAGCACCATCTATTATATGAAAATAGCAGGTAAGGAATCTTGAATGTAGTATGATTCCATAGGTTAGAAGAGAATGCAGGCACATATGTTTATATCAATGAGAGCAGAAGTACCAAAACTTCAAAATTATAAGCAATAAAACACTTCACTTACATTTTATTTTGGAATGTTTCTTGAATTATATTTGCATAGGATGAATCTTGGACTGAGTCAGAGTTCACCTTCTATAAGCCATTTCTAATAAAATTTTGAAAATGAGAAGTACTTCAATTATAAATGGCTTGAAAACAGCTGTCCTTTGAGTGTCTGCTAATTCTAAATGCTTTGCCTACATTGAGTTATTTAATCCACACTACAATAATCCTCCAAGTAATATTATCTTTGATGTAGACACATTATCATCACCTATTTTAAAGATGATGAAACTAATGTTCAGAGATTTTTGAAGACTTTTAGTCCTCAAAATGAGAGAGCCAAGATTTGAACTAAGTTTGGTTTGATCCCAGAATACAGTTATCCAACTATGTTCCAGGCTCTTCCTCACTCAGAAGGATTATAGTGCAGGATGTCATCGGAAGTTGTGCACTGCAATATAATTGCCCATTTTCTCTTCTTAATCAGGACACTGACCCATCCCAGATGAACCACATTCCTTCAGACTGATTCAAGGTTGACCCTCCTTCCCCAGGGAATCTTGAATCAAAGAGAAAATGCAAAGTGACTAGATGATAAAGGCTTTCTTCAATTAAAAATGAAAGTGCAGGGAGTTGCGATGTCAACTAGACTACCATGAGCTCAATGATAGTACCTTTGTCAACACAGCAATGGACAAGACCCTGTCAATAAAGGTGAAAAGGGATAGACTGCGGCATGGACAGAGCTCTACAGTCTGTGTCAGTTTTCATTTGCTTTTGAGCCTTTTGGAAATGACTTCTATTAAAAAAAAAAAACCGCTTGATGACTGTAATACCAACCCTCAGAAGAGTGATCCTTTATACTTCCAGTGCCCTCCCCATTTCCACATAGCTCTGAAGTGTGCTATTCATAAAGTATTAGAGGAGAAGGAACTGATGAGAGGGTGGCCAGTGCCTACTTTAAGCTCATACCCTTTCTTCATCAGCCTTAAAAACACAGAGAACTTCCAAATAATTAGTGCCATATAAAAAAGAAAGAAAGAAAAAAAAAAAACACCTTCCTTTATTATATAACAATTTATGGTCTGACTACAAGACCATACTCTAGATAGCCTCAAAACAAACAAGGCTGAAATGAGTAGAAGAAAATGGGGTAGCATTATTGAGAAAAAAAATTTGCCAGATACTTCATCTGTATTATTGCTCGGGATCTCCACAACAATATTGTAAGCAATGCATTATTTTTACTATTTTATAGATGAGGAACTGAGGTTCAGTAAAGCTCAAGATCAGTAGTACAGCCATGCATTGCTTAACTACGGGATACATTTGGAGAAATGTGTAGCTAGGTAAATTTGTTGTGGGAACATAATAGAGTGCACTTACACAAACCTAGATGGCATAGCCTACTACACACCTAAGCTATATGATGTAGCCTATTATTCTTAGGCTACAAACCTGTACAGCATGTTACTGTGCTGAATACTGTTGGCAACAGAAATACATTGCGTTATGATGGTGGCTGCAGTGTCATTAGGCAATAGGACTTCTTCAACTCTGTTATAATCTTAGGGGATCACCGTCATATATGTGGTCTGCCACTGACAAAAATGTTGCTATGTGTGGGCATGACTGTATATAAGGAGTAAGTCCATCTGGTGCCATGACATATTTTACACCTTGACCACCCTAGCTTTCAAAAATTGTCTTTAACTTTCCCAAACTACACCCACTTTTGATTCACATGTGATCATGTTCTAGCTCCTTGGATGTTTTGTGATTCTCAGACCAAGGCCAAATTAAATCAATAAAAGGTACCGTAGATTTAGGTCTCTAGAAAAGACTTTGTGTTTGGGTAAAAAAAGTAAGCTTCTCTACCAAGAGCCCCAAAACAACAGAACCTCTAACAAATATAAATGTATTCTCTCAAATTAATAGTTCAGAAGTAGGAGGGGGTACAAAAGGCAGGAAGTTCTGCCATAAGTGGTATCCAGAGACTCGGGTTTCTTTAATCACCCACTATACTGGGGTGGTTGCCCTTCTCTTCTCAACTATAGCTGGCTCATCTGCACCATACTGAGGTCAGTCCACAGGAAATGTGAAAAAAGATAATGTAGAGCTACCTGCTTTTTAGAGACGCAATGAGCAAGTTGCATGTATTACTTATATTCAAAATTCACTGATCAAAATTTAATTGAATGACCAAAACAAGCTACAAAAGGTTTCTAGCTCTCTAGCTGGGTTCCTATGGGCATTGCTAAGATGTATTAAGGTTTGGAATAAAAATAAATTTTTAAAAAATGGGTGAATGCCATGGGACAAAAAGTGATTCAGACATAGGTCTTCCTTCTTTTTCTTTTTTTTTTCTTTCTTGTTAATCCTCACCCGAGGATATTTTTCCCATTGATTTTTAGAGAGAGTGGAGGGGAGGGGTAGAGACAGAGAGAGAAACATTGATGTGAGAGAGACACATAGATTGGTCCCGCACAGGGCTGGAGCCTGCAACCAAGGTACATGCCCTTGACCGGAACCAAATCCAAGACCCTTCAGTCCATGGGCCGACACTCTTACCACTGAGCAAAACCAACTAGGGCATGTCTTCCTTCTTGGTTTAAGTGGATTAGTCTAGAAATCCTCACACAACATTGTCTTCTTTTTAGATTGATTTATACATATTATTTTGATATAACTTTTTTTCAAATCTAAATGACTTTGAGCCCTTTTGGAAACCAAGGTTGTAGCAAGGAGATGGATGGTGGCTGGCAATGTTTCCAGTGGAATATTAGTGTCTTTAATTATTATCAGTACTGAAGTGCTACAGGGATTTGCTATAATTGTACAACATCACCCTCCCCAGTCACGACTAGTAAGTGACCTAGCTGAATAAAGGAAACATAAGGAGCTTGACTGACCCTGCTTTCCCCCCATCTCCATTAGGCTGCTCTCCTACCGAGAGGGCTGCAGATTATAAAGGAATTTTAAACAGCCTTCTTTCCTCCCAAAGGAGTGATGGAGAAGTTTCTGAAAGAGTCCCAGGCACAAAGCAGGTTGACAAGTCAAGCCATATCTAGGGCTGTGCCAGAGTCCTCACAGGGTTGACTCTTCAGTTCTTAAAGATCCCTCTTTGTGAATTCATGATCTAAACAAGGTAATAAGCAGCAGCTAAACATTCAGGAAGTAGCAGGATCTCACTAAAAACTTCATTGCATGTGGTAATTTTCTTGCCTAGGAAATTTCAGTGTGGTGGCCAAATGGAGTGCAGAGATTTGTAGAGAGCTGAGTTTTACAATTAATAAATCTGAACTGTTAAAGAGTCCCCTGCTGATGCTGCAATGCCAGCCCCTCAAGTCTATTAGGTTGGCTGTAATAGCGACTAATGATGTGGGAACAGCATGGTGTGGTGGTTGAACAGTTATACTCTGAATTCCTCACACTGTGGTTCAAGCTCAGTTGCCACTACTTCTAACCCCTTTTCAAAAAGAAAGGAGGCAAACCAATTAGATATTTCTTCTTTCAATACATTTTTGTCTTCTGGTACCTACTATGTGTCATAAAAGTGGAAGAGAACCTAACCTGAAGCAGTGGCAGAAGGAATGGAGACTAGAGAACACACTGAAGAGCTATTTGTTATTTTGGAAGTTCACTTTTCTAAGTAAATACAGATCTCATTATGTCTTTCTTTCTCTCTGGGGTCTCTTTAATGAATTTGCTGCAGTTTATTTTCTACTAGAAATTTTACACTATGTGGTCCGGATAGTAGCCAACAGAATGGGAAGGTTTGGATAAATTTTTATCAACAAAGTCAATGTGATAACTCTTTGCTTCCCTCACTCTGGGTACATAGAGGTGTTTTTTTTGTTTGTTTGTTTTTTTCTTTATTACAAGAAGACTTTAAAAAAATACAGTTCTGACTGAGTGGCTCAGTTGGTTGGAGCATCGTCCCAAACACCAAAAGGTTGTGGTTTTGATCCACAGTTGGTAGGCAACCACTCAATGTTTCTCTCTCATCTCTCTCTCTCTCTCTCTCTCTCTCTCTCTCTCTCTCTCTCTCTCACTCTCTTTCTCTTTCTCAAATCAATAAAAACATATCCTCAGGTGAGGATTAAAGAAATAAAATAAGTAAAAATAGATAAAAAAAACTTCTAAACTGTGGCATGGATAGGGTGTAGAAGAAAGAATGCTAGATTCAGAGCCGAAAGACTTGAAAATGATTTCTGGTTTAGTTCTACTGTGTCACAGTATCAAATGGGACAAGTCTATTGGCGCTAAAATTCTTCATTGGTCAAGTGGGGATGGTATGGCTGTGCTGCCTACCTCACAGAAATGTTTATAAGATATCAACTCAAAGAAACGTTTATAAGATATCAATTCATAGTGCTTTATATATCAAAATAGTTTGCATATACAGAACTGGGGAAACAGAACTCAGGGTCTCTTAACTTTCCCAAACTACACCCGCTTTTGATTCACATGTGACCATGTTCTAGCTCCTTGGATGTTTGGTGATTCTCAGACCAAGGCCAACTTAAATCAATAAAAGGTACTGTAGATTTAGGTCTCTAGAAAAGACTTTGAGTTTGGGTAAAAAAAAGTTAAAGTTTGGATAAAATCAGATAAAAACTAACACCAAGCACAGACCAGGTGTATTACTGGAAAGATGAGGAGCAATCCAAGTGTCTCCACATGATAATTATGTGGATTTATGTAAACACAGACACACATAAACATATATATGACATATTTTTCACACCAATTACTTCTATCTAATACTCTGGCTCAGTTACTACTCTGTTTCTCATAATATCTGATAGGATAACAGAGAGAGGAACAGAAATACCAAATCATGAAGTACTTACTTTAATTGGCTATTTCCTGTGAATGTTTTGGTTTTGATAGAATTTAAATATTTCTATATAACTTGCTGGATCTTCCTGTTTATTGTGTTTGATTTTAGTTCTATAACACAGAGCACTATACATGATTTCATGCATATAATTTTGAAGATATTATTAAATCCTCTCTTTGTTGGCTTCCATTTCTCTATGAATCTTATTTTATAAGTTTCTTCTTTAAAAATCTACCCACTTTCATGGCCACCTAAAAAGAGTAGGTTTGCTTCTTTGTTTGTTAGATTTTTAAAGGCAGAGAATTCTTTAAAATCATTCATACACACTTTCCAAAGATTTCCCTGCAAGTATCATCTGATTCAACTTTAATTATTCTCATACTCAGGAGTCAGGAAAAAAATAAAATTAAGAGCAGCAAGTTTATTTGCCTCTCCAATACTCATTCCCAGGCCTTGAATTATCACCTGTGTTACTATTTATTTTTAATGCATTTTATATTCACACTTACTCTAGTTCTTGCTCTCTCTTTCATAGCATATAGACTTGAATTTAAGACCAAAACACCTTTGATTTGACTCCTCTCAATGGAGTCAAAGCAATGACATGGCTAAATTAGAAAATAATTAAGACCAGTATTATCTAATTTATTTCAACCTTAAATAAAAGTAAAATTTAAGGGATACTGGATTAAAGTATGTTATTAACTTCAATGACAATCCCCATAAATGCTGAATTCCTGAACACTTGGTGAATTCAATGAGTTAAGATGATATTAAAGTTATTTAGATAATATGTCCACTAGAGTTATAATAGAAAGCCTAACCATACATTGGGAATCAATTAAAAAGTAGACTTCACCAAAAATATTTTGAAATGTAATGAAATTTACAAAAGTGCACATGCAATTTTGCCAGCTAGCATAGCCATGAAAAACACTACTCAGAGATTGGGGTCCCATTCTTAGGAACACAGCTAAAGAGATGGACATTCTTTCTATCTCACATATAAAATGTAGTTCTTACATTATTTTCCTTGTTCTAAAGGTATATACCTACAATTAAAAAAATAAAAATATCTTTATTTCCTATTTTTCAATTTTTAGAAATGAGTCTGACCTCTTGAACAATACTGACCATCATTATGAGGTACAATTTCTCATTTTAATATTTTTTATTGTCCCATAGGGAGAAGCATAAAATGATGGAACAGTCCAAACACAGTACTTCAAACACAACCACAACAGTAGTGTGCTTCATTCATGGAATTTATTAGCTGTAAAAACTCTGATACTTGGTTTCTCAAGGCCAAGATTATATTAGTTATGAAAAATGGAATGATAGTAAGCTCTTCTAACACACTCTGGAGCCTGACTCCATCTCCGTATATTCCTGGGACACGCCATCACAGCTATGAATTTTGAATCAGTAACACTGTCTCTCTACCAGGAACCAGGCAAAATTTTTCAAATCTCTGAGGAAAAACAAAGCAGGAAATAGCCATATAAAAGTGAAACTAAAACGATACATTTTAGTTATGAAAGAGCCAGCTTGCTGGTGTAGCGCTTTCGTTCAAGTATCCATTAATCATAGGATAAAACTTTGAGCATCAATTCTAACTGGAGGGCTTTCATTAGACCATACATATTCCTATTAAGGTTTATCCTTATTAACACCTATTAATCTGAAGCCAATATATGTCATGATTTGGCATTTTAACTGGGGGGAAATGTCCTAAAGAGATCCCCATTGGATATATATGTAGCCTATGCCTTAGTCTTCCAGCGTGAGTAGAATTATATACTCCAGAAGAGACAATTTTCTCTCTCCCTCTTTCTTTAGGCTGAGATATATTTTTCCTTCCCCATTCTGTCTTTACTATCTTACTGGGACTTCAATTACATGCTAGAGTATTTGATATTGTCCCAGAGTTATTCTGTTCTATTTTTTCCACTCCTTTTTTGTTTTTTGTTTTTCTTATTTGTGTTTGTTTAGCTGTGTTCTATTGACCTGTCATTCAAATACACTGATCCTCTCCTCTAGTCCATCTGCTGTTAGGCTCATCTGGTAAATTCTTTAGTTTTTTACCTTTATTTTTTTAATTTTTGTTTTATTCTTTTGTATAGTTTTCATATCTCTAGAAAAATGCTCCATCTCTTTATGCATGTCCTTTTTCAGTTGATTGTTAAAGCATTTTTTACAGTTGTGTTAAAATTTCTTGGCATATACATGGCCATGTAATGGAGATAGCTACATCAAGTTATCACTATTTGATAACATTAGGCATTAGAATCATCAATGAACTCTCCTACCATCAGCAAACTTTCATCACTTTAATTCCAGGCTTAACCCCAAAACTCCTGATTTTACTCTGCCTTCCCATCAGGATATTCAACAAACAGAGATGGGGTATGCCCATCATCAGTGGTCTGCTCCATTGTAAGGTGTGGCTATAGGTCAAGGCTCAGACTGACCTGTGGCAGAGCCACATACAAGTCCCAGCTTGGAGGGCATGCCCTCCTAGCACAATTAAGCTTGATGTTATAGTCCTCCTTTGTTCGTAGGTAGATAACGGGCTATGAGAGGTGCAGCAAGTGCTGCCAAAACAAGGCTTGAGTAACGAAATAGATTTGAAACTCACAAGAACACTGTAAACATGTTGACCACTCCCCTTGTTTTGCTTTGTGTGATCTGACTATGAAATAAAGCTTCGGCTTACAGGCTGGGTCACTGTTTCCTCATCCAGGCAGTGATCCACCTGGTCCCAACTATATTCTCTTGTCTGTCTTCTTTAATCCTTCACCGCCCCTCCTCAGGTTCATCCCTGGCCATGCTGGATGCAGTTCACTCCATGTGGCAATAACGTTAATTCATATTTATTTAAATAAGTAGATACGCTAGTTCTTGTTTACAAGTCAGTTTCTAAAGAGTCTAATTTGTGTAAATCTTTTAAGAAACTGATCATCTCAAAGCACACAGTCAAAAACCAATGTGGCGAACACCGTTTCTCTGTTACTTTATAAATAAACTAGAGGCCCATTGCACAAAATTCGTGCATGGGTACAGTCCCTTAGGCCTGGCCTGCGATCAGGGCCATCTTCCCCAGCTGACAGCAGGTGGCCCTGCCCCCCGCCGCCACCCACCCCAGGTTCCCCATTTGCCATTGGGCATTCAGAGCCTATAGGCCAGGGGGAGGAATCAAGAGGTTGGCCATTCCCACCTGCTCGCCGGCCCTGCCCCCCACTGTCACACACACACCCCACCCCACCCCCATTCCGGGCGATCAGAGCCTGCTGGCTGGGGGAAGGGACCAAGAGGTTGGCCAGCAGGCCCCAATCAGGCAATTGGGGCCTGTGGGCTGGAGACAGCACCTGCATTGAGCGTCTGCCCCCGGGTGGTCAGTGCGCATCATAGCAACTGGTCGTTCTGCCATTAGGTCGATTTGCATATTACCCTTTTATTATTTAGGATGCTTCACTGTGTGACCAACTCTGAGCATATGGGCCATAACTGCCAAATGAGGATGACAGGAAAAGGAACTTTTGAGGAACATTGTGAAGATTAAAGGAAACAATGCCATATAGAGCATTCAGCATGACTTTTGGTGCATAACTGTCATTCGTGCTGTTTTACAAATATTATGATTAGGAAACTAGTTGAGGAACTAAAGAAGTGTCTCTTGACCAGTGCTTCTCAAACTTGAATGCTTATATAAATCACCTGGGGATCTTGTTGAAATACATATTCTGATTCAGTAGTTCTGGGGGGATCTAGGGATTCTACATTTACTAGTATAAAATACTCTCAGGTTAGGTCAATGCTACAGGACCACGGACCACACTTTGAATAGCAGGGGTCTAGATTACATACCTACCATGGCTATCTGCTGAACATAAAAGCTTTACAACATAAGCAGCAACTCTAATCATTTCCATTGTTTAGGTAAGCATCCAGAATACAGCCCTGGGGGTGACTGCTTCGCATCTACAGCACCTCCTGGCCAGAGGGATGTATGTGCTGGTATAGTTTCCAACTCTCCAATAGAGGCAAGAACAACTTTCTACTACTCCCCCACAAGAAAAGCTGTACCCTACCCAGTCGGCATGGCTCAGTGGTTGAGCGTAGACCTATAACCAAGGGGTCATGGTTCAATTCCTGATTGGGGCATATGCCCAGGTTGCGAGCTCGATCCTGAGTGTGGGGCATGCAGGAGGCAGCTGATCAATGATTCTCTGTCATCGTTGATGTTTCTGTCTCTCTCTCCCTCTCCCTTTCTCTCTTAAATCTATAAAAATATATATTTTTTTTAAAAAAAAAAAAAAAAAGGAAAAGCTGCCCCCTGAATTTACCTAAAGCATAACGGAAGTCATCAAAAAGCCCTATGACCTCAAGAGATGAAAATTCTTTGGAAAAAAGAAAATCTTGCTGAGGGAGGAAAAGAGAAAGTGTTAGAAGAAATTGTAACACAAAAAAGAAACAGATGAAAAGAGCATGCAGAATTTCAGATGGAGCTTGCTGGTAAAGGTGTGAGCCACATAAGGAAGGATGCATTAGCAATTCTACAGAGTCTGGATAGGACTGAACTCTGTAAAGAATTTGACATGTAGCTTTGATAATACCAAACAATAAAACGTTATCATTTTCAAGTTTCTTTTCTTCACAGATAAATTCTCCCCAGTCAGAGCCACTAAAATGTATTTTAATCAGAAGCCTATTTGTATATAAATGACAGATAAAGCACAGGCGAGAACTTTTTCTTTCTTTGCATAGTTCATCATTTCTTTGAGGAATGGAAACACAATAAAAGAATACTAATATCCATTAATGTTTTTTCTCCTTGCAAGTACATTTAGGAACAAGTCAGTGAACAATTCTCTACCTTTCCATTTATTTTTTTGTGTTCCTAATTCTCCACCTAGGCTATTTCTAATAATAACAGGAGAATTCTGCACTATGTAATACTAACATAAGCACGTTTCTTTCGTGAATGAAATGACATTATGTTGCAAATATTCAGCTTGTACCTCTTATTAGAAGTCAGAAGAGGCAAATTCCAATTTCCATTACTCAGGGGTCATTCCAACACACCAATGTCAGCAAATAAGGGCCAGTACGTACCCATTTGCACAAGCGGCTCTCACCAATGATTAAAGTGGATTCAAACAAAAAAGGGAAAAAACCAGGAAGGCAAAATTTGCTCAGAAGTTACCCAGAACCACCCAGGAACAAATTTAACTTAAGGAGTCTGCACAATATTAAAAGGAAAATGTTACACTCTTACTAAAATATCTCCATAAGCAGACGATTGAAATACTGCACATAGCCATGAAATGCTAAAAGCTTTTTTTTTTTTTTAATTTTCACTTTTTTTTTTAGGTGATTGTACTGGGTTGTTTGAGTAATTCGCAGGAGAATGCTGTTATACGTGCATAAAGGAAACATTAGCCTACAGCAAATGATATTAGATTTCTTGAAAATTTTACCTTAACTCTCCTTTCCAACCCACTATGCCCCCCACCCCAAATTTTTCATAGGTTAAATTTACTAGGCTGTTTATTTGCTCTGGAGAGTTTCAGTAACAAGTGCCTATGGTTGTGAGAAATATTCTCCCAGTGTCTTCCTCCAGATAGGCAAGGCCCTCCCATCCGTTCTTACCCTCACAGCCCAGAACATCCTATACAGTTTTCTAACCTGAGCTGTTCCCTCAGTAGGAACAGTTACAAAAAGGCTTAAGAGATGCTTCATGTATGCATAAAAACAAAAACCTTTTCAACCTTCTTAAAATGAGGCTATAAGAGAGCTTTCCTATTAATCTAGAGATGTTCCAATTTTTTAAGTAATTGGACAAATCACATGTTGTCTAATATATTAAGAACTCTTTGAGAAACAAAACCCATTGCCAAGTGACAGTAGGCAAGGTCAAGCCACTTGGAAGCAAGAAAACCAAATAGATAAAGTAAACTGTTTCATCAGGACTAGTATCATTTTATATTTGGGGCCAAACACTATATACTAGTATAATACGTCAGTGAGATGGATTGACAGGGGTCTTAATGGTACTTATTACATTGGATTTGCACAGAGAGAAATTCAGACCTAGTGACTTAATAATGTTGATAGCATCATCCATCTTAGCCGAAGAAAACAGCTAATCTACTTTAGCACAGAGTTCATTAAAGACTGATTTTTTTTTTCGCCCCCCTGTGGGAGAAGCAAGGTCTGAGATAAGTCACCTTCAGCTAAGTATTTGCACATCATTGCACAGACAGGTAACATGACAGCCTACAAATAAGAAAACACAAGAATAAAGAAGCTGTATATTTTATTAAACACTACAAAATAGAGAATATTAAAAGGCTGTTGACACACCAATTGGGGCTTATTTAATGTAAGAGGCTGAGAGGTAATTAAGTAGTTGGGGGGGTAGGGAGGAGGGAAGGAGGGGGGGGGGGGAGAGAGAGAGAGAGAGAGAGAGAGAGAGAGAGAGAGAGAGAGAGGGAGGGAGAGAGAGAGAGAAGCATAGGAAGAAAAGAGATATGCTTGTAGAGGAGCCAGTGATGGTGATGTGGTCCAACAAGGTTTTTCTAGTATATTCCATGCATTAGGATGGCTAATGTCATAAGACAAACCAGTGACAGAAAAGTCTTCAGAGATGGATAAAAATCTAAATAAAGAGCCATCAGAGTTGACAAAGAGTGTTTCAAAGAGTAGCTTTTCTACTTAGAATACCTTAAAAAGCATCTTTAAGGTCTGACTGTAGCAGGATGGGGGAGGAGGTCCAATAACTTGGAAGAAAAAAGGTTTTTTGGATTTTTACAAAGAGAAGGAATCCATAAAGGGGACCTTGCTAGTTATGAGTTTGTATTCAAGGTAGTTTTTCTGAGAAAACCATTCCTGTTAATGACATAAATCAAAAACAATGCTATTTTATAGTTTTCAAGGCTTCTGACTCAGCATAGTAAATGTGTTTGCATCTCTATTTTAACATCTGTAAAAATTCAGTGATGATTTATGTGTCTCAGCTCACTCAAGAAGCACAATTGATGACCTACTGTGTGCATAATAATATGCCATGTGCTGTAAATAGTAGAGATAGGGCATGGGCCTGTTTTCCTTAAAAGCACCTTTGGGAAAGAAGTAAGTCAGAGACTTGCACATATGCACATAAGGACAGGGAGGTACAGATCATATTGCTGGGGATATTCAAAGGAAAGGAGGATTGGTTCTAGCTGGGGTACTGAGAAAGACTCTAACCAGAAGGTGTCATTTAAGCTACTTACTGAAGGATAAGTAATATTCGCACAAGTTGAGATTGACAAATGACAGATTCTAGGCAAAGAAAGAAAGGCTAATCACATTTAATTCAAGGAACCCAAATTATTAGGGCTGCTGGCGGAGATTCTAAGATCTCTCTCCAGTTTCGTTAAAGGTAAACAAACAAACAAACAACAACAAACAATCTTAGCTTATCAGTTTTGTCAGTCTCTATATTTTTCAATTTTTTTACATTTGGGATTTAGCTCTTCCCTTCAGTTAGTCACTTTAAGTGAAGTTCCTTTTGAAACCCATAACCCCTTCTCAAAAAAGAAAATCCTTGCATATATGTGCTTTCCTGTTTCTCCTGAGGATTTGACCAAGACATCTTAGCTTGCAGCCTGCTTCACTCTATTTAGGGCTACAAGTTCAACTTCTCATTTTTTAATATGTGTATGAATCAACTGGGAATCTAGTTAAAAATGCAAATTCTGCTTAAGTGGAGCTAGGGCAGTCAGAGATTCTACATTTCTCAAACTCTCAGGTGATGCTGATGCTTCTGGTCCATTAGACCCATGGTCGGCAAACTGCTGCTCACGAGCCACATGCGGTTCTTTGGCCCCTTGAGTGTGGCTCTTCCACAAAATACCACGGCCTGGGCGAGTCTATTTTGAAGAAGTGGTGTTAGACGAAGTTTAAGTTTAAAAAATTGGGCTCTCAAAAGAAATTTCAATCGTTGTACTGTTGATATTGGGCTCTGTTGACTAATGAGTTTGCCGACCACGGCATTAGACACACTCAGGGTAGCAAAGCTCTAGATTACATGTTATGAGAACAACAACTTAACCACATTGCCCACACTCTCCCAGTATCTAGCTCAGTGCCCTTTACACCTTTTACACAATAGGTGCTCCATTAATGTATTGCAGAGAATATATGAGTGAAAGAATGAGTGAGTGAATGAACAATGAATAGACTACTCTCC
This sequence comes from Eptesicus fuscus, assembly GCF_027574615.1. Taxonomy (NCBI): domain Eukaryota; kingdom Metazoa; phylum Chordata; class Mammalia; order Chiroptera; family Vespertilionidae; genus Eptesicus; species Eptesicus fuscus. Next base: position 21,047,366 of record NC_072490.1, read on the forward strand.
TATTACACAGGACCCTGCTGGCCTGTAACTAAAACAATTTCCCCAAATCTCTCATAAATGAAGACTGGAAATACATACTTTGGAATTATCAGGCCCTTTGTTCACCTACCTCAGGTGCTTCCAAAAATTCAATGACCAAAACAAACACAAATAACAGACAACATTTGGCCTCTAGCGATAGATTTCAGAGTCTTCAAGGGGATTTTCCTTGACTCAAAGAAATTACCTAATTCCAGCATTTTTACTTTGTCTCCTTTTCATAACCTCTTACTCAGGCTCTCCCAATCTTCCAGCTGGAAACAATATTCCTTCTAACTTCTCCTACAGCTCTTTCTGTACCTGTCTGTGGGAAGACTGAAACTCATTTGTTAAAATCCTCAACCTAATATGATGGTATTTGGAAGTGAGGCCTTTGGGATATGACTAGATCATAAGGGTAGAGTTTTCATGAATGAGATCAATGCCCTTATAAGTGACCAAAGAGCTCCCTTGTCCCTCCCATCATGTAAGGATGCAGCAAGTGAGCATTCTACAACCCAGAAAACAGCTCTCACCAGAACATGACCATGATGCTCCCTGATCTTTGACTTCCATCCTCCAGAACTGTGAGAAATAAATTTCTGTTGTTTGTAAGCCACATATATTATAGTATTTTATTATAGCAGCCCCAACGGACTAAGATGGTATTATCACATGACAGCTCTCCTCAGAGACACTTATCTCATGCACTAATCTATAGATTCCTTAAGGAGAAGATTCACATTGTAATTGGAATCCCAACTTCCACACTCCATCTCCTGCACCCATCAGAAAGCCCCAGGCAGAAACTATGCCAAATAAATAATTATTCTAGGAAAGGAGAAAATGTTGTGATTGACATTTTTCTAAGAGCTTTATTCTAAAATTTCTAGGGCTTTGAGAAATATTGTGTATGGTCTGTTAAGAAAAAATGCAGAGATATAATACCATTTTTCCATTAGAAAACAAATGTGGTAGCATTTGATCATTCATAACATCTAACCCAAAGCTGAGATCAGGCCTGAGAATGGATGAACAATCTTTCTTTCCTTATAAAAGCAAGGGGAATTGTATGTAGGTGAAATTAATCAACCCAATAAAATCTCAGGCAGAATTCACAGTCCAGAAAATATCACAGGAAGAATTATTCATTACTATTTGTACATAATTTGCTTATAATAACCTGGAGGTGCCATTCACCCTGATTTCAGAAGATAAAAGAAAAGAAATAGTAAAGGAATAAATTTCAATTCTACTCAAATAGGAAATGAGGGAGGGCGGCCACATATTGAGGTTACTGATTCTTTCAAATACTTTTTTAAAATGAGTTCAGAGTTCCTTCATTTTAAATAGTGCTACTAATGATGGTTTTCAAAAAACACTTTAGATTTTTGCTATTTTTATCATTGTATAATTCATTCATTCACTGTAATCTATGTTTGAGCTGAGAACAATTTATCTTCTGGGTCCAAAACCAAAAAGAATCCAGCCACCCACTGCACTCTCTCCTCTTCACCTGGGCTGTGGAACACTGGGCTGACTTTCACCACAATATTTCTCTCATTAGCCATTACTATGGGTAAAAGTATCTTGATTATGGAAGACACTGAATAAATGTCAGCTAATTGCTGGTTGATTATTTCTGGTGTTCAACAGATAATTGGGTAAGCCTGATTTATTGGTTACCTCATTCATTTATTCAGTTATTTGTTCATTCATTCTGATGTTTAGTTATTGGATTGTTTGTCCAATAGTCATCTATTAATAATTTAGCATTTGTAAACTAGTATGTGAGGCACAGTGGAGAGTATCTACATGCAGGGTCTACTTCATGGATGTGTGACCAGCTGTAGTCACACACGGTCCTGCAGTAGGATTTTATGCTCTATAGTCAGTCACTGTCTTGGAATTCTTAATAATTTTATCGTTAGATTTGTGATTTAAAAAGAAGTCCAATGAGATAATGAAGCATGCACTAGGGACTCACAGATTCAGCTCATGTGTAGTCCAACCTCCACCCACCTCCCCAGGATGGGTTCTTATCCACCTGATCTCTGTCCTTTAGTATCCTGGGATGCCCCCTTCTCATTTCACTGCCACTCTCCATCCCTAATGGGGTCTGGGGCACAAGCATGAAAAGGGTCAGTTTAGGACACATTCACCAAAATACATCAGGGTGGAGCATGGTGGCAGTGCCATGAGATGTCAGCACCAAGGTGCTCTGGATGAGCAACTTAGTGGAGGTCAGCCTATCGGGTGCCTCATGGCACAGCTGTTGCAATGCTCCTTGGCAGAGGGGTCACCTGTCTACTGGCATCAATCCCATGGGGAAAGTAGATGCCTGACTCAACTTCCAGAGGCATTGGTCTGGCAATAGGCAAGAGAGACAACCCAACCCATTGGCCCTGCCAACTGCACGTGTGTGCTTGCTAAGTCATACGGTGGGGTCCCTTGGTGCGTGTGAGGATCTATACTTGTGCCGTTAGTATCCCTGTACTAGAGAGACTGCGATATTATCTATATATATAAAAGGCTAAATGACCATCCAACCGGCCGGTAGGTATGATGCACACTGACCACCAGGGGGCAGATGCTCAACGCAGGAGCCATTGAGCTGCGATGACTTGGCAGCAGCGGTTCTCGGGTGATGCACCCTGGAACCAGAGAGGAGGGAGCCTGATTCCTCATGGGGCTGCGCAATTCCACCTCCGGCCGTGGGTTATGTTGTTGCTGGGGCACTGTTGGCCCCAAATCTGGTTTACTGCCGAGCTGTGGTGACTGCAGGTGCCCTTTGAGCCACCCAGAGAGGGACAGTGGAGTTTGCCTCCAGGGCTTGTCCAGCCCATCTCACCCAGTCCCGCCTTGCCGATCACCTTCTAATTAATTTCCTTTCAATGTGCACAAATCCATGCACCGGCACACTAGTATAGAAAATAAACATCATGACAGATCAAGAGTGAGATTGAAGAGATAAGAAAAAAAGCACCTTTTCCCCCTGCTTTTTGAGCAAGAACTTCTGCATTTTTGTTTTGAATTGGATTCCAATAATTATGTAGCCAGCCTTGACTATATAAATAAGCCAGCCTTTGTTTTCAAGGAAATTATTAATTTCTATTGAATCAAGAAGGCAAGTTTTATATAAAAGTTTCTCTCTCTCCCAGTACCCTACCCCCAAATCCTACAATATTCTTAGAGTGGGTGCCACTGACAAAACCCAATGAGAAGCCTGGGAAATGCAATTTATAAGAGCCAGTCATCTGTAGCAAAGAACAACAGAGCAAGAGATGGGAAAGCTATAAAACTCAAGAAAATAGGCCCCAACTGTCAGAGGGAGAGAAGATGTCTGCACAGAAAGATAACTGAACATACAGAATAATAGGTAGTAAGTATGTGAGGTTACCTTAATCATCTTTATATCTCCCTGGATTTTGTACATTAAGGGCACTCAACACATGTTTATTTGATTCAACAGAATTGCACTGACTTCAACCCCATTCCACACGTAAACATTTGTGTCAAACAAGCAAGACAAATGGAATGTGACAAAACCCAACGTGACTCACATCTCTCACATTTTCTTAAAATGTGGTAGGGGTAACCTACCTTTCCTCTGGATGGCAAAACTCCAGCAGGAACGTGACATTTCTGGGCACTCATACATTTTCCTGAACCTGGAATCTCTATTTTGGGTATTGCTTTGCCTGGAATTAGGAAAATGCAGGAGACAGGTGCCCAGCAGTCAGTAGATTCTGACGAGATTTTTCTAAGTAACATCTTTCCTATCTCTTTATTTTTGTTCTCATTCATTATTGGCTTTCAGTGGCATGCTTCCATCCTCTCTTTGCTGAGATCCCCTTTCCATAAAGTGTCACAAGAACTCCTTAATAGAGTCCTCTATAAGGTGCTCGCTCTCTCTCTCTCTCTCTCTCTCTCTCTCTCTCTCTCTCTCTTCTCTCTCTCTCTCTCTCTCATAGTCCCATAGTCCTCAGAAATGTAAACATCCTTAGCCCAAACACACCATGGACAACTACACCACAACAATAATCTTTTGGATCCTCCACCAAAGCCTGTATTTCTGCCTAGAGATCCAGCATACAATCAGATCCCATCCCACAATCTATTTTTGTTCTTTCAGACAAAAACCCAGCAACTACTGGACGTGCAGCTGTCCATGTTCTCCAAGTGACTCCTTGAGGTCCTCCTCACTAGGCATATGGTTCTAAGGTAGCAGAGCTGTGCTGTCCCCGAGGCACAGTAGGAATTACAGATTCAGCAATAGCTCTCTTCACAGAAACCTCATTTCCAGCCTCCTCTTCTCAGATCTCTGGAAACTCTTTGTTTTTCATTCTTAATCTGGCTGAGAAGCTCAAAAGTTATTGAACAGATTCATAGTCATTCCCTTTTGCTTATGTGTGGAGGTGAGGAGGGGTGGTTCCTATCTCTAACTCTTGCTGTTCTCTTGATACATAGAGAATTGGTGCCACCCTGAAACTAAGAGAGGAAGGCCATACTCTGAAGTCACTGTTTACACAATTGAATTGAGTCAAGAGCAGTAGAGTGAAGAAACTTTTTCAAGGTTATTTGAGCATTAAATGGTGATGCTGGAAGAAATGGTGAAGACTCCAGAAACACTAGTGCCTTCTAGCTTTTCTCATTTATGCTAAACCGTGGATCAAAACACACTGGAGATTTTGCCTTCTTAGGTTAAAAGAGAAATAGACACTCAAAATTCAGCAAATGAATTTTCTATTAATATCTTCTCTTTCCCCAAATTCCATACAAAATTAAGTTCAGTTCTCCCTCAAACACTGCCAGATAAGTACGTTTGTCAGCTCAAGTGAGTCAGCCAGTCCTTCATTGCAATGCAGTCTACAGGTGGTTTAGTTTGGGTGGGGGGGGGGAGGGGGCTGGGGGTCACAAATGGAAAGCTCTGAGAAAGAAACAGAAAATATGAGTAAGAGTGTCCCATCATTCCTCTCAAGTTTCCATCACATTTCTTCTCTGCATATTGCAAACTTCTTCCAGGCAAGGGCCCAGGGGTATGTGCTAATTTGTGCAGTGGCCTTAGAAGGTACTGTTCTAATTGCTTCAGCTGAAATCCATTTGTTTTACAGCCCAATAAAATTATGTGTGCAATGGTAAATAAAACCATGTGGACGCGGCCTCGGTGCATAGTTCTCTGGGCTCCATTTGCAGCCGGTGATAAATTAAAGAGGGAAAAAAGCCATTCTACAAACGGATGCAATTAGCTGAAACGGTATATTTTTGGCCTCTGATGATGTCTGCTTACATTCAATTCCCCACTTGAAAACCAATTCTCATCTGAAAGCAAACTAGAAAAATCTCTGTAATACAGATGGACCTCATTTGGTTGCATGTTGATATGCAAAGACACCTTTATACATTAAATTGCAGTGTTGACTTCTGCACTTGAAATTTCATTTTGTCATTTTTAATCACAATGAGCAAATGTCATCCTTAATAATAACCCTCTGCTTCTCTATAATGCCTCTTAACAAAGGACCTGAAAGCACTTTTGCAAATATTAATAAACCGAGATTCACAACAACTCCCAGAGGCATCTGTGCTGCAGGCTGAAAAGAAGCCCAAAGTCATGGAGTGACTTTGCTAATCCACACAGGAAACTAAGCTCAAGGAGGAGACACAAAGACAATCATTCTAGTTTGTGTCAGCCTCACCTTATTCATGTTCACCAGGCATGTTCAGCCACAACTGGAATGTCAAAGCCCAAGGAATGAATGAAGGACAATTTGGGCGCTTACTAAGATTTATGCTTAATTGCCCCCTCCTTTTTCAGTTCTAGCTCTAGGATGTTGACTTCCAACTTCATATATCCAATCCAACTTGTCTCTTACTTTCCATACTTAGACATTGAGCAGTCCTAGATGTCTAATAGGCATCTCGAGCTTAACATATCCATAACCAAACCCATGATGCCCCTTCCAGAATCCTGTTCCTACCTGTCATTCCAATGTCAGAAATTAGCAATTCTCTTCTAATTTACTTTATCAGTACAAACACCGTAGAGGCATCTTTGAATCCTTATCCTCTTTGACCTCGTGGCAAATCATCTGTGAACCTAGTTGGCTCTACCATTTAAATAAATTCAGAGGCCAAACAAGTTTCATCACTTCTTCCTGGGCCTAGACCACAATCATATCTTATCTGGATTACTGTGATAGCCTGCTACCATAACTCCTTGTTTCTACTCTTGCATGATAGTCTATGATTTCACAGCAGACAGATGGATCCCTTTAAAATGTAAGTCAGTTCATGCATTCCTTGGCTTCAAAAGCTTCCAATCTCATTGGAAGTACAATCCCAAGTCCTTACTATGGCCTATAAGACCTGCATGTTCTGGTCCCTAGTATCCCCCTGACTTTATCCACTGCCACTTCCTCACTCCTTTAGCTCCAGCCCTGCTGTCTCTTTTGTGCCCCTCAAATAAGCCAAGAATGCTACTGCCTCCGAGCCTTCAGACTTGCTAATCTTTCTGCCTAGACCGCTCTTCCTCCAGAGAGCCAAGTGCTTTCTTCTTTTTAAAATCTCTGATCAAATAACACCTTATCACAGAGGCTTTCCCCAACCACATTATATCGTATAGGACCATCCTCCACAACACTCTAGGGCCACCAACTTTGGTTTCTTCATTTTCCCAACACTTATCAGCACCTAGCAGCAACTTCTAAGTTATCCTTACAATTGAATGGCCTCTGTGGTCTGAGACAGGTCTTCTTTCTATAATTGCAGAAATTCTTCCTTCTTCTCTGGGGAGAATTAAATGCAACTGACTTAGAAGTCTTTGAAAATAATTCAATTCCCAAGGACTACATTAAAATTTTTCCTAAAAAGAATAAAATATTCTATTAATTGGTAATTTGAATATCCTAGATTTGAGGACTCCTAAAAATTCATAATATGCATTAAAAAAAAAACAACTGACTTTGTAAACAGGCGCAGTGAAGCTTCAAGTACTCAGAGTTCCCAACCCGAGAAAAATTATCTTTTTCTTAGCACTATGAAGGATCTGGATTGAATTGTTTAGTGCTCTTCCTATAATCCTTTTATTCTACATCCTCATGAAAGAGCTAATCAGAGAAAATTCTTCAAAGTAATTGGTGAATATATAATTTTGAACAAGAAGATTTTTTAAGACCATGTCACGCAAAAACCAAGTTTCCAGGGCTACAGCCAAAACCCATTATAACAGAATTCAAGCTCTAGAATGTTTTCCTCAAATTGGAAGAAACTTGCAAGAGACAAGTTAAGGATAGAAGAGGGGAGGAAAGGGAAGGAATTTGCTATGTTGAGAGATGAATCCTTAAGCCCCTGCAGGATAATCTCATTATGCAGTTTGTCCTTTTAATTCTCAGAACAATCACGGAGGTAATTTCTATTTCCTTCATTTTACAGATGGGGAAATCAAGAGAGATTTAATTTGATCCATGCTCAGCTTTAAAAAAAAATAAATAAGGTAAGGTGTTTACATGAAGGTCAAATCTATGACTTCAAGCAGAAAACAGACTTCTCAAAGAAAGGAGGCTTCCCTGGATTCTGACTTCTTAGTCCATTTTGTTGGTAAAATGGAAGATTCGCCAGCTGATAGCAACAAAACTTACATCTTTCAACTGTTTTACTGTTCACAAAAATTTCAGAAATTATCTTTGGTTACATTTTCACCTAATCTTCAAGTCACCCTTTAAAAACATGGCTTCCATTTTACAGATGCAGAAACTGAGTTAAAGAAAGTTATTCAGTGTCTCCAAACAAGAAGCTAATAGAGCTGGCGGGGTGAGGGGGGGCGGGGGGGAAGAAGATGGGCGCCTCCAACTTTTATCTTCAAACTCCAAATATCACATTGTTCTCCCAGAGCCTCACATATCATTCCCAAGGCAACAGAAGGGAGCCTGCCCATTAGTCAAAACAAACCATTAATTTCCTTGTAGTTTCAACATTATCTTTCAGTTCCATTCATTTCACAGGCTCTTCCAAATGAAGGCGATTTGTTTCCTTATGAAAGTGTTTGAAATTTCTTCTAAATTGTGTTACTAAACTTTCTAGTGCAACTTTTTCTTTTTAATTTATCTAGTTAAACTTTTTTATTTTTTTATCTTGTTAAACTTTTGAGTAAAAAGGATACTCTGAGAAGATGTTGATCATCTGACCTGAGGCTCCAATTGCCCCTGGCTCATCCATCACTGTGCTTTCTGGTTGTCCCAATTCCGGGTTGAGCATCACAGCTCTATACCTTTTACTCTAAAATAAGATGGATGCTGGGGAGGGATTAAATTTATTGAGGACCCAATCACCACTATGTAGCCATTTATACTTATCCACGTAAGGCTGTTCGTGGGCACTTTATTCCCACTAAATGGGAAGGCAATGGAGGACCAGACACGTTGGTTTCTTGTGCAAGTTTACACACCTGAACAAGGCTTTGAGTCGACCCTGAAGCACAAGTTTATCTAAGAAGCTCCCATCTGTCTCATGATGATCCCATATAGGTTTTATTTTTATGCCAGATGTTTTTTATTTTATTGAGGTAAAGGAAATAGACTGTACTCTACTTATAAGAGGAAATAAGTAGATTATGAATAAAAGCAATAGATTTTCTCTCTTTTTTTTGTTATTACTAGAGGCCCGATGCACGAAGATTTTTGCAAGAATGGGCCTTCCTTCCCCTGGCTGCCGGCATCGCCTTTGCTCTGGCCTGGAGCCGTCTTTCCACCTTCCCACGCTGCCTAGAGGCCTGAGGCTGCTGGGGCAGTGGGGAATGCCTGTGTCTTCACCATGGTGATGATGCAAGCACCTGTGTATGCAAATTAACCCACCATCTTTGTTGTGTTAATTTGCATACTCACTCCTAATTGGTTGGTGGGAGTTGCAAAGGTACAGTCAATTTGCATATTTTTCTTTTATTAGTGTAGATTAGTAAGCCTAGTGAAACCAGAATATCCCACAACCCCACATTCAGAGTTTTCTGATAGATGATGTTCAGTATCAACATTCCTGCCATAACCTGAAGGCATCATTTGCTTGTAACACCTTCATTTCTCACTGGTTTGAAACATGCATACAGATGCTCTTCTAGCTTTGGATCCTGGATGGTTAAATTTTTTTTTTAATTTTTTTATTGATTTCAGAGAGAAGGAGGAAGGAGAGATAGAAACATCAATGAGAGATAATCATGGATTGGCTGCCTCCTGCAGGCCCCACAATCCAGGCATGTGTCCTGACTGGGAATTGAACCGTGACCTCCTGGTTCATAGGTTGATGCTCAAGCACTGAGCCACACCTGCCAGGCTTGGATGCTTAATTTTTAAAAGTGATTGTAAGGAATAGTTGATTTCATGATATGCCAGATATTCCTGAACATAGAAAAACATGAAAGACAATGTAAAACTGTTATCGGTGGGGTACTCTCCATGTCCCCACCTGCTGTTGGTGGAAGTGGGCCTGTTGGGGTGCTGCTGGAATAAGAATTGCCAGAGGCCCCCATGGGAGGATGAGCTATCATGGAAAGTTTTATTTCTGTGGAATTAAACCCCTGAGTTTCCAAAGTCCCATCTCCCTCTCTCTCGCCATGGAAAAAGTTCCATTTTGTCTGCAGCAGGGCTAAGATCAAGGTCACTGCCCAGAGCCTCTGTTCCATGTTTGCACGGTCCAGTCCAGCATCTGGCTAGCTTGGTTTGTATTCCCAGCTGCAGTTAATTGCGTATGGAGTCTGCATGCCCTGGGCCATGCTGCTTCTAGGGCCACCTGGCTATGGAGGGAGGGCGGGCAAGTGCAAGTGTTACTGAAGAAATTAGTGGGTTAGATTTCTCTGTTGCTCATGGGAATGGGGTTCTTGGGCTACCACTGAAATAACCATTTTCAGAAGCCCCGAAGGGAGAATGAGATGTGGTAAAAGACTTTATTTGCATGGAGTTACATCCCTTGGGTTACAAAGTTCCATGTGCCTTCAACCAGGGCTAAAAGGGGGGTAGCTGTGGGCCCGGCAGAGCCTAAAGGAGGGTCAGTGTCCAGAGCTTCTGTTCCATGTTGCAGCTGGGTCCAGCAGAGCATTCGGCTGAAGTCCCTTAGACCATGAATGGGTCCCACATGGCCATAAGCCACATGGGTACAGGGAGTGTCACCTGCAACAGGAGTCACGAGAGCACAAGCAAGCAGGAGAGGCAAGAGAGGGAACTCCCTTTGTCTAGGAGTTTAAATATTCAGGTTTCCTGCTCTTGCAGTGACCACGCCTATTCTGGCCACTGCCTCACTTCCAGGTGTGACTGACAGAAAGGCACCTTCCCAGGGCACTCGGACCTTACTGGGCATGCGTCCAAACAGCCTTTGTCCAGTCCCTTCCCCCATCAATCAGCAGGGAACAGGCTCAGAGAGTTTTAAATTAGCAAAGCTGTAGAAATGGCATGCCTCTATTATCTAGTCTTCCCTTTACTCCTTTCCTGTTAATAATAACCAGGTTATTACAATAGTATCACAAGGAAGTAGGAGCAAAGCCAGAGGAGCAAAAGAGCCTGTATTCCTCTGTCTGGGGATTTTAACCTTCCAAGATTTCATAGGCTTGCAGTGGCTCTACCCTCCACCCCCCAGCCAATCCATGGTTCCCCAGGCTAGACGGAAGGCAAGCACCTGACCTACATCACCCTGATTTCACTGCGCATGTGTCCATCTTCCCCTTTGTTGGACCCCTTTCTCCAGTGATTTGCAGGGAATGGACCAATGGTTCCCTGAGGAGTATGAAATTGCAGCTTCCTGGAGTATGAAAGACCATGCTTATAATGTCTGGCCTTCCCTTCATTCCTTTCCTATTAATAATATTAATAACTAGCTAATTGAAATAGTAACAAAACTACATTAAATTCTTGAATATTTAAGAGCATGAACTGTATCTAAAATAGTATATATATATTTTTTAATTCAGGGTTAAATTAGAAGTCTGTAATGTCAAAATGATATGGCTTTTTAACATCATTCCTCTCCCCTTTTACCAATATGTAATCATATAAGCCAAACTAAAGTCTTTAAATAAACTAAGTATGTTTTTAAATTTAAAAAAAAAAATTTGCTGTCTCAGTTTACTGAGACAAACACATCCCTTGGTGTTTGGTAGAGGTGATATTTTTCTACATTTTAATTGTAAATTTCTGATAGCCTGTGGGTATGAGGTGCTAAATAAAAAGGCGCTAACACTTAGAGAGGATTTCATATGTACTAGTTCCTGATAATACATTTTCTTATTTTATCCTCATAATAATCATGCGATAAGCCTTAATATCCCTGTTTTATGGGTGTGCAAATTAAGGTTCAGAGAGGTGAAGTATTATTTCCCAGTCACATAGATGACATGTCTACTTGTAAATTCCAATTTACCAAGGCTTGGCCAAATCCTGCCTGCATTCTGTTTTTGTAAATAAAGTTTTATTGGAAAACTGCCATGTTCATTTGTTTACATGTTGTCAAGGACAGAATTGAGCAGATGTAAAGGGCCAGAAAGTAAATATTTGTGTCTTTGTAAGCCATATGGTCTCTGTGTGGAAACTCAACTCTGCCCTTATAATAAAAAGGCACAGACAATTTCTAAATGAATGTGTGGCTGTGCTCCAATAAAACTTTATTTACAACAACAAAAAAAGGCAATAGGTCAGTTTTGATTTGCACATTGTCATCTGCCAGTCGCTCCCCCCAGTATAGAAATGTGTCCTCTAAAGCAGAATTTTGATTAGCTCATTAAAAAATATAGAAAGTTTGAAGACTGTCTTATTATTATTATTTTAAATCAGTGGTTGAAAAGCTCAGGCACTTAAAGTTCAATTTGCTCATAATTATTTGAGCATAAATCTTGAGGGATTTTTCATTGCCTTTTATTAAAAAATGCTAGACACAAACATCCTGTATTAGATGATCTTAATCTATAAGACGTTCTCTCAAAATAGGTACAATATAGAATATATATAAACTGAGTGGCCAGATTATTATGATCTCTGAATGCATAATAATCTGGCCACTCAGTGTATATATATTAGAGGCCCGGTGCATTAATTAGTGCACGGGTGGGGTCCAGCCAGCCTGGCCAGGGGGAGGGGACATGGGCGGTTGGCCAGCCTGCCTGCTGGTCGAACTCCTGGTTGATGGGACAATTTGCATATTAGCCTTTTATTATATAGGATATACACTGAGTGGCCAGATTATTATGCATTCAGAGATCATAATAATCTGGCCACTCAGTGTACATTTATATATATAATTTTGGTGCTCTCTCTATGACAGGTCTGGCTGCCTATACAGATAAGGCATTGACCTTCAGAAAGGTCATACTTTAAAAGGCAAAGACAAAGCTCCCTGCCACATATCAGATAGGCTGAGCATAGAGCCCAGGAAAGCCTGAGATCTCTCTGCTAAATCCCCCAACCCAGGTCTAATCCCAAAGCTCAGTGAATTGGCTTCCAAAATGTGTTCTCTGCCCACTTATCTCACCCAGCAATACAGTCTTGAGTGACACCACATCTCTCAAGTGTAATGAAAACTGGTGCCAAACCCAGATGCCCAGCCAAAGGAAAAGAGTACACCTGGCAGCAGAACATGTGTTAGATGTCAGTCACACGGAGTAAGAACTCTAGCCACAGGAGGAGGCTGGCATTTTGCAAGAGAAATATCAAAGAGGCATGATCCCAGGTTTACAATGGTCTACAAAAGGCTGTCACTGCTTGAAGACCAAAAAATAGTTACTGTTGTTCACCTGCATCGCTATAAAAAATGAAAACACGTTACAGTGTTCTTAAGCTGATTTGAGCGACAGCACAATGATAGAGGGATATTTTATTTTCAAAGTACTCATGTTTCGCTAAAACTGAAGGAAATATTTAGCAAGAACCTAGGCAATTTTATTCATTTTCAAGTCAGAAATAAAAATAAAAAATAAGGTTTTATGTAATAGGTTGTATGTAGCACTTAGTATGTTCCAGGCACTGTTTTAAGTGTTCATAAATATTAACTTGTTTAATTTCTTTAAAATCTTATGAGGTAGGTCCAATTATTCTCCTTATTATTTTTAATACATTTTTGTTGATTTCAGTGAGGAAGGGAGAGGGAGAGAGAGAGAAACATCAATGATGAGAGAGAATCATTGATCACCTGCCTCCTGCACACCCCCCACTGGGGATCGAGCCCACAACCCGGGCATGTGCCCTGCCCAGGAATTGAACAGTGACCTCCTGGTTCATAGGTCAATGCTCAACCACTGAGCCACACCCAGCCAGGCAATTCTCCTTATTTTTACTGATTTGGAAATGGAGGCACAGAGATGCCATATAACATTTCCCATCACAGAGCTCCAGAGTTCAGCCTGCTCTTAACCATTTATGCTTGTTGATCATGCCTCCAAATATAGCATTCTCAGGCATGTTAGTTTATGACTCTAAACCTCTGTTTTCTCGTGCATAAAAGGGGGATAAGAACTCTTACCTCACCAAATGGTTATGGAGATTAAAGGAAATACAGTGTCAATTACCCAGATAATTATTAACAGATAATAATTACAAACAATTTTGAATCTTATGAGCTCTTACTATATGTGATTAAGAAGTGTGTGCACATTATCTTGTTAATCCTCAGCAAACCTCATGACATAGACACTAATATTATCCATATTTTCTACATGAAGAAATTGAAGATCCTGACACTTAAATGCTGTGCTTGAAGTCAAGCATCCAGTAAGAAGCAAAATCAGGCTTCATATTTCAGAGGCTCAAATGTGCTCATTAAAAGCTTATTTCCTACTTATAACAAAACAAAACAAAAAAAGACTATCGATGGCAAAGAACCAGGAAGATTCTAGATATCTGAAATGAATGGGATCTTTCTGATTCTCAAGCAAAGACCTTGATCCTGGGACTAGCCATGTACCCATCGCCTCTTAATCCTAGAACTCACCTCAGGAAATCCCTGTCAAGGTGCTAGTGGGAGACTAAAATAGAAAGTAGGAAATTTTGAACCTCCTAGTTTTATCCTATAGAACCACACTCATAGTTCTTATTGCAGTACTAGAGGCCCAGTGCACAGAGTCGTGCACCGGTGGGGTCCCTCAGCCTGACCTGCGCCCTCTCACAATCCGGGACCCCTCAGGGAATGTAGTAGTGCACGAAGTGGCAGGCGGCTGGGGAGGAGCCCGAGCCCCGGCCTGGCACCATGCTGCTCCTGCTCATCCCAGCCCCACTGTGCCTGCCACTGCCGCACCTACCACAGCCTCCACTCGGTAGCACTGCTGTAGAGGTAGGAGAGGCTCGTGCCACAGCTGTGCTTGCCAGACATGAGCCTGGCATCTAGCACCTGTAATTTCATAGATATCTCTTCTAGGTGAGTTGTAACTCATCTATTTGTTTTAGGTTTCCTAATATTTGCTAGTAACAATCAAATATTCCTAGCAGGTAGTACAGATGTGAAATATCTCAATAAATTGTCAAGTCAAAGCTGATTATAAAGGAAAAACAATTGAAAGCTTTAGCTATTATCTTGAGGGGGAATGAATTTAATATGCCAAAACATTAGAACATCCCCCTCAAATTACTTTGACCTAAGATTACAACAGATATTGTCAGAGGCCACCAGCAAGGGGACAAATAAAGCTAATATCAGTTACTTCTGGCTCAGCCCTTTGAAGTCTTTGCTTTGGTATTTATGTATTTACTAGTGGCCCAGTGCATGAATTCGTGCACATTAAAAGGGAATTAATTAAAGGAAATACTTTAATATTGCTATTTGCCCTTTCTTTATAATAGAAATGTCAGAGATGAAAGAAAATTAGTAAAATGTGTATGAAAACCTCCCTCCTGTCAGAGTCTGGGGCATGCCGCGGGACCCAGAGTCAAGTCCCCGCACACCTGTACACACCGAGAAATCACTTGAGACCCAGACCCTCTGGCCCCACCCCCACTGGGCAAGACCCAGACCCTGCTGGCCGCACACCCATCAAGCCCCACCCCCTCTCAGCATCACGTCAGCACTGGGAGGGGACACACGCAGGCAGTGTCACTTCCCAGGCTGGGGACACACACAGGCAGCATCATATCCCCAGCCAGGGATGCAGGCAGGTAGCTTCACATCAGTGCTGGGCGGGGACACACGCAGGCAGCGTCACGTTAGCTCTGGGCAGGCCCCTGCGTGCCTCCGCTGGGGACTGCCCCCAGGCCGGGCCATGCGGCGGACCTGCGCCTGCCTCCACCAGGGACAGCCTCTGGGCCAGGCCGCACGGGGGTCAGGCCACATAGAGGCCCTCCTGATGATAGCAGTTCCCACCCACCTGCTCCTGCTGTGCATGCCGCCTGCTGAGCTGTCGGGATGTGATGGTGTCCCGGATAATTTGCATATTCCTCTATTATTAGTATAGATTTATTTTAAATACATTTTTATTTATTTCAGAGGGGGAAGGAGAAGAGAGAGATAGAAACATCAATGATGAGAGAGAATCACTGATTAGCTGCCCTTCATGCCCCACACTGGGACCTGGGACCTTTCAGTCTGCAGGTCAACGCTCTATCCACTGAACCAAAGTGGCTAGGGCTATGCTTTGGTTTTTAAGAGAGAAAAAGAGAAAGAGAGAGAGAGAATGAGAATGAATGAGAGAGAATCCCCCAAGGTTTGTCATAACTGCTCATTTCAATCCTGATTCACAAAATTCATATAACTCCCAAATAACCCATTTGCTTCAAAGCTCAAAAGATGTGTCCACTGCAGCTGGCTGGCCACACTACATCACTGTGTCCAGAGCTGTGTTCTCCCACACGCAGGCCTCTTTCTCCTCAATGGAAGCTGCACCTGCAGAGGATTCCTGGGCTGTTGCTTCTCATCTGATACTCCACCTCGTTTAATTCCTGCCCCACCTTGTATTTCAATGTAACTTCTCACCACCTGACTCAAACTCTTGATTTTCTCCTAGCTCCTCTCCTTCTCCTATGGATGCCAGTAGCTGATACGCCATTGTTTTCTCATGAAGCTACCCTGCAAGTCCAGCCCAGGCCCAGACTTAGAAATCAGGCCCCTTTGTGTTTCCAGAGCAACAATGTATAAAAATATATATAATGTGAGTCACATATATAATCTTACATTTTCTAATAGCTGCATTAAAAAAGTGAAAAGAAAGCGGTAAAAGTAATTTACTGATATATTTTACTTAAACCAATACATCCAGACTATTATTTAAATCTATAATAAAAAGTCTTAAAAATATTATTGAGATACTTTACATCCTCTCTTCTAGTACTAACTCTTTGAAATCTGGTATGTACTTTATACTTATAATACATCCCGATTTGAATGCTAAATTATCACAAATACTTTATCTATATGTATTTACAAAACATATAGTTGAAATAATAGATTGACATACCCAAAGTTGTTCCAATTTAAAAGTTTTCCAATGACTGAACTATCAATTTTGAAAATTTAATTTAAATAAAATAAAATTTAAAATTCACTTTCTTAGTCACACTAGTTAAATTTTGATTGCTCAATAGCCACATGGGACGAGTGGTTACCATACTGGATAGTGAAGTGCCAGAGGGTGTAAAGTTTGCCTTCATCAGCTGCTCAGCTTTGAGCGACCTCACAGGACGTACTAGTATTCCATTTATGCTTCTTATATTCCCTCTCTGTACTACATCAAAAAATCAAATCACAAATCAGGCTTGTTAGGATGCAACCGAGAGATAACCAGATCAAGAGGTTTAATGAGAATAAAGTGAGTGGTAAGGAAAAGGTCATTATCAGAGAAATCCTTTTGAGAAGTGTGGCTAAGAGACAAAATATGAGTGTGGAGAAGAAGGACATCTAGGTTAAATGAAGGATACTGGGTTATGGTGAGAAACCTTCAAATATGAGAAGATAGAGAAGAAATTCAGTTTGAAAGAAGACATTAAAGATAAGAGAAAAATCAGGACTTTTAGGGGGAGCCAGATATGGAAGTGATGAGAAAGAATGGACGAACAGAATAAAATAGATGCATATTAATGATTAAGAGTAAGACTTAGTATTAAAGAAAAGTCTAAGGACCCCATGAATTCCTGAATCCTGTCCTAAAGCAAAGTTTACCTTTCCCAGAAGAGTGCTCCCAAAGGAATTATGGACACAACAGAATGAGAACCAAAACTCCTACTTGACTAATGACTGTACAACTGGATCCTGCTAATCAATGCAGAACTCTGAGAAAATATGAACTGGAGACCCATGAGAAGCCTCTTCTTTCTCATCTTCTCAGATCCCAACTGCAAGTCTGCCACGTCATGCCTACAGCGTCATGCCTATGGGGACCCAGAGTGCAATGATGGCTGGCAACAGGGCCTTGACTTAATTGCCCAGCCCAGACCTTGGATAATAAAATTAGTGTTGTTTTCTCAATTTCTTCTCTGGATTTTTAAAAATAATACTTCAAAACTCCATTTATATTCCTAAGCGGCTCTCTAACTCATCATTCTGTTCTACTATCAATTGGCAAATTTATTTTTTCAAAATCAAGGTATTCCTGAAATTTCTAGGGTATTGTTAAAAATGTACTTTTTAGCTGGCCAGCGTGGCTCAGTGGTTGAGCATCAACCTATGAACCAGAAGGTCACAGTTTGATTCCTGGTCAGGGCACATGTCTGGATTGAGGGCTCAATCCCCAGTAGGGGGAGTGCAGGAGGCTGCTGATCAATGATTCTCTCTCATCATTGATGTTTCTATCTCTCTGTCCCTCTCCCTTCCTGTCTGAAATCAATAAAAATATATTTTAAAATATATATATTTAAAACAAATTATGGAACATATTTACAGGAAATGTTCCTGAACACTCAAAAGTTCAATGAAGAGAATACGAAGGTCTCAAACTGAACCTTCCTACCAAACCTGTTGTTACAAGTTTGGAATTTTGGCCTGGTTTCACAGAAAGTTTGCTTCTGCCTTTTAGAGAACCACATTTGCTTGTGAGTTTCTGAGCTTCAAATCTACCTGGAACAAATATGTATCAACTCTATCAAGGTGCCTTTGGTCAAGGAAGGTTTGTGTAAATATTCGAGTCTAATCTCCATCCAGTCAGAGACAATTAGCACCTGTAATTCACCTCCAATACCAGATCCAGATGCAAATTAAATCATAATAGTAGTAATAACAGCAACCAGAATTCCCCAATTGTGTAGATTTATTTCTGCTTGAAATAAATCTCTCAAACAGCCACATTCTTTTCTAGGGACACCCAGGTCTAGAGAGAATATAGCAGCTCCTCTAGGCAATTCTCAACCCTGCCTGACAAGAGCATGAAATGATGTGACTCAGTGTGACCCACAATCATCCGCTGTGTTCCCTTTATGGGCCAAACACTTGAAATAGGAATTGCTTTACGATCCAAATTGGCTGCATAGCTGAGACTCTGCCATTAGAACAAATCTGGAAGCTTCTCAAGTACGGCATGTTTTAAAGCTGCAGCTGGATAATGGTTAGACTCAGAGATTTATTTTGCATATGTATTTATATTTTCATGAATGTGGCCAAAATAAATGCATTATAAGACCCAAGTCCCCTAAAACATTGTTAAATCCAAATAGTGTATGTTTATAAAATATGTACACATACATATGTACGTAGACACATGTACATATTATTGCACTTACAATACAGGTTATATAGTTAGAATTTGTTTCAAAAAGGATCACACTGCAAATTCACCAAGTCGCTCACATACTTAGAAGTTAATTGGAAAAAAAAAAAAAGACTTGGGGAAAAAAACACCATATATATATAATATAATAAAATTTTAAGTTTTATAACCTCACTTGGGTGTCCTGATACAGGTTTCACATTTAGAATTTTTACTTAATCATTCAAAAGGTATTGATAAAAGATCTTCTTTGTGCCAAGTGCAGTGCCATTCACTCTTCTCCTACTCTGAAGATAGGTGCCAGAAATTCACCATCTCCAGAGAAGGGCATGTCTCTGAACGGGCCCCCTCCCCACAGAGGACATCACGCAGAGCCACTTGGACACAATAGAGACAGCTAGCAACTGAAGCATGAATGGCAGCCTCTAGTGTCTCAGACGTGTGTTTCAAACTCTTTTATTGCTGGGACTGAAAGGAGAAAATGGTGGGTTTCTGCTACGTGGATTCCAGGGAGTTAAGAGAAAAACCACAGCTCTGCACTTGGAGGGGCCAGCATCATGGGGAATGGCTGCTTCAGGAACACAGGGAGCTGAGCATGAAGAATCACCCTCTTTGGAACGTAAGCTAGGACCCTTGGAGCCTAACTTGGGACCAATAGGATGGGATGGTGCTCTCTTAAAGTCTCATGGCTTTGGATGGTGCTCCTGTGGGGATTTAAGACAAGGAGCGGACAAGCAACACCTGCTGGACGGTATCACATTCTACTGTCCAAAGGCTCTATGTGGCAGCCAGAAGGAAGGGTCGGTTAGACTGATGAAATTGTGGGTTCCCTCTGGTCTGCTCAGATATGTGAGTAGGCAGAACCTCCATTCGTATGGGCTTCTTGGATGTGGGGAGGGGAGAAGGCCCTATGAGCAAATTATGAGACTTTTGCTAATCTGGCGAATGAGCACGGGAGCTCATTTTCTTCTGAACGACATTATTTCCAACTTGAAATGACCGCTTGCCTGGGAGTCAGAGGCAGAGGCCTGTGCAATAAGGCGAGCTTTGCCTTTGAGTAGCCATGTGACATTGGAGGAAGCTTCAACTCAAATTCTTTGCTTGTACATAAGTATTTTGACCATATGTTCAATGGGCCCTTCTCACTCTATAATCTATTAACTCAACTTCAAAATACTTTTTTAAAAACTTTTGGAAAAATTAGTACATTAGCCTGGATGAAATATACTATCCTCAGCTAAAAAAAAAAAAAAAAATGTGAATTGTCTCCTGGATACTCACTATAATTATTTATCTTGGGTTAGTAAGAAGTAAATTATGTTTATAATGACTATTACATATTTTTAAGTGCTTGACCCACCCAGACACTTATTTTACTAGTATTAGTCTTATAAAATGGGTATCCCTTTAGAGATGAGAAAACGGAGGCTCAAAGGGTTAAAAAAAACTTGCTTAATAGCACAAAATACAGTTTCAAACACTTCTTCCTGATGATGAGCCTGAAGCATTTTAGCACTGCCTTTCAGGGAATAAATTGGATTCAAGTGATATCATCTTTCTTTTTCCATCTCTACCAATATATTTGAAAATCAATTTTGATAATTCACATTAACAAACAGTGAGACTCCCAAGGCTAAGCAAAATGCAAAAATCCACTGTAGTTTTTCGACACATAGACTTACTTTAGCATTTCCACCACACACAAAAAAGCTGAAGGTTGTTACCTACTGCAATTCTGCGTAGCAGTGAAATCATCCTCTCCCATCATAAGGTGTTATTATTAACAATAATATATTTTAAAATGCTATTTACAAGTAAAGATAACTGAGGAAAAATGGAGTTATTTCAAGTTTTGAGATAAGTTAGAGATAAGTTTGTAGTTTTCAAAATCTGCCAAGATCTCTTTCTATTTGTGTTGTTTCTACCAAATTGTAAAACTATTCTATTTAAATAAGTTATATTCTACTTCCTGATACAGTAAAGAGCAGTCAGAGCTTCAAATAGCATATATCAAAATAGTAGTGAGATTGTGTCACTTGTTTAAAATGCACAAGAACTTGCTGTTTGGGGGAAAAAAAACAAATGTTTGGCTAATTGAGTTCTAAGATACTTTCCAACAAGTTCCTTTCATTTCTCTAACCTGAATCATATGATTATGTTTTCTGACAATAGACTGTTCTCTTTTCCTTTGCATTTTATCACAGAGAATGCTAAAATTACTTTTGCAGTAATAACCTTCCCAAGCTTAAGGAACTCAAAACATACTAAAAAAAAAAAATACAGAGATGACATATTATTCAAGAGAAGATGCCAGATATCTTCCCTTCTGAATTCTGAAATTCTCATAAAAATATATTATGCAAAATATATCTTTCAGTGTAAATTATCTGTTGGCAAATGGTATTCTTCAATTTCATTTCCAAATTACCCAAAATGAATTAGGATTTCATATTGAGCTGTCAACATGAAATTCCATCTCCCGAAACATAGATTTCATTTACCAGGATACGAGAAAGTACAAAGTGTTAAGAGCCAAGTTTCTTTTATACCCTCCAGTTATATATAGCAGTCAGGAATCACATATACTTACTCGATTGTCTAATTCTTAGACAATCCCCTAAGTAAAGTTTTTTTTCTTTTGTTTTATTTTACTGTGTGATAGTTTGTGGATAACTTAAAGGAACTGATAATCACTGTTTTTAAAAAGGACAAAATATCACTAATTCTAATAAAATATACTAAATAGATCCAGATTTTTATTCATTCTATACAGCTGTGCAAGGTCATGGTATCCTTGAAAAGCAAGGAAAGTTATGATTTAGTGTTACCAATAATATGCAACTGATTAAAATGAAATCATTGGATCCTAAGCATGGGATGTATCACCATGACATTTCCCATTAATCTTTTTTTCAGCTTTGAGATTAAACTACAAAGGAGTCTTTTGATCTGAGATAACCAGGTTGACACCCAATTTACCACGAAGACAAACATATTGCTATCATCAAAGAACATGAGTGCCAATGCCAATCAGAGAAGGATTTCCTTTTTTTTTTTTTTATTGCATTTTTACAGACAGGAAGGGGGAGGGATAGAGAGTTAGAAACACTGATGAGAGAGAAACATCAATCAGCTGCCTCCTGCACACCTCCTACTGGGGATGTGCCCGCAACCAAGGTACATGCCCTTGACCGGAATCGAACCTGGGACCTTTCAGTCCGCAGGCCGACGCTCTATCCACTGAGCCAAACCAGTTAGGGCAAGGATTTCCATTTTTGATGCTGCTCATGTGAGCATAAAGGTAAAAGAAGGTTGAATTAAAGATCCAACTTTCCCTCCCTAAATGCCCTTAGCCACAAAAGGAGTAATAAAATGTTACATGGTAATGAGCACATTACCCCATCAAATTAGACTATCTCCCCTCATCTCCCGACATATATCCAACTGCATACTTCTCATGCTATCTGGGCTTGTCAAAACTAATATATCTAAAACTCAAGTTTTAATTTTACCTTTTTACCTTTCTCATGGTGATTACTCAATAGACGGTACATGACTCAGCCTGTTGCTCAAGTCAAAAAGCCCAAGTGCCTTCTTTGATTTCATGCTTTCTCCTACACTGCATCAAATCTATCTATCAATTCCTATTGGTTTTACCTATTGGTTTTTCCCCCTGTTTTATTATCACTATTCTTGCCCACCATTTTCTCTCACCTAGACAACAGAAATAGCTGAACAGGCCTCCCAACATACATTCTGATCTGTTCACATCAATCTCTGGGGAGGAGCCAGAGTTATCTTTTTTTTTTTTTTTTTTTAATAACTGTAAGCCACAGAATTGCTTTAAAAGACTCTGGTGGCTTCCCATTGCTTTGACCATTACTCTTTGTTTCAATCCCAGCCCCCACCTCCAGACAACCAGTTATCTATTATCATTTTTTCTGATAGAAAGAGGACATGAAGGACTCAAAGTCCTGACTAGAAACTCAAAAGTTGAGAAAGTTACATGGTCCACTAAAGACCCATGAAGTAAGAAAGCTGAGAAAGAAATTATGACTCATTTCCTGATGGAGAAACTCCACTATAGAAAGTATCGCAAGGTCTTTCAACCAAAAGACTTTTATGTTTATAGAAATAAGACAGAGAAGACTTCAGAGAACCTTAGCATGAAAGATTGGGGAGTGACAAGACTCTAGTCCCTCAACACATCATTGCAGATGCAAATTTTTATCTGTGCACTTTTTCCTGCCCTTATCTATCCACACTTTCCCAAACTACATAATATGTAGAAGGCAACTGCTTGATTTCTATGAGTCTGAGTGAACAGGAATAGATTCTAGGAACAAAACAAAACAAATAACTTCTCTTTGTTTAAACCTGGGCCAGCCACAGGCACAAATTGGTACATGACAATTCTTTTTTATGTAGAGATAGGACCAGAGCTAACAAATCAAGGTATCTATATCCAACCATTCCCATGCAGAGTCCCAATGGCCATTTCATTCAAAATATTATCTAATAACTATTTTATTAAGACCTTAGAACACAGGTACTTCTCCTGGTGATGCTACATAAACAAATGCAAACTAATCATTTTGTACTTACTTTCTTTGACCATTTTGGCCTCCCTGACAGCAAACAGAATATTTTCCTACTTGTATAAAGTTGGGCGATGGAAGGTTTTTTCAACAACTCAAATGTCAGAACTACAGAGGCCTCAAACATGTCAACTGAATGCCTATTTACTATGTCAAACAATGAATTCATCATCTGTCTGTGACAGGAGAATTTAAGCCTCGGGGTACTAAATCTGCTTTGCTCTACAAAAGTCACAATAACTACTAAATTAATTTAGTTTGATTTTTTTCCTCTCATGAATATTTTATAGCTCCTTTTTCAGGACATCTAAATTTTCAAGTACATTATTAAACCCACAGTAATTTTAATTTTTTAAGAAATGTTTAAGATCAAATGTATATGTCGTGTGAATGTCTTCTCTGCCATAATCTCATCTGCAGTACAAATAGAAGTGGTCATGGTTTAATGCCATCCGTCACGTTAGTGAAGTCCACATGAGGAGGAGTTTCTCCCTGAAATGTAAAAAATGTAGGTCTCTTTATTGTGATTACCAAAGTGCAGACTCCTTTAAAGAAAACTTCTGACCTAAATGGATAGAGCTTATCTGATTGAAAATTCTGATTAGTTATTTTAAAACTCAATTATATCGTACTTCCAAAGCACAATGTGCATAATTTCACAAAGTGTCTTGAATTATGAAATAATTTAAAAGTCACATTCATTAATTTTGAACCAAATACTGTTCAAACATACCACATATTTTACATTACTGAAGTTGATTTAAACAAATACAAGTCTTCCGAGTCTGGAAAAGAAAAGTATAGATCAGAAAGTTAGATCAGCGCCAAAACCAGTTTGGCTCAGTGGATAGAGCATCGGCCTGCGGACTGAAGGGTCCCAGGTTCGATTCTGGTCAAGGGCGTGTACCTTGGTTGCGGGCACATCCCCAGTGGGGGGTGTGCAGGAGGCGGCTGATTGATGTTTCTCTCTCATCGATGTTTCTAGCTCTCTATCCCTTCTCCCTTCCTCTCTGTAAAAAATCAATAAAATATGGGGGAAAAAAGAAAGTTAGATCAGCATTTACCAACTGGAGACAATTTTACCACCACCACCCCTAATCCCTAGGGACATCTGTCAATATCTGGGGACTTTTCTGATCATCATAACTATGATAAAGGAGGGGGAAGTTGCTATGGATATCTAGTAGGTAGAGGCTACAAATAATGATAAACACCCTATAATGCACAGGACAGCTCCCACAGCTAAGAATTATCTGGTCCAAATTATCAATAATGTCAAGGCTGAGAAACCCTGAGTTATACAAATCAGGAGAACTGAACTAGTAGGTGTACCAGTTAATAATGCAGATTTTTTTTCAATAGATGCAGTTACACATATGTTGACATATATGTGATTTGATATGTATGCTATTTTGTTGTATTGACAACATGCTTCAAAACTTTATATGTCAAGTTTTTTAAGGTTTTAACATCGTAGATATTTTTACACTTAAAAATGTCCAATTTTGTGCCCCCAAAAAAGAGCATTTGCAGGAAGTTTTCATTCATTAGTTTATTTTGAAGAAAAGTGATGCTGAATACTTCAGGAAGCTTATGGTGAACATGCTCCATCTCAATGTGAAAGACAAAGAACGTCCAGGTCAACCAAAAAAGTTTGAAGACCAACAATTACAAACATTATTGGATGAAGATATGTGTCAAACTCAAAAACAACTTGCAGAAAGATTAAACGTGTTCAGCAAACAATTTCCAATCGTTTATAAACAATGGGAAAGATTTTAAAGGAAGGAAAATGGGTGCCACATCAACTGAACAAAAGACAAGTGGAAAACCGAAAAGTCATCAGTAAAATGTTGCTTCAACGACATGAAAGAAAGTCTTTTTTGTATTGAATTGTGACTGGCGATGAAAAGTGGATTTATTTTGATAATCCCAAATGCACAAAATCATGGGTTGATCCAGGTCAACCATCAACATTGACTGCAAGGCCAAATCACTTCAGAAAGAAGACAATGCTCTGCGTTTGGTGGGATCAGGAAGGTGTGATAGTATGAGCTTCTAAAACCAGGTGAAACCATTAATACTGATTAATACTGATCACTACTGACAACAAATAATCAATTTGAACCACGCTTTGATCGTGAAATGACCAGAATGTGCCAGAAGACACAGCAAAGTAATTTTGCTTCATGATGATGCACCATCACACACTTCAAAATCAGTTAAAGACACGTTAAAAGATCTTGCCTGGGAAGTATTAACCCACCCCCTGTATTCACCAGACCTTGCTCCTTCAGATTACCACTTGTTCCGATCGATGGCACACACACTTTCTGAGCAGCACTTCAAAACATATGAAGAAGTGGAAAATTGGGTCTCTGAATGGTTTGCCTCAAAACAAGAAAAGTTCTATGGGGATGGTATCCACAAATTACCTGAAAGATGGGGAAATGTGTAGCTAGCGATGGACATTACTTTGAATAAAGCACTTTTGATGATTCTCTTGAAATTATTGTGTTTTCTTTGATTACAAAATCCGCATTATTAACCGATACACCTAATAAGAAAGAGGTGGGGAATGAGAAGTTTTTCTCAAAAAAATAGAGAGCTCTTAGAGGAATATCACAAACTAGAGGCCCTGTGCACAAAATATGTGCATGGTTCGAGTCCCTAGGCCTGGCTGGCGATTGGGGCTAATCTGTGGGGTGATCGGGAGCGGGGGGCCTCCACTGGCACCCGCCTTGGCTGCCTTGGGGTCTGCGGGCTGGAAGCAGCTCCTTCATTGAGCATCTGCTCCCTGGTGGTCAGTGCGCATCATAGCGACTGGTCATTCTGCCAGTTGTTTCACCTTTTGGTCGATTTGCATATTAGGCTTTTATTATATAAGATGGATTTGGATACATAATGCCATACCTTGATTTCAAATTCATGAATTCAGGGATCAGATGCCAAGGATGAAATAATACAATGGAAACTGTTAGGAAAAATAAAAATTGTCTGGCCATCACATTCACAAACGTGTCAACTTCACAACAAACAGGAAAATCATCTTTCTCAACATCATCACTGTCTTTCCCATGCAGCCCTAGCTGGTTTGGCTCAGTGGATAGAGCATTGACCTGTGGACCAAAGGGTCCCAGGTTCAATTCTGGTCAAGGGCACATACCTTGGTTTCAGGCTCTTCCCCAGCCTGGGCCCTGGTTGGGATTCATGCAGGAGGCAACCAATCGATGTGTTTCTCTTACATCGATGTTTCTATCTTTCCCTCTCTCTTCCACCCTCCCTAAAAAAAATCAAAGGAAAAATATCCTGGATTTTTTAAATCCTTAGGATTTAAAAAGAAAAAAAATTTAAACATCATGTAATGTTTGAGGAAATTAAACCTGGCAGAAGTCAATAGACTTGCCCAAGTTACTCAGGAAAAATCACAGTGAGGATGTACACCTAAATTGTCTGACCTTAAATCCAGTGCTTTTCTCACTATATCATGATAGAAAAGCATCATGTTTATTTCAGTCACATCCCTCCCAAAACAAAACAAAACAATGTATGTGGCACTTCACACCAGCTGTTATGTGAATCAATGGCAATGAAGAAGTCCCATTTTAGATATGGCAATGGCATGGGTGCATATACTTGCCTCTTTCAGGTTTTGCAATAAGATCCAAGAACTTCTAAATTCCCTTAAAATTCTAGTGCAAATGAGTATATAATATGTCTCTGAGATCAGATACTCTAGAAGGTAAACAAATCCCATCACCAAACCCAAAGGACCATCAACGTGACATAACAATGACCATTCATCCTCAAGATATTAAAATCACCAACTCTGGTTGAGGAAACATTTCTATAGCTCCACACTTATGACATCACCTTGAGCCCAATGAAGAAAGGGTATCTTACCTAATAATAGACAAACATGTAAATTGATGGTACCTCTGCTACGCCCACAGCCAATCAGAGTGAGTATGCAAATTAGAAGGCCAAAGATGGCGGCCGCTCAGGTGGGGGCAAGATGCCTGCTATGAGAGGGAGGGCAGGGGGGGCGAAGGGATCTACAGGAGCAGAGTGCCACAGCGAAGACAAGACTGCAGACTCCGGAGTCTACAGCGAAGACGAAAATGGCAGACTCCAGCCAGAGTCTGCAGCAAAGACAAAGAAGGCAGACTCTGGCCGGAGCAAAGTCCTGGGTCCCGGGTGCTGGAGGAAAACAGGTGCTGGAAGCCAAGGGAAGGAAGGCCTATTGCACAAATCTCTTCATGCAATGGGCCTCTAGTTGGATACATAAAGCAAATAATAGATTTGGCACCTGAAAGCTTTAGGAAATCACAGCAAGGGCATTAGACTTAGAAATTCTTTCAAAACCTGGCTCTTTCCCTGCATTACTATGTAGCTTGAAAAGTAATTTAAACTTTCCGTATTTCAACTTTTTCTTTGTTAAACTGAAAAAAATTGCTACCACTTAGGCATAGTTTTACAGATAAAATGAGACAAATTTATATAAATGGATCTGGATAGGAAAAGCCAATAAACAGATACATAATGTCATTACTCACTGTTAACTGTATGCCTTTATTATTGATGTTGTTTTCCACAAGGCTTTCAGTAGTGTGTCCCCTAAAATATGTGTTCAAGTTACTGTTAAAGGAAGAAGTACTTTTCAAACTTTATTTTGCCAGGTTCAAATGGGCTTTGCCAAGAATGAGGTTGGTTTTTAAATGATCCTGTAAAATACGGACTGTGAGAAGAAGCTCCCTGAGAGAAGTAACTTATAACCAATAAAGAGGATGTATTTATATTAATACTTTATCAAGAACAACCCTTCTACTAGACCCTGTTTATTTCCTTCACGGCAACTATTCTTTGTGTTTGCAGCTGCTCTTCTCTAACTAACAGACCTTTAATTTCATGTTGACTGGCAACATGCTCAGCTCCAGGATATGAACTGATTGGTCTAACTCTAAGCCATCACATTTCCTTAGAAAAGAGCATGTAACCTCGTACAGACCAATGACCTGTAAGAAAATATCTATTGAATGAAGGAGGATTTTGTCCTCCATGATTTGAGTGAGAGGGAGAGAGAGAAGAGAGAAATATAGATGGTTCTTTTGTTTCCTTCCATGTTTCCTACTGTGGCAATGTGGAGTATCTAGCCATCAACCATGAGGCCAAAAACTTGATGTCCAAAGCAAACATGATGAGAGTAGCCTGGGTGAGAGAAGGAATGAAAAGAGAAGGAGTTCTTGATGATATTATTGAGCTTTCTAACCAGTCCCAGAACCACTGCATCCTAATGGGTTGTTAACTGTACACAAAATGTTGTTTTTTAAGTTAATATTTTTCTGGTTTTCAGTTAAGCATAGCTAAAGTGTCCTAACATAGCCACATATCAATTCTACCTGTGCCCTCCAGAGATCTACTTGCCTGTTTTGACATAAATTTAGCATATCTCCATTTCTTTTATAAGAATATAAAATTTTGTTAACAGAAGAAAGAAGAACTAGGCTATAAGGCATTGAAAAACTAACAACTTCTTCTGCTGCATGGATCAGAAATAATATGGCATTATTTCTGTCACTTCTGCACTTTGCCCATGCTGATTCCTCTGCCAAGAAAGGCCTTCCTTCCTTATCTCGATGGCCAGCTGGAGATTTACGTCAATGAAATGTTCTCTCAAGCAGAGTTAGATGATTTCAACTTTGAGTTCCTATGTAGGTAAGCAAGACTTCTCTTTTGTTAGCGAGAAACAGAACACATACTCAAAATGGCTTAAGCAAAATGACGAGCTTCAGGCTCACATGACTACAAGGCTTAACTCAAAGGCTCAATGAGGTTGTCAAGATTCACTCTTGGTATTTCTACCTCTCCTTTCTCCGGTCCATGAGGTGATCCATTTTTAGACAGGAGCTCTCTTCATGTGCAAAGATGGCTATAAGAAACTTCAGGTCTGCCTGGTCGGCATGGCTCAGTGGTTGAGCATCGACCTATGAACCAGGAGGTCAGGGTTCAGTTTCCCGTCAGGGCACATGCCTGGGTTGCGGGCTCAATCCCTGGTGTGGGTTGTGCAGGAGGCAGTCGATCAATGATTATCTCTCATCTTTGATGTTTCTCTCTCTCTCTCCATCTCACTTCTTCTCTGAAATCAATAAAACTATATTTAAAAAAAAAGAAACTTCAGGCCCAATTCTTCCTCCAAGATGTTCCAATGGACAAGTAAATAATCCTCCATAATCTTAACAAAAGTCCTGGGAATTACTCTCATTGACCTGACTAGGGTTGTATGTTCATGCTATGGCCAGTGGTTTGGAATACATTCATTAGTTTAGTACTGAAGTTGGGATGAGGACAGTCCCACACAAACCCAATGAACTGAGAAAAGGAAGAACATTGATTTCCCAAAGAAATTCCTGAAAATGGAAAAAATGGATGAGGACAGGAAGAAACCATTACACCATAGAAACTATTACACCATAACACTTTGTACATATCACTACATTATACCTCATATATTAATTCCAAAAATATATAATATTTATAATACTCCATTCCTCAAGGACAGACTTCACTCCTCAAGGACAATGTCTTACTCAAGATATCTTATACCCTCTTTTCTAGCATAATGTACATTGTGCTGTTACTATCTCTGGGTACTTGTCACCTTACACCAAACTGTGAAACCCTCAAAAATTGGGGCCTTGTCTTACTCCTCTTTCCATTTCAAAACCCCCAAACAGTGCCACCATGGCACAAAGTATTTACTCACTAAATCTTTATTGAATGAATGCATTAGCGTTCAAGAACTCTGAGCAGAATCTGAGTTGTAGCTAATAGACAAGAAGGCTACTCAGCACGCAGATCTCTAGATCAAGCATGTCAAACTCGCGGCTCGCTCTAGATAATGCCTAATATGCTTTTCTAAAGCTTTTGTAGATCCCGAGCAAAAGCAGAGATTCTGAACAGAATGAAATCAAAAGACTGGGCACAGTTTAAATTGACCACCCACGTATAAAAAGAAAGGAAGTGGAGATATCACAGATGTAAAGTTGTGTTGCTAGTAACTTTAGCCAGGGTCGCACATTGAACACAGGAAACATTTCAAACATTGAAGGCGATTGGACAGGGAAAGAGTGCTTTCAAAAAGGATGTTGTAACCATTCATCAAAAACAAAGAGGATCTTAACTCTCTAGAGAATATAGGTCACAAACTGAGCAAAAACAGAAATTCAAACGCCTTGGACAAAGCCAGAGGCAAGCAGCCAAAACACTAACATAAAAACCACTCTCACTAACTTAAGTAAGCAGCAGGAAATAGCATCATTGGGAACTGGTTCCAGGCCAACCTCAGGTCTCAAAGCTGAGCTGAGGCAGGAAATATCCTGGCCATGTCCTCCAACACCTCAGGTCTGACGTAGCAGCCAGAGAAACAAACATCTAACCAGGCTCTATGTTGAGAGATGAGATGAAATTTTGAGATCAAGATTAACAGCCCAACAAACACAAAACCAAGACTAAAGGATAGACATGTCAAGTCAAGATTCCAAACACAGTGAGAAAGGGCAGAAGCATAAAAATGAGTTTAAAAGAATGATTAAAATAATGATTTAGGCTTGTTGCTTTACATTTGCATATTCATGTGCTTTTTTTGCATATTTTAACAGCTTGTTGTCTAGCAAGGGTTTTTATTTTAACTTTTAAGAGGTGTAGAGTAGCATGTCTTTGGAATATTTGTATTCTTTTAAGTGCTTTAAAAATAAAAATTTCAAGTAGTCTATTCTCTGAGTCAAACACTTGGGGCTTGGAATTCATTCTTTTTTCCTGTATTTTCTCCCTGTTATTTATTTAGAAAGAAGTTATAAGCAGTAAAAGATACATGACATGAATGAGTCAAGAGAAGCTGACCCGCACCACAAAAAACAATCCCCACAAAATTATTATCCTTTTCCTTTTATCAATCTTTACATTCAAATCATGGGAATCATGGAATAGTTTGCAGCATATATTGTTGTTTTTCAGATGATGATACTCATAATAACCTGCCATTCATTTAACTCATGACATCAACTTCCTTTTTTTATTTTGTCTGAAGTTTAGGACATATACTAATCATTACAATTTTGTTTTAATAGTCCAATGGGAATACACAGGAAGATGTATATATCCTGCAACAGGAAGCTATACATGTATATTTACATCAGCCTTTTTGAAGAAACAAAACACAGATGTTTACTTACATGTTCTTTTAGTTATTTTCCAAAAACTTCCTATTTGTGTCAATATTTTGTACCTAAAAGCTCATAAATGGTGGGGACCTTCAATGTTTAGTTTACTTTGTGAGTCATAAAACACCATAGTGAAAACAAAACAAGTGTTTTCCAGTTAATGAGCCCAAAAGGAACTAAACAGAAGCCTTCTCAAGTCTCTTGAGGCCAATCTGTAAGGAAAAAAAGACTCAGGGCATCTATTTTTTTCAGCTTCTCATCCTCCACCCAAAAAATTAGGAATATTGACCTTCTTTTACCCAAGGCAAATTCACTTCCTCTGACTGTCCTTACTTCTTCTTTCTCATGCACTCTGTTCCTCTCAAGCTCCTTCCATAAAAGGGGCCTGCCCTGCCTATCCTAAGTCCACAAGCTCTACATGCAACCTGTGCTCTCCTCATTCTCTCCCTGCCTTTGCACAAGCTATTCCCTCCAGGAGGGAAACCCTAGCCCCCTCACCATCTCCTCCTTATTCTTTGGGAATTCCAACAGGAGTCCTCTTGGAGACATTCAGTATTCTTCTACAGAGTCAAGCACTTCAACCTCCATTCTCAATGGCCCTTTGCCCATGCCTTTGTTATGGTATATATCACACTGTATTACTATTTTATACTTCTGCCCACCTCCCCAAGATGTGCCTTGTCCAGCCTTATATCCTCAATGTCCTGGTCATAATCTGGTATATTCAAGATGCTCTTTTTTTTTTTTCTTTCTTTTTTTTTTTTTTTGCCTTATGGGAAGAATTAATGAATAAATAGAATGAATTTATTAAATTTACTAAGAACAAAGGCAACATTTACTCTTGGCTCTGTACAATGCTTCTAGTAACAGATATAGTTAAATGTCCATCAAGCTTCATGTTCACCTTTCCATCGTGCAGAGTAATGGTGTAAAATAGCTGCTTAATTGGAGATTACATTGCCCAGTTCTATTTAGGCAGAGCCCCGTGACCAGTTCTCACCAACAACACGTGAGTGGAACTTACCAGTAGATATCCTATATAATAAAAGGCTAATATGCAAATCAACGGAACGGCAGAACGACCAGTTGCTATGACATGCACTAACCACCAGGGGGCAGACATTCAATGCAGGAGCTTCCCCCTGGTGGTCAGTATGCTCCCACAGGGGGAGCGCTGCTCAGCCAGAAGCCGGGCTCACGGCTGGCGAACGCAGTGGCAGTGGCAGGAGCCTCTCCCACCTCCGCAGCAGTCGGACATCCCCCGACGGTTCCTGGACTGTGAGAGGGTGCAGGCCAGGCTGAGGGACTCCCCTGAGTGCACAGATTTTGTGCACTGGGTCTCTAGTTACTTTCACAACAAGGCAATTAAAAAACAGATGGGCTTCTTTACTTTCTCACTGCCTCCTAAAGCAAAGAATTCTGAAGCCCTAATAGGATAGTGAAGCAACAAGAAGGGAAGGAGGTCTGGGTCTTTGAATCTCCCCAGGGAAGAAACTCAATCACAAGGAACCCCTCATTAGCCTGTTATTTTAGTGCAAATTAAAATTGTATTATGTTAAGCTACTATATGGGGGAGGGGAAGGGCTGGAGTTATTTGTTAAAGCAGCTAACCTTACTGTTATTAATATACTTACTCTGTAGTGAATTCTCTAAGGGATTCAGTATAGTGTCTAGAAAAAAACAACAACCATCCAACAATTTACCCTAACCTGTTTCATGCTGGAAAAGTTCCAAGTCTATCTTCAAGTGGTATTCCTTGAAGTGATTAATTTAATAAGGGATCTTTTCAGCACAAGTCTTGGGATAATGTCACTGCTCTTGGGAAAAGTTTTATTGATTTTTTTTTTAAAGATACCATTAAAAAAACAAACCTGCTAGAATTGTCATGTTTGATTATAAGGCTGTATAATGACATTGCGTGGCATTAGTGACAAAGCTAATACACTGAGGACAGCAAAGAAAACAAAGGGAAAGAAGCTGGGTGCTTTAGAAAGCCACTTAAACTCTAAATTAACCAACCCTGAAGCTGTCCCACCTCTAGAGAACTTGATAGCAATATCTGTACTTACTTTTAAGACACTTTAAGTTTTGTCTTCTGTTTCTTGCAAACAAGGCATCCTACTGGAAACAAATACTAAAATTATCATTAAAAGAGCTATATTTCAGCTCCGAGTCACCCTTGACTCCTCCCAGTTCCCACCCTTCCCTCTGCCCTTACCTCCCCGCCTCGCTATCCTTATCCATAGGTGTGTGATATTGTCCAGTCTCTTCCTGTACCCCCCACACAGACACCCCCTTCCCCTGAGAATTATCAATCCACTCCCATTCTATGCCCCTGATTCTATTATGTTCATCAGTCTATTCTGTTCTTCAGATTTTTAATTCACTTGACTTTTAGATTCACTTGTTGATTTGTATTTGTTGTTCATAATTTTTATCTTTACTTTTTTCTTCTTTTTCCTCTTTTTAAATAATACCTTTCAGCATTTCATGTAATACTGGTTTGGTGGTGATGAATTCCTTTAGCTTTTTCTTACTGTGAAGCTCTTTATCTGCCCTTCAATTCTGAATGATAACTTTGCTGGGTAGAGTAGTCTTGGTTGTAGGTTCTTGCTATTCATCACTTTGAATATTTCTTGCCATTCCCATCTGGCCTGCATAGTTTCTGTTGAGAAATCAGCTGATAATCGTATGGGTGTTCCCTTGTAAGTAACTAACTGTTTTTCTCTTGCTGCTTGTAAGATTCTCTCTTTGTCTTTTGCCCTTGGAATTTTAATTACTATGTGTCTTGGTGTGGTCCTCTTTGGATTCCTTTTGTTTGGGGTTCTGTGCGCTTCCTGGACTTGTAAGTCTATTTCTTTCACCAGGTGGGGGAAGTTTTCGGTCATTATTTCTTCAAATAGGTTTTCAGCGTCTTGCTCTCTCTCTTCTGGCACCCCAAAAATTCGGATGCTGGTACGCTTGAAGTTGTCCCAGAGGCTTCTTACACTATCTTCTACTTTCTGAATTCTCTTCTCTTCTTGCTTTTCTGGAGGCGTGTCCTTTGCCTCTTTGTATTCCAAATCTTTGACTTGATTCTTGCGTTCCTCTAGTCTGCTGCTGGGTCTCTGTAAGATATTTTTTATTTCAGTCGGTGTATGTTTCATTTCTAGTTGGACCTTTTTCATATCCTCGAGGGTCTCATTAAATTTATCGGCTTTTTCCATGAAATTCTTGAAAAACCTTATAACCGTGGTTTTGAACTCTATGTCCAGTTGTTTGTTCTCCTCCATTTCTTTTGTTTGGGGTCTGTTTCCTTGCCTCCTCATTTTCATTTTTTCTGCTTCCCTGAGTTGGTAGGGTAGCTTTGTGTCCTATTGTGTCCTATTGGTTCAACGGGTCAGCCTCCCAGTTACCTGAGGTGGACACTCTTGGTGCACCCCTTTTTAGACTGTGTGTACAGCCTTGTCATAGTTAAGTCTTGATTGTTGTTGGTGTCACTGGGAGGAATTGACCTCCGGGCCAATTGGCTGTGAGGACCCGCTGTGTCTATAAAGTAAGAATTGCTGTGCTGGAGACACGTTTATGGGCCGGGACTTGTTGCAGTAGGGCTTTGGTGCTGAGTCTGCCTCTTGAATGTGTCCTTTATGCGAGTGGTTGAAATCTGGTGTCGTCTCACACCGACCACTAGATGCCCTCGTTTCTGGATCTCCAATGGGGTGCAGGTCCGCTACTGTCTGAGGCCACTCAGCAGGAGTTACAGCAAAAACTGCAGTTTTCTCCTCTCTGCTTGAGTGGTTTGGAGCAGTCTGACTGGAGCTGCAGTTTATTTGGTTAAGCTGCCACAGGGCAGGCCATTTATATGCAAAAACTGCTGTTTGGAGCCTGGGCAGGTTTGTAGAATGTGCGGGGCGGGTCTCAGGGCGGGGTGGGGTCTCAGGGCGTCACTAGGCTAGGGCGTGGCAAACAGCAATAGCTGCTAGTCTGCCTTTTCTGCCTTTCCCGTTTCCAAGTCCCTGTGTCCCGTGCTCCAGCGCAGTAAACACTGATTGCTGGGCGCACCTCTGCAAGAAAGTCACTCTCACTTTCTGACACGATGGCCGAGAGTCCAGCTTCTCCCCGTAGGTGTGTGGGTCCCCTGCGTGTCCCCAGAAACTGGATTTCGGAGTGATCAGGAGCTTATCTCCCTTCGGGTTGGGAAAAAAAGCCTCGCATCCCGTCGCCTGCCACCAGCCCGATTCACACGCCTCCATACATCAGCCCTTCCGTGTTTGTTCTTTCTTTTTCCTTCTTAGTTGTAAATCTACCATTCAGCCAGCTTTCCTGTGGTTCTGGGTGGTAGACGCTTTGTCTTTTAGTTGTATTTTTGAAATTGTTGTGCATGGCGGCAGTTTAGTTGTTTAACTTTGCCGCCATCTTGGTTCCTCCAAGAAATGCATTCTTAAGTTGTTTTCTTATTTTTAAGTAGGTCTCATAATTTGTATGTTTGTAATGTCATTATAAAAAGAAATGACACACTATACATAAAACCACCATGTATGCTACAAAGTCCAGGAAAAAATTCTAATAGCCCACCAGGGGCCAGAGAGGTAACATACATAAAATATAATGTTCAAGACAATATGTACTAACCTTATTTTTTTTTTAGTGTAATAATTACTTGGTTATGTTGCCTTTTAAAAGACTGGGATGCCAAACAGAGCAATGAAAAGAGGTCCTGTTTATTAACCAACTGCTTTAAACTACTGTAAAAGTTTCTGTTACTGTAAACCATCATTAAGTACTCTATTCTATTCCTCTCAAGTGTCATTAATTGCTCGAATCCATTGAATTCTTCTTATACACAACCCCTTAAAATTCAAATACATTTAAAATAGAAACAAAATTCATGGTAAATAGCAGATGAAATAGCTCTCTCAGAAAGAAAAGTCCTTATTTACAGCCTTTGCTGATTTCCATGATGTAAATACTCCCACCATGGTCTATTTCAAGCTACCAAAAGCTTAATACTCAGCTCACACAATTCCTGAGTGTGTAATAGTTGCCCCTAGCATGCCACTGTCTAGCATCCAGCTGTTTGTCTTCCCAACCCCAATGCCAGACATAAAAACGAAGAAGTAAAATGAACTCAGTCCTGACCAGAATCGACAGTCATTAGAGACTACACACTGAAACCTCACTAGAGACTACACATCATAAGTGTCTACCTGAGCCGCTCCTGAATTCCTGGCCCACAGAAAATGTAGGAGGAAGTAAATGATTATGGTTGTTTTCAGCCACTGAGTTTTGCAGTAATTAATAGCAGCCACAGTAACTGAAACAGTCTTCTAGATACAAGTTACAGTCATACCTGATGGCAAGGAACCCCAGGACCTTGCTGATCAATCATGTGAGAGCCAGATTAGACCAAGAATTACTTCTTGAGGGGAACCTTGAGCCCAATTGACGCCCACCTCTATGGCATTTTCTCAAGTTTGCATCCTTGTCTAGTTCTTTTCCATGAGGTTGTCACCAGTTTGCGTGATGGGAAAACTTCTCTCCCAACGACACCTCTAAAATACCTGTGCCGTACTCCTACAATGGTTTTATGCATATCCTGACGTTCTTGTCCTAGGGAACACAGAGGCACTCTCTTCAGGGAACTGCCGTTAGTAATTTCCGGGGCCTTTCTCCACTGACATGTACCCTGAGCGCCCCCAATTCTAATGGTCTACGCCTAGAGTTGTCATAAAGGCCTACAGACATTTGTGGCTCACACTTCCATGTCTCCAGGAAACATCTATCTCAACATCATAGGAAAACATGAAGATTTTTTTGAGCTCTTATAGATAACATTTTAGTGTGGTAATTAGCATAGAATCTGGAGTCAAAATGTCTCAGTTTGAATCCTGGCTCTTCCATTTACTGCCTGTAACTTTATGCTACTTATTAATCACTTTTTATCTTGATTTCCCCTTCTCTAAAGGAAATTTTAAAAATAGCACCTCCATATAGGATAGCTTATTAGTGTCTGCCAAAATCGGGGCTCAATAAACATTAGTCATTAGTTTTCAGAGCACTTATAAAACTGTGAAATGAAAATGTGCCAAGCAATCTTTTGGGTGATGGTGGGGGTTGCCTTCAGCTCTCGCAAGACTATGAGGACAGCATATCAAGGTTGCATGTCCAGAGATATCTGCCCACCTCCCCTGCCCTCAAGGCCTGCCCCAGGATTATAAGCTCCCCCACCATCTGCCACTTCCACAGATTATGACTTTGTGTGGTGCCAGCCAGACGGCAAATTTGAAGTCTGGGAGACGCAATCCATGAAATCATTTACACTAATTAACCCTTTAGCTCCAATTAACTGAGCAGCCTGGCTATCTCCTCATAGTCATGTCTACCCACCTAACAAGCCGTGATAATGAGCTCAATATTCCTGGTATGGGCTTCCATTGGAGAAGGAGGCATGGTTTCTGCCATCAGGGGCACAGAGATGGCGTGATGGTGTAAGGAAGTCAAGCAGGGGTCGGAACACAGAATATCCTAAAGAGGAGGGCAGCAGGTGCAAAAGGAGAGGGTGCTGATGAGCCTGTCCTTATCACGGGCATATCTGAGAGAGGCAGACGGGGCTGGGAGGAAATTCAAAACAAATTTATTTTTCAAAATGTTATCTTGAACTGTCCTGATGTGAGTCTACAGGCTGCCAAATTTAAATTGCTTTCCTGTCAAGTTCTGGATTCCGAAAGCATGAATGTAACCAGCACGACGTGAAACAGTCATTATGTTACACGGCCTCCCTAATACTGACAAGAGCCAGGGACTGAGTAAGGGGAAGGCTGGAAGTGTGAATTAACATCGGTGGCGGGGACCTTTTAAGACAGATAATGTGCTGAGAAAACCAAGAGAGGTCAAACGCCATTTGTGTAAGTGGAGAAACTTTCTGATTTGTATTCAGACACGAAATCCAATGAGAAGGCCTGTAGAAACGGATACTAGTAACAGCTGACAGCACAGCGCCGCTACACACTGTGCCTTCTTCCCGAAACCCTCCTACGAAGAGTTCAGTATTCCCAGGCTCACTCGGAAGGGCTTCCCAGAGAAGTTAGACTCATCGCCTCAGTCCACACGGCTAAAGGCTGCTTCGTGGAAACATGGAACCCCATCACTCTGCTCCCAATCCAGTGTTCTGTTGTCTGCACCAGTTCTTTACTCCCTAAAGGGAGATGAAAAGGCATTGGTCTCCTGTATTTTTTAGTTCACCAATAGACTGCACAACTGGGTGAAAATGAATGCTCAACTCCATTAAAGCAATACCCTTTCATCAAGATGGCAACTCCAGTACATTCCTTTGTTGTGATTCATTAATTCATTTTTTTCTCCCTCCCACACCCCCCCACACCCACGATTCCTTAATGCAGAGGCTCCCCTGCTAGCATCCATCCAATAGGGGAATGAGAGATGCAGGGACCGCTACTCCACAACCCACCCCCATCCCGCTTCCCCTTCCCTCCATACAACAAGCAAAGCCAATTCAGTCTACATCTGATGCCTCATTCGGATTTCTTTGGAAAGCGTAAATGATGATGACGTTAGTACCAACTGTTTTGAGCAGCTGCGGAAAATCATTAACCCAAATTGCTCATTACACCTTTATAGTCACCAAGCAAGTCTGCCTGCTAAACACAGAGATAAATATAATGAGTAATAATGGTGACGGGACATGATAAAAAAATAAGCAAGACCGAAGGCGTGGACAATCGCCGCAGAAGGAAATTCTCCCTGTTGCACCGGGCCTTGTCCATTAAAAATCACAAACGCTAACATTAAAAGAGAAAGAAAGGAAAAGGTTATGAACAAACGCATCCCAACGCGCCTCCATCAGAATGCTTGGCTTCTCTGCGCTGCCTGCATTATTGTGAACGACAAAAGGGAGAAATCTTATTTGGGGGCAAAGGAACGGATTAAAGAGAAGCCTTGTAGAAGCATTCAGAAAAAATGGAACGTAGCTGCCGTTGCACGGCTGGGAAGTTATCTCCAGCGCACAGGACAGGCGTCGGCCAGGGGGACGGGCCCAGCTAGCCTGCCTTTCTGCAGGGAGACCTTGAAGGGAGGATTTGCTGCCAGTTAGGATGCAATATGGTCCTGCTGCCCTTCAGTCTCGGGAGCCGCGCTGAGTGGCAGCTCCAATTGCCCTGCCAAATCTCTCCTCTTTGCTCTTTCTAAAAAAAGAACAAGGGGAAAGATGTGGCGAGGCGGAGCAGCAATCCACGCCTCAGCGGATTGCGCCATCGCTGCAAATGTTAATTTTTTTTTTTTTTTAATGTCAATGGTGGAGGATCCTGTTTGAAATTCAGCGGGGAACAAAAATTAATGTAAGCTTGCTTAGGAATGTCAAACGAATGTTCATCACATTCTAGAGAGTGTTTTGTGCAACTTGAAAAGGACAGCAATGGAGAGTGGAAGGCTTCTGTTGATAATCATAGTAAAAAGGGGAAAAACGCTTTTTGAGAAATAAAAGCACGTTACTGGTACTTGGAGTTACTGGTGTAAAAATATAATTTGTGGGGGGAACTGTGAAAAAAGAGGTGTGCTTCCTGCTGGGAAAACGGGCAGACTGTGAGAAAAGTAAAGAACGCCGGCAAAGACCTTAGATGATACTGGGCAGTTTGATTTCGGAAACAGGACTTTTGGGAAATTGGGGGAGGGGGGAGGAATTACCCCAATTTTCGACCCCTCGCTGTCTGTCTGCACATCGCTTGAAATGTGACTTTGTGTCTCTTCCCATCAAGATATGGAGTCTCCCCCGACCCCCCACTTGAGTTGAGCTGGCTGTGATTTGCCTTGGCCAATAGAAGCAGGGGTGACCACATGCCAGTTCCAAGCTCAGGCCTCAAGAGACCTTGTTTATGTTCACGGTCTCTCTTGGAATCCTTCCACTGGCAGCAGAAAAAGCTTAGGCTGCCTGTTGGCTGACTCCTCACAGAGCTGAGTCACCCCAGCAAGGCCCTCCAACACCAGCCCGCTTCCAGCCAGCAACTGCGGGCCCAGGACAGAGGCCTGTCCATATCAGTCCAGCCCAGCCCAGCCCAGCCCAGATCAGCAGAACTGCCCAGATGTACCACACACTTTGAGAAACAATGAACTGCTGGTGTTTTCAGACACTAAGTTTGGGAGTGTTTCGTTTCACAGCAATGGTTGCTAAAACAGTATTGATGTATAAATGCTAAATCAGCCTTAGGTAAAATTTTGAGAACAACGTGACCCCCTGATACAGGAATAAAATCAATCCCTCTTTACTTAATGATTCTGCAGGTATTTCTTGGCATGTACAAACGTTTCCAGTGGGAGATGGGACACGGATGTCTGTGAAAGGTCATGCATGTACCTATCATTAACCCATGTCCTCTTGCAGCACCGTCTAGTTTCTCCCTCTCTGAGTTACAAATTCAAGTCTAATTTAAAGAGCAGTTTTCTATTAGAAATCCAGCTGAGGCCTGAACAGGACTTAACTGAACAGAGTTCTCATTTGGCATTTTAAAAGCTGTAATTTGACATAGTTAGCCATTCTTGTAGGTGCTGCATGTCACCTTAACCATGATCTTGTATAACTGATAGAATTGAGTTGATAAGGCTCTTCAACATTCTGAATAGCTTCCCTTTTAATCAAGAAATCCTGGCGGGGGAGGGGGGTAGGGTGAGATAAGGAGTGACTATGAACAATGAAAACCAGAGTTTACTTGGCTATTTTAGCTGTGAGCATTTATTTCCTTCTGGCTTTCTTAAACTTCTTGAAGACAACTAGCTCCATTTCACCAATTTACCTTCTTTAGGGATAACCTTAAAACTCTTATCTGCTAAAAGCTAAATGAATGGAAACCTGAAAGTCATTACACCTCTCTAGCAACACTCTAACCTCGGACACGTTCTTTCTCTCTTTCTCCTCGAGTTCTAATTCATCCATTATTTGAAAACCACATGTATATTTTGTGGCATGAGAAAATGTGAAGTCTGGTTTTGTCACTTGGATAATAAAGTGATGTGGGTCATGCTTTGAAATGTGAATTTAAAATCATATCTATAAAATTATAATTCAGTTCTTCTCATTCCAGTTCACTGCTAGCAAATATTGTTTTCACCCTAAGAGACTCAGAAATCCCTTTAAAATAAATTGTGGGCTAAGAAATTGCTCTTCTGGGAAATTTCAGCTCACAGCAATAGCAGTGGGTTTTGTGCTTACATGTTTTACTGCTAAATGACACCTTCCAATTGCACAGCATTTTAAAATTTACAAAATATAGTTTTGTTTTTGGTTTTTTTGTGAGCTAGCACCCTCTCAGGTGCAAGGCCA
Organism: Eptesicus fuscus; assembly: GCF_027574615.1. Classification (NCBI taxonomy): domain Eukaryota; kingdom Metazoa; phylum Chordata; class Mammalia; order Chiroptera; family Vespertilionidae; genus Eptesicus; species Eptesicus fuscus. Next base: position 21,089,162 of record NC_072490.1, read on the forward strand.
GCAAATTCAGTCTCATTTTTTAATATTTACCTTCCAATTCCCACAAGCAACCCGTCAGTTGCCAAGTCTTTAGGGCCTGTAGATCTCTTTTAAATGTATAAGGACATGTTTCCATCATTAAGGCATCATACAGAGCATTTTCACTGCCTCAGAAGTCCTCTGTGCTCTGCCAATTCATCTCTCCCTCCCGCTAACCCCTGGCAACCACTGGCCTTTTTTCCTGTCTCCATAATTTTGCCTTTACCAGAGTGTCATACACTTAGAATCACATAGCATTGGAGCCTTTTCAGATGTGGCTTCATTTATTAAGACACATTTGAGTTTCCTCCATGTCTTTTCTTGACTTAATAATGCATTTCTTTTTAGTGCTGAATAATGGTCCATTCTCTGGATGGACCACATCCTCTTTACCCATTCACCCTTTGAAGGGCATCTTGGTTGCTTCCAAGTTTTGCCAATTATGAATAGCGTTGCTATAAATACCTATGTGCAGGTTTTTGGACGAAATTTTTCAACTCCTTTGGGTCGATACCAAGGTGTGCAATTGCTGGATTGTAGGGTAAGAGTATGTGTAGTTTTCTAAGAAACCTCCAACTGTCTTCCAAAGTGGTTGTACTATTTTGCATTCCCACCCAGCAACGAATGAGAGTTCCTATTGCTCCACGATCCTTTGCTATTGCCAGTGTTCTGGATTTTGGCCAATCTAATGTGTGTGTAGATGTCTCACTCTTGTTTTAGTTGGCACGTCCCTGATGACATATGATGTGGAGTCTCCTTTCATATGCTTGTCATCTGTATATTTTCTTGGGTAAGACGTCTTAAGGACTTTGGCCCATTTTTTTAATTAGGTTGGTTGTTTTCTTATTGTTGAATTTAAAGTGTTCTTTGACTATTTGGGGTAATAGTCCTTTATCAGATGTGTATTTTGCCAATATTTTCTCCCTGTCTATGGTTTGTCTGTCTTTTCATTCTCTCTCTCTCTCTTTCTCTCTCTCTCATATATATATATATATATATATATATATATATATATATATTTCAGAAAGGAAGGGAGAGGTAGAGATAGAAAAATCAATGATGAGAGAGAATCATTGATCAGCTTCCTCATGCACACCCCCTTACTAAGGCATCAAGCCAGCAACCCAGGCATGTGCCCTGACTGGGAATCAAACTGTGACATCCTTGTTCATAAGTCAGCACTCAACCACTGAGCCATGCCAGCCAGGCTACCTTCTCATTCTCTCGATGATCTGCAGATTTTCTCTCCACAATACTTGTCATTTTTTGGCACTTTCTTTCAGGTCCTACTATCTTTGTTCAGCTCCTCATTTCTATTGCCTGGTAGAAACACAGGCATTGTGTACAAATGGGAAATACTAAAAGCAGAGATATTGTCTAAGAGCAGTGGGACCCGGACTCTAACTTCTCCTTCAAGATAATGCTGTGGCCTTGCTCATAGTGAGTTTAGTTCAAGCACCAGTCAAACGTGATGAATGCAAACATCCTCTCAAGCAGAAGCACCTGGATGAGTGTGGTCCTCAGAACTCATGGATTAGAACTAGACAAATACAAGATCCTGGGCAACATACCACACTGTCAGATTCTCTGGGGAGGGGAAGGAGAGCCCATGGATCTGAAATTTCACATGTCCCTCTCCATGATTCTGAAGCACACCACCGTTTGAAACCCATCTACCTAGATGGAGAGTGTAAGTTCCTCAGGAAAAGCGATGTCAGCCCCATCCTATGAGGGCAGTAGGATTAGCTCCTCAATGTGTCAGGCTCCTGCCTAGATAGGAAGCTTATCTATTCTTTTCCACCTCTGCCCCTGCAGCAGAGCCTTTAGGGAATCAGCAGCCAATCAAAAACTCATCGAAGTCTAGCTGCATCTCCTACTTCTTCCTGTCACCATTGCCATCTTCAATAACTTTTGAGCCTTGCCTAAACAATTGGGAACTTAAAGTATATATATTCCTTCTTTTCCTGGTTAGAAAACTGACTTATAGCTTTGTATATATAGAAACTGGATTTTCAGTTTGATTTCTAAGGAGTCTCTCCTGTTTCTGATCAATGTAACACTAAATCCAAATTTATCTTCTTGGGGGCGGGGGGAACAATTAAAAGTTATCAGAACAAGAAAAGAAGTAAAATTCTCTTAATCCAGATAGAGAAATAATATAGCCCACACGCATGAAAATTAAAGTTTTCTTTGCTATAGTGATTATTTATATAGCTAGCAGTGATATCCAGAAGTCAGAGAGGATATTCTTATAGATCCCATAACAGCAGTATTTTATCTCTAAAATTAAAAAAAAATAATCTTAAGAACATATAGCAAAATGGAACTGGCTACTAAAATTGCTTGGTATGTGCATTATATAAATTTAGAATGATCTATATGTTGAAATATCTCATAATAAACTGAAAAATAATTTTATGCTTTTACATTCTATATCATATTTTTTCCAAATGCATTATTATTATATTGTAAGCTTCTTGGGAGAGGGAAGAAATAAATTGCATTTGAGTACCTACTATGTGACAGCCATAGTTGTAAGTGCTTTATATGAATTATCTCATTTTTGGAGTCTAACGTGGGTTTTTTCAAACACAGGACAGAGTGAAGATTTGGGTAGATACTGCCGCCTAAAGGAAGTGAAACCTAACTGCCCACTCCTTCAGTGTGGGCTATGCTCGTGACTTCCTTCCAAAGAGGACAGTATGAAAAGGACGAAAGAGGAACTTTATGGAGGAGAAACAGGGCAAGCAATACCCCACCCATGTGTCCAGGCTTAACTTCCTCAATAAGTCACATCCATAGTATGTACCTTTGATAAAAATGGCACTTTTCCTCTCTTGTCTTCCTCTTGCAAGAACCAGTCTAGTCATGAGAAAAAAAATATCAGATTAATCCAAAGGATGAGACTTTCTACAAAATCTCTGACCAGGACTCCTCAAAAAGTCATCAAAAATAAGGAAAACCCTAGAAACTGTCACAGTATAAAGAAGCTTAAGGGGACATGGTGACTAAGTGTAATATAATATCCAGAAACAGGAAAATAACATTAGGTAAAAATTAAGAAAGTCCTACTAAAGTATGGACTTCAGTTAAAAATAATCATCCATATTTGTTCACTAGTTATGACAAATAAATCCTACTAATGTAAGAAGTTAACAATGGGGGAGACTGTGTGTGATGTGATGTATATGAGTATTTGTAACTTTTCTAGAATTCTAACCTATTCTAAATTTTAGAAGTTCCTTTTTTAAAGGAAGGTGGGAAAGATAAAAAATGTAAACATGCAACTATTGACTGAATAAACAAATGAACAGGTGAATAAAAGAGCAAGTCAGTAAATAATGGCCAGAACCAGATTTTAGCTCATGTTAACAGTAATTTAAAATTAGTTTGTGGTCAATTTCATGACAAATAACAAAAATGTCTTCTGATTCCATTGAGCTTTGGGGGCTTTAACTAAACAATGAAAGAAAAAATAATTTCTGAGTTTTAAAGATGTTGGAGTTATTCTGTTGCAAATTTCTACATAGTCTTTCAAGATGTGATATTAGCTGAAAACTTATAATTATGTCAAGAGAATTGCAATGCTATATAAAATGTGGAATGTATACTTTTATGTGCCAGTGTTGAAGGTTATTACAAAAGTGAAACAGAATTTGAAGTTAGAAAAGGAAATCAAAATTGTTGAGGAAGTTAGAAAAATACTGTGTCTGACAGCAAGATTTGATTGTCTTCCATGTACACATCTTTTCACACATAAGGACCACAGAGCCTCATCACAAGCATTGTTTTATTTTTGACACTTGCAGAGCCTAAGAAGCCATTGACCGTTTCTGTGCCCTGTTAAATGGGTGTGATCATTGTTTCCACCTGCTATCCTAAGAGTTTGCAGTTTACTTTTTAAAAACCTACTGGGGAATTATTTTAAGATGCTTGATTCAAAGGCTGAGTGTGCAGTTTCCAAATGCAGACTCAGACCAGCTGTCTCAATTTTGAGGGATATTAAAATCCCTCACTATTCTCTGCATCCCGTTTATGTCAGATTCAAACAAACTTCAAGTTTTTCTTGATTTTAATTATAAAAGTAATTTGTACTCAAGTGGCCCCTGTCACTTTCTATTACCCTGCAACCCCCTTTAGTCTGGCTCCTCCTCTCCCTTGAGACTGGTATTAAGGTCCTGATGACAGTCTTAAAACATGCCCACAAACACTCTGAAACTCCTCTAGGAGAGAGGTGAAGGTCTATGCTCGCTCCCTTTGAATCATAAGACTCACTTGTAACCAGCAGAAGGCAGTGACTTCTAAGACCAGTTCAGAAAAGGTGCAACTTCTGCCTTGCTCTCTGAAAACATAGCTTAGAGCCTGAGTCGCCAAACCAAGCCACAAGGAGAGGCCATGTGTAGTCACGGGGGTTAAGTGTCCTAGTCTCCCAGGCTTCCCGCCCAAGCGACAGATATGTTAGCATGAACCTGCAGATGTTTCCAGATGCTAGCCCAGAGTCACTCCTAGCCTCCAAGTCTTTGCAGCAGAGTCCCAGACATGGGGGAGCAGAGACAAACACTCGCATTGTGCCCCGTTTGAATTCCTCACCTGCAGAATCCAGAAACATAATAAAATTGGGAGTTGGTGTATTAATAACTGTTACCAACGGACTTTATGTCTCTAAATTCCAAGAACATTTTTCAGTCCCCATCTTTACTTGACCTCTTAGCAATATCCCACTAGGCTAACTCCTACCCATCCTTCTTGGAATATTTCCTTCTCTGACTTTAGGAATCTTCTCTTCTCTCTAGCACCCACTTCAGGTCTCTTTGCCACCTCTTCCTTCTTTATCCAATTTCTTGATGCTTAAGTTCCCTACAGGTAAACCACTTCTGCTGTTACTCTAAACTCCTTTAAGTATCTCGCCCATGTTTACGTTCTATGAATCAGGTATATTCCAGTGACTTACAAAGTGATGTCTCCAGCCAAGCCTAGTTTCTAGAGCTCCAGTCTCATAGAGTCCAGCTATGTAATTGCATTTGTGCATGGCAATCTTAAAGGTTTTATAACTGAACATGAACCAAAATGAATCCTTGATCTTCTCCTTCCCCAAACTGCACCTAGTGCAGTGATTCACATCTCAGTACCTTTGTTCCTCATGTTAGAATCCTTCTTCATTAAAGCAATCGCCCTTTTTGGATGTGCAATCTGTTTTTGGTTGAATAACCAGGTGTACAACATCTTTTTTTTTTCCCTTCAATAATTAGAAAAATATGAAATGCCAAAAAGGTATGAAGACAAAAGCAATATGCTTACAAAGAGTCAAACTCACATACTAAAGCACCCTCCAAATAACAGCCTGCTTCTTGGCTGTTGTAAAGCATGATCCAATGAACATAGGGGTACTTATATCTTTAAAATTAGTGTTTTCATACTCTTTGGATAAATACTCAGAAGAGGAATTCCCGGATCATATGGTCATTCTATTCTTAAACTTCTAAGGAACCTCCATACTGTTTTCCAAAGTGGTTGCACCAATTTACAATCTGATCAAAAGTGTACAAGGGTTCCTTTTTCTCCACTGACAGATGGTTAAAGATGATGTGATTAGATGTAGATATAGATAGAGATAGAGATAGAGATAGAGATAGAGATAGAGATAGAGATAGAGATAGAGATAGAGATAGAGATATAGACATAATACTACTCAGCCACAAAAAGATAAAATATTGCCATTTGTGACAACATGGCCGGATCTTGAGGGCATCATGTTAATTACGTGAAATAAGTCAGACAGAAAAGGATTGAAAAAAACATAATTTTGCTTATATGTAGAATATAAAACAAAGAAGTAACAAACAAACAAAATGAAACAAAAATAAACTCAGAGGTACAGACAACAAAATAGTGGTTACCATAGGGAAAGGAGGGTGGAGGAAGAGCAAATTGGGTAAAAGGGTCAGGTATGTGGTAACAAAAGGAAACAACTTTTGATGTTGAGCAACAGTATATTATGGAGGTATCAAAGTATAATGTTGTATACTTTAAGTTTATATCATGTTATTAACCAAGGTTACCTCAATGCACTTAATTTAAAAATAATAGCTCAAACTAAAATAGACAGTCTAAGAAAGCTTCTTTAATTAGGTCAGGAGTCTGGCTCAGCTGTGTCTTACATCTGCAAAAGGTCCCCCCACGTGTAGGGGACCAAGGGCTTCTATTGAAATGAGTGCCAGTCTGTGAGGAAACTTTCGTGGATTCTGGGAGAACTGTCCTATGTTCTGATATTGTATTCTTTGCTGATAAATTGGCCTTACTTTATGAAATAACTTGATGCAGTTTGTTCTATTTCTCTTGATTCCTCAAATTTATTTTTGGAAATTTTGCTAGTTCGTGACATCTAAAATATTGGAAATTTAACCCCTTGAAAAGTCTCATTTTGGGAAAATAAGGCCAGCTATAATGTGTAGCCACATGGAAAAATAACAGAGAAGTGAAAAAAAAAATAGTAATGGTTCAAAATATTGCCATAGTCTATGAAATGCATTTTTCTAATAAAAAGAGTTATAATGGTTTACAGCTTGTGTCCAGTGATGATGCCAGTTTTCTAAGAGGTGATCTAAAAACCAAGTTATTTATATTATTTCTCATTTCTGGGGGAAAACTTAAAAATTAATCCTTAAATACTGGTATGTTACAGACAAACACACATTTAAAATATATGGTAGGTTCAAAAGAAAGAATTAGAATATACTTTAGTCAACCCATTTCCAATTCATACCTCTAGAAACAGCGAATATATAAAAATAAATTATTACACCCTTAACTGCACTGAAAAACAAGGAGAGTCCACAGTAAATCAGAGAGAGGAAGCTCTAGAAGAGGGAAAATAGGGGGGGGGGCGGGGGAGAAATCCTACTGGAGGAAACCACTGCCTGGAAGATGAGGGCTACAACTGATACTATAGATAGGTACTGACATCCAGATAGTTACTGACTAGACTTGGTTCAAAGGCAAATGGGGAAGATTATTGTGTGTGAACAATCAGGTGCTTGACCCCTGCCTGTCACTCCCCACCTTCCTCAGGTCAACAGCAAGAAGGAAATGCCCCCAGGCCGGTGCCTCTGAGGATAGAAGCTTGATTTGGAAAGGCTGGGCCATGCCTTTGGCTAAAGAAATGCAAATGAAGTATGGACTTTAGTTAACAATTGTGTTTGTCTTGTATTTGATTGTGACAATGTATCACACTGAGGTTAACAATGGGGGAAACTGGATACTAGAATTCTCTGTACTACCTTTCTAAATTTTCTGTAAATCTAAAACTTTTCTAAAATAAAAAGATTGTTTAAAAAATTACCCTCCACCAGTATTAAGCTACATGAAATAAGCCAGTCAGGGAAAGACAAGTATCATATGATTTCACTTATATGTGGAATTTAATGAACAAAATAAGCGAACAAACAAAATAGAAAGACTCATAGATACGGAGAACAGACTCACAGCTGTCAGAGGGGAGGGGTTGGGAGGCTGGGTGAAAAAAATGGTCAAGGGATTAAGCAAAAAAACAAACCTATAGACACAGACAACAGTATGGTGATTACCAGAGGGAAAGGAGGGTGGGAGTAGGTAGGAGAGGATAAAGGAGGGATAAATAGTGACAAAAGGAGACTTGACTTTGGGTGGTGAACACATAATACAATATACAGATCATGTATTATAGAATTGTACACTTGAAACCTATATAAGTTTATTAACCAATGTTGCCCCAATAAATTCAATAAACATTTAAAAAATAAAAGAAAGAAATCTGTGACTGTATCAGGAGATGGGCCTTGAGAAGTTAATTAGGTTATGAGGGTGGAGCCCTCCTGAATGGGATTAGTGCCCTTATAAAAAAGAGACAGGACCGCTCACTCTGTCCTCTCTGCTCTCCACCATGTGAGATTACAAGAAGGCAATCTGCAAACAGGACCCTCATCAGACATAGGATCTGCTGGCACCTTGGTCTTGGACGTCCCAGCCTCCAGAACTGGGAGAAATAAATGTTTGCTGTTTAAGACGGGGAGGGGAGGGGGGGGAAAGCCCTCCACCTACCCCAACAAAATCTTAATATCTTTCAATGAAACACCTCATTTCCAAATAACTCCTAGATCAAAGAAGAAAACAAAATACTCACTTACACTATTTAGAAATGAGGAACACTAGAAGAAAAGAAATGCAGGGTGCTGCAGGACACAGCGAAATAATTCTCAGAGGAAAATGTGCAGTCTTAAATGTTTCTATTTCTAATTAAAATAAACTAAGCTTTCAAATCAAGAATTCAGAAGAAAAAAAAGCAAATTAAGAGGAGGTTATACAAAATTTTAGAAAGTAAAGTTTATAAATATAAAAAAATAAGTTGAAGAACAACATCAAAATCTTATTTAATTAAGCAACTAATTAATAAATAACAATAATCTCTGTCTCCATAAGGAGAGCCATTTGATAACAGAGTAGGTTAACAAGAATCTGGAGAAAAGATTTCTCAGAAAATGAATAAAATCCTTGACGCATCCAAAAATGCTGCTGTCTAGATAATTTTCGAAGAGTTTAGCCTGAATTAATGATAAGTATAGAAATTTAAAATCAGTGGGAAAAGATGTCAATATTTAGCCTTGCATAGCAAAGGAAAGTGTAGAGGAAAAGATTCATAGTATTACATGACTCAGCCATAAATAGTGCTTACACAGTAATAAAAATGCAAGCACTAACTACTGATGTATGCAAAATTATGACACTGGGAGAATGGGAAAATATGAAGGACTAAGTGTGCCATAGGAGTGAAGGTGTGGGAGAGAGTTAAGTCTTCATTAATGTAAGAGGTTAATTCAAATGTTATTTAATAGGTAAATGTAAACACCAAAATAAACAGACAGAAGAGTTGGAAGTGGTTGCTTTCAGGGGGGAAAAAAGCTGTGGGAAAGAAAGTGATAGATTTCCTAAAGATTACACATGAGGGTATGTGTAACACTCCTTATATAGCTCATTATGCTCACATATAGTGTAATTAAAATGCTTAAAATATGAGTGAAGAAAAGTTTATCTAACATCATAATAATGAGAGAAGTGATGATTAAAATAAGATAACTATTCCACCATTCAGATTTTCAAAAATAAAAACTTGAAATTATGTAGTGCTGGTGAAAATGCAAGAAAACATGTATTCTCATAAACTGCTGGTGAAGGTATAAATACAGATACACTGGAGAGCATTGTGGTAATATTTTTAAAAAATGAAAACCCACCTACTGCAACATTTCATGTAGCAATTATACTTTAATGTATTTACTAAAAAATATATTTAGGAAAATACATGAAGTATGTTTTATTTTCTGTAAAAGAGAAAAATGAAAAATAATTTAAATATCTGTCAGTAGGGAAATAGGTAAGTAGAACTTAGCATGTCTACATTTATGAAATAACCTGTCAAGGGAATAAATTAGATCAACATAGAGAGAAGGCTTTCAAACTTTCAAGTGTGATATACAATAAGAAACACATTTCACATCATCACCTATGACACACAAGCACTCTTGAAAAAAATGCCTCTTTATATTCTCCATTCTATATTATTCTATTCTAATTTACATTTATTGTCTTTAATAAAAAGTGTTGATATGACTCACCAAACTGGTTTCTTTAAAAAAATATTATATATATATATAAAATGTTTTTGCCCTAGCTGGTTTGGCTCAGTGGATAGAGTGTCAGCCTGTGGACTGAAAGGTCCCAGGTTCGATTCCAGTCAAGGTTACATCTGGGTTGCAGGCTCAATCCCCAGTGGGGGACATGCAGGAGGCAGTCAATCAATGATTCTCTCATCATTGATGTTTCTATCTCTCTCTCTCCATCTCCTTTCCTCTATGAAATCAATAAAAAAATATATTAAAAGATATGTTTTTATTGATTATTAGAGAGAAAGGAAGGGAAATGGATAGAGATAGAAACATCAATGAGAGAGAAACATCAATGAGAGAGAAACATCATTGGTCGGTTGCCTCCTACACACCCCTTATGGGAATCAAGCCCGAAAGCTGGGCATGTGCCTTGACCGGGAATCAAACAAGTGACCTCTTGGTTCATGGGTTGACACTCAACCACTGTGCAACACGGGCCAGGCCAAACTGGTTTCTTAATAAAACTGGGAGAAAGTGGAAAGATAACCTAGGCCAACCTATGCACTCAGGTCGCCACTGGCTACGTATGGACCCTGAGCCGTTGAAATGTAGCGAGTCTGATAGACATGTGCTGTAAGTGTAACATATTCACCAAATTTCAAATATATCATTTAAAAAAAGAATGTAAAATATATGAATAATTTTATATTAGTTACATGCTGAAATATTTTCGATACATTGAGTTAAAAATATATTGAATTTTATCTATTTCTTTATACTTTATTTATGTGGCTACTAGAAAATTTTACATCACATGTGGCTTGCATTAGTGTTCTATTGGACAAGGCTGGCCTGAATGATGTGAATATTGTCCCCCAGTTCCATTAGCATTATGTGACTATAAATTTACTAAGCCTTTAGTAGTCCCAATAGCATAAAATAGTTTGACTTATAGTCTAGAAACATGAAACTAGAACATGCTCTCCAAGTTTCATTCCACTAATTTGTTTTCCCATAAAATTACCCAAGAATTCTTTTGGTCTCCCTGACCAGTTCTGGTTTTGATTGCAAGCCAATGAAATGACTTTTTTGTTGGTGCTATGTGAGTGTTGTTAGCGTGAGCCAGCATCTCTGAATTAACCCTGGCACATGAGATGGACATATGAGCTTGCAGGGCCAAAGGCAAGACCATGGGCCACGGTAACATTATCAAGGGCTGTGATTCTCAGCCTCTAATAATATGAGAATCACCTGAAGTACTTCTTGAAACAGGGTGCTGGACCCCATCCCCAGGGTTTCTGATTCAGTAGGTCTGGGGTGGGTCCTAAGATTTTGCATTTCCAACAAGTTCTCAGGTGACCCTGGTCCAGGCATCACGAGTTGAGAACTATGGATCAAGGTAAATGCCACCTTTTAGGAGGGACGTAAGTGTCCACTCAACCTTCCCCAGATGTTGATGCCTCTGCCATATAGTCTGTCTTATTTCTATTTTGTATCATTGTCATGTGAACTTTGGTAAATCCTTTAATATCACCAGGACTCAGTTTTCTCATTAACAAAATGTGGGATTTCATCAGTATTCGCATAGTTCTTTTTGCCTATCCCAAAAATCCCTTCTCCCCTTCCTCTTAGTAAAGGAAACCCACGTTAAGCTGGGTACATTGCCAACACTACTAACATGTCTTTCCCAGTTTCTCTTGCCTGACCCAGACCTACTGGGTCAGAGGCAGGCAGAAGGGTTGCGTGGGACTCCAGGCAGGCAGTTTCAGCTGGTGAGGGGCTTTCCTTTTGTTTTTCTGCTATTGACTAGAATGGCACAGAAAGGTGGAAATCTGCTGCTGAGAATGTTGTCAAGACAACATCCCATCCCATCCCTGGATGCCCATCTCCAGGTTTACCTCAGTAAGAGAGGAACACGTCTCTAGCTAGTTTAAGACATTGTTGTTTTGTTTTCTCCTACAGGCAGCTAAACCTGGATGATTACTTCAGGAAAATAGTCTAGGAATGAGTTAGCCAACACTTTAAAACACAGAACCTCCTATACACAGTGACCATTAAACTTGGCAACACTGATAACACTCATTTTCTTCCTACAGATTGAAGGTGTCTTAGATGACATTCTACGTTAATTTGTTTCCAGAGTTTCTACGTATCCTGTATTTTGTGTGTCTTTCCCAAGATATCCTGACTTCATTGTGCCATTATATTTAATCTGCTTTTAAAATACTAACATTATCCTCATGCCTTTTCCAGATCATCAGTAACTTTCATCTTACATTCATCCATGAAGTACTTTGGAGGACCAACTCTATTCAAAAGCCCAGGAAAATGTCAGGGTAAGAGTTTTGAAGAGGGGAAAATTCAGAAGAATCCATTGTTAAGAGGAAAGAGAAATGTCACAGTTTTTAAAAATAAAATGTGTTATGTCAGTAAACTTGGGAGCAACTACACAAAGAGGTGCAACCTTTTAGAAAGAGATTTTAAAAGGGAAGAAAATGCCTTGTAAGCTTTGACTGCAGAAGAAAAGTGAGCCCAGAGCAGTGGACATTTAACCCAGCTAAGTTAGGATTCATTAGGGCCATGGTCGGCAGACTGCGGCTCGCGAGCCACATGAGGCTCTTTGGCCCCTTGAGTGTGGCTCTTCCACAAAACACCACGGCCTGGGCGAGTCTATTTTGAAGAAGTGGCGTTGGAAGAAGTTTAAGTTTAAAAAATTTGGCTCTCAAAAGAAATTTCAATCGTTGTACTGTTGATATTTGGCTCTGTTGACTAATGAGTTTGCCGACCACTGCATTAGGGGAAGGGCTGAAATTAGGCACAGACTCTTCTTGTCAGTTGATCTGCTTATGGAGGTTGACCTTAAATATTGACATTATAATGACAAACACATGACCACTAACTAAGAAGTAATTAGAAACAGAACCACACTTTCTATTTGGGAAAGGACTAATATAAAGTTGTACTGTAAATAATGAGAGAAATATATAAAAGGATTATCTTGAAACTGTGCTCAAAAAAGCTTTCTGAATTCAGTGTTTATCTGCTGTTTCTTCCATTGAGTTTGCTTTACATTGATATATATAATAAATCATGAAGCTGTACATCCAGGTGGCCACACATACTGCTCTGGGCCAAGCCACAGAGAACAATGAGAGAAAAACATAGTCTACAGAAATATGTGTGAGGTTTTTAAAAATCTGGAAACCCAAAAATAGTAGAAAAGTTGTTTGTTCTCGAGATTATTTTGTCCATCCCCTTCCACGTAAAGATGAGAAAACTCAGGCCTAGACAGTTGTGGTTTGTCTAAGGTGGCACAGCCAACTAGAGCTCGAGCTGGTACAGAGCTGAGGTCGTCCGTCTTTACAAAGCAATTGCACGCCTGCTGTTCCGGTGACTTCCATTGCACCCAAACTGCGTTTATCTGCATTTGGACAAAGAGGAAATTCCGTCCAGTTCAGTCATGATTTTATCTGAAGAGCAGTCATTTCTCCAGCATATCCACTTATATGTTAGACACTTGAAAGATATTTTGTGGATTAAAATAGCTTTTCGGCATAATCCACAGAAGGACCACTTAATAGTGTTTTTCTCTTGGCGATGCAAACTGAACACTTGCTCCGTCAAAGTTGTGGTTGAATCCCTTCCAATCTGGAATGTTCCCTCTCTAATTAAGTACTTAATATCCATTATTTGCTGCTTTTAGTGAAAATGACTGGGATTCAAGCTGCTCTACTAGCTCTCATCTGCTCACTCTGACAGAGACATATGCTGATGAAAGTCTAATGCAGTTTTGCTAAAGGCTAAACTCAACACATCTGGTACAGCCTCACTCGGTCCCCAAACTCAAAACTTGCTAATTCCAACAGCCTGCCATGAAATCAGGGCAAAGGTTGGTAAAATACATACGCATCCATCTCTAAGGGGGAAAAGCAGAATTGTGAGTAATACTTGATAGAGGAAACAATTGCAAAGCTACTAACATTAAAAATTTGGACAGATTTGATATGATTCAGATTAAAGAAAAAAAAAAAGACAAAGCCTTTTAGGTTTCTTGAGGAGCTTCTCCAATTTGGCTTTCATAACATACAATGACACTACAGAAGTTGCATGTGGTGTGGGGAAAAAAAATAAGACATTCTCTTTAAGTGACCTTTAAAACAATCTGTTAAAAATAATTAAATGAGACTTGAAAACAGTGGGTTAGCAGGCAGCTGGAAGATACTGTTCTTTTCCTCAAGTGTAAATAGCCAGACAGGTCTGACTCAGAAGACTGAGAGGCTGCAGTATCTGTGATTAGAAGAGAAATGTAAATGACATTTATAACTGTTGGCTGTGGAGTAAACTCGAAATGATATAACATCAAAATAAACCACAAAATATCTAAATAAACATTTCTTCGGTTGGAAAAGTGGCATTATTTGTGAGAGAGATATATATATACCAGTATATATATATATATATATATATATATATATATATATATATATATACACACATCCACCTGATACTACACACTTAATCATCAAAGGACATTCCTGATATAAAATGGCTCTTTACCAAGCATTAAAACATTTTTCGTTTTGCAGAAATGATTTCTTGAGGGTACTAGTATTAAATCAGCATTTCCTGAAATGTGTTCCATAGTTTAACTTTTTTATTTTATTTTATTTTATTTTGCATGATGCTGTGAGGTGTCCCACAAAAAAATTCAAAGTACAATGTTTCTCTGGTCTAATAACCTTGGGCAACAGTGTGTTGAGCAAAATCACGTTTCTTAACTGCAGGATCCTATCACTTCCTAAACTATACTGTCTGTTTCTAAGAGGGGAACATAAGCGGACTCTCCCAAAGTTGTGTGATTGCACGGCCTGTTTTCTGTGCATGCTGCTCAGGTCTGAGGTGCTGCAGTCACCTGGTGAATGGTGATTAAAGACAGGTGTACCACTCCTCCCAAAGAGGTGATTATGGCTTTTGTCACTGGTTTCCAAGATTCCAATCTTACTAATTATATTTAAAATCTAAACAGGAAAAAAAAAAGAATCGCATAGCTTTCTCTGTATATCCATTACTGTATATACAAAAACAACCAAAAAAAAAAGGCACCTTGCCTTTTTCTCAAGATAAGATAGTTGGAGAAAGAGTGAACCAGATACACAGAGGTGGGCAAAGGTAGATTTACAGTTGTGAGTACATGAAATAGTTTATTCTTATATTATTATTTGTTAATTATTATGTTATTTTCCATACAAACAACTGTAAACTTACTTTTGCCCACACCATATTTGTAACTTATATTAGCTGTAATGTTGGCAGAATATTAACTCCTTTATCAGATGGATAAAGCAGGCCAGGAAACTAGGATCTGTGTGTTGGCTGAATGGACTTGGAACTGGGGTCTCACAGGAGTCCCTTAGAGAAAATAATGCATCATAAGGGTCAAGAATTACATATATGTAATTTTATCTATACTTATTTTCTGTTTTTCTGATGTTGCTATTTTGCTAGAGTCCTCAACATATAGCCATTAGAATTTGGTACAGAAAGAAAGTTAGTAAATGGCTCAAATAAAATTATCCATCTTGAGAAGGAATTTCCCAAATATTGGCCTCCCCCTTCACCATGTCAACAGTTCAGGTCATGGAATTCTCCCACAGTGGGAATGGGACATCGCTGCGGCCTTTAATGCCCATGGCCCGTGGTCGGCAAACTGCGGCTCGCGAGCCACATGCGGCTCTTTGGCCCCTTGAGTGTGGCTCTTCCACAAAATATCACGGCCTGGGCGAGTCTATTTTGAAGAAGTGGCATTAGAAGAAGTTTAAAAAATTTGGCTCTCAAAAGAACTTTCGATCGTTGTACTGTTGATATTTGGCTCTGTGGACTAATGAGTTTGCCGACCACTGCCCATGGCAAAGAGAAATCTGTGTCTCTTTTTCTCCTGCCACAAACATGCCAGTGGTCAGGCAATAAAGGCTTGAGGTTTAGGTCTCTTGACACCTCTTCTTGGCTATAGTCAGGCTACACGGAGTTGCAGTGGGGCCTTGCAGGGCTCACGTAGGCAACACCATTAGGCCATTGGGCTCAATGGAGGGGGACTTAGAGATCTGAATCTAATGAAAACCAACATGAAACGGAGATACCAGCCAGTGTCCACTGAAGGTCCAGCAGAAGGTCAAGGAGTGACCT